>NC_044033.1:100772122-101087418 GCF_901765095.1 Microcaecilia unicolor
TCTACAATTCCTTCCTCTTAGTTCTTTGTATTTTTCCTATGCGTTAGGTTGCTGCTGGTTGCTTCTTCTCCTGCCACTTTGGTGCTAAATGCAAAATTTGAACCACATGGTTTCAGCCAGTTCGTGTGGGGACATATCATTGTTGCCCTTTGTTAGATGGTCAGCTGGTGTTCTCGTTGATATTTGAGAGCTTGCGGCAACCATATTTTCTGCCTTGCGGCATGTCTGGCTTCTCCCGTAATAGATAAAAATCTTCCAGTCTGTTGACTTTTTTCCAACGAAAAAAACTAATATCTGAGTTCAGGACAGTCCCAATGTATGTGGATTCCCCAAGGTCAATGAGGAGCCGCAGGCTTAAGCAACCATTAGGCCTGTTGATGTCACTTTCTCCGGGAGTAGGGATGTTTAATGTAAAGAACTTTAAGTTTCCTTATTTTTTATTAACTTGTTAGTGCTATGCAAAGATAATCCTGACCATAACATTGTAAATATGTTAAGGTCAGGGTTATTCTCTTGTTTTATCTAAATACCTAATTGATTCTTGTTCAGAAGACTTCCTTCTTGTCCACTTAATTAAGATAAGTCTATAAATAAAGCATGTGCTGAGTGGGGGGGGGAAGCAGGAGAAGAGGTGAGTAGTAGGTAGGCAAATAACCTAGCTGCATTTTATTTATTTATTTATTACCTACCACTTACATGCTAATAAATCTGTCAAAGAAGTATAGAAATTAAAATCCAACCACCCCAAAGTTCCAAAGAACCCTTGACACTAATAAATCATCATTTCCTATCCTATTATAAAAATACAAAATCACATTAAACAAGCGCAGGAGACAACTTACTCCACAATAAAGGGGCAGCATCTGAAAAAAAACCCCATGAAACCTCCAATGTGTGTCCCTAATACAGTGCATGGTGGGGTCCACTAAAAGTGCTCCCTGACTCGCCAAAGAGGGCAATTCAGTATATAATCCATGCAGCCTGTCCAGTAAGTAAAGGCTGCACTGGTGATCATCTTGTTGCATTAAAAATCAATCTAGCTGGTACATTTTGAGTGACTTGTAAACGTTACTTCAAATGTTTCATCATACCCAAATTTACAATAATCCAAACTTGGTAAAACAGTTGAACTACCAAAAGAAATAAATCTAAAGGTAGTAAAGGTTTCAAGTACCTCAAATTTGCAGTTTGTAAAAAAAACACGATTAATCTGTCTTTCCTCCAGTCCTTCGAGGAGGCTATGCAAGGTCCCCAAAATAACTGTGACATCAGCGGAATAGGGGGGAGATACCCTCCACCATCAATACAATATGATTTGGGTACTTAATTGTCCACATCTTACCTGCAGGTTTATAACAGATTACAAAAGAATATTAATAGAGCACAAAAAGAAGAAACAAAAAATGAAATCATATTTTAGCAACTAAACACTTTTTAAATAAGATTTCAGTGACTTCCTAAACCTCATATATGATTACTCCATTCTAATTTTAGATGGGAAAGAATTCCATTGTTTAGCAGCTTGATAAAAGAAACAGTAAAATGTCTTCTGTATCTAATGTGTTTGAGGGAAAATAAAGCACGAAATTGTCTCAAGAAGTTTGGAGGGAACAATATACAAGTCATAAGTGGGAACTAGACCCTGCCGGATCCTAAAAACCATAGTACAGAGTTTAAAATAACGAGTATGCATGGGTAACCGATGAAATTTGATAAGAACGAGGTTTCCCTGTCAGAACATTTAGCATGGCAGAGTAACCTAATCACAGCATTATACAAACTCTGTAGGTGTGAAAAGGAAAGTTCAGTGCAGCCAATAAACAGATTACAGTAATCTAAGGCAGATAACACAATAGCCTGAACTAATATTTTCAATTGATGAAAAACAAATAGTTCTGATATGCCTGATCACCTTTACTTTATTAAAAAAAAAAAAAACCCTCTGTCTTCTCTTTAAGTTCAAGACCATTAGTTGTTTACAGTTATCAATCTTTTGAAGAGTAGTGTTCAACTTATCCAGCATCCCTTCATCACATATCTTCCAGGGAAGAAATCATTGAATATGATCTGCATATTAAGAAAAAGCAGTCAAATTTAGTTGTTCAACCAATAATGCCAGCAGGTGTAGAAAGATGTAGTGGAGGGAGGCAGGAGCCCTAGGGAACTCCACTAGACAGGGTATGGAAAGCACTGCTGGAATGGCTCATTACAACTTTAGTGAAGTGATGAAGCCAAAGACCTTAATTCAATCTAGAGCCACACCAGTAATACCAACTTCTTTTCATCTAACTTCTTTTCATCTAGAAAGCAAAAGTCTGGTCAACCAAATCAAAAGCAGATACTGAGTCTAATAAAATCACTAAACCACATTGTCCGTGATCTAAACATCTTTGAATCTCATCCTGCAGTGTGATCAATACTGTCTGTGCTATAGTAACATCAAAAACTGGATGGTATATCCATTAAACTTCTAATCTCTTCTACAGAATCCTGCAATTCTAGAAAAAATACATGCTCCAAAATCTTAGCCAATAAAGAAAGATTAGTAATAGGTCTGTAAGTTTTTACAGGCCATCAAATCTGTCAGATTTATTTTTTTTAAGCAAAGGTGTTGTGTTATGGTAGCCTGTTTTAATCAGAGTGCCAGTCCCTTCCTGAAGTGATTGGCAATAGTGCCTAAAAATATAAAGATTCATGTGGTAGTGTTTTTCCACAAGTTTGGTTCTTTTAAAAGAATCATACACACAATTTACCTAGTCACTCTCCTGTCCCAAAAAAGAATCCCTCACAAATTCTGTTCAACTTCTGCTCTGTGCATTCCCTCAAAAACAGAAAACTTGAAATTAAGGTTAGCAAACCCAGATGGACTTAATAAAGGACATTGGTTTTCTCTCATCGGATATAGGCCCTTATAGCTTTCAAGTTTTACTGTCTCTGGCACATTTATCATTGCCTTCCCCACCTCCTTTCCCTTTAATAAAGTGTAAAGACATATGCAGGCAAACTAAAAACTTGCTGACTCTGTACTATTTAAATGCAGTTCAAGCTTGTGGGTCCATGTTGGCCTTAGGAAAATACCTTGACAGCTAGTCACAGATGTGTTAGTCCAGTTAAAAGGAATTGCTTTAATTTGACTCTTCTTTTTACATGTACAAGTGGATTAACAAGGTGATCACAATATGTTGGTGAAACAATTCAGTAAAGTATTTAGGAAAATAATCTTCCTGTATCCCACCTAACAGCCCTTAAGTATATGATCTAACCTACCTCCAAATTCTTGTGCTTCTGCAACTATAACAACTGCAGAATCTGTATCTTGCTGTGAAACAGTGAAAATTATTTCCTTTTGCTGATGTGCTCAATCCCGACAGCAAATTGCATGAATCAAAAATAAGGCTTGTGGCATGAAATGCTGTAATTGAAAATGGTACAATATGGTACCATCGCAGTTAGTTTGGAAAGATGAAGGTAGATGTATAGGGAAGGGAAGAATGGAAAGGAAATCCAAGAGGGAGAATTGCATAAGGAAGGAAGGGAGCGAAAAGTACAGGGAGAGATGCATAGAATGAAGGGGGTGGAAAAGAGATCAGTAAAAAGCAGGGTGGGATGGATTGATGTGATACTGGGAGGAACAGAGAAGTTACTGGGAAAAAGGGTAAACTAAGGGAGGAATTTAAGGAGGAGAAACTATTGTGACAAGTTCGTCATAGAGAAGAGTAGGAAATAGCCAGTTCATTTCAAGTGTATACTATAACACTGTAGATTAATTGGTGTACCATTTCACTATATAGTTTGGGCAGCCATATTTACAAATTATATCTGTGTGCAACATATATTTTTCAAAATGCAGATTTTCAATGTCTTAAATTTATCTTTTTAGGTTAACTTTTTCAAGGAGTTCTGCGCATTTTCTCAGACATTACAGCCTCAAAACAGAGATACATTTTTCAAAACTCTGGCAAACCTGGGAATTCTTCCTGCCCTTGAAATTGTGATGGTGAGTGCAGGTTGGATCACATGTTTTGACGCTCTTCTAGATGTTAAGTTTAATTTTCTTTCCTATATAGTTAAAATAACATTTATAAAATGCATTTTCTTTTCTCCTTAGACAAACAGGACTTGTATGGTGATTTCCCTCTCTTGCTTATAGAGAAAATAGTTGTCTACTAGTGACAGATATTCTCTGTGAAAAGCAGGGTACAGACCTTACTGCTCCCATTTTGGAGTTGTATATTATATACTAGTAAAGAAGGCCCGTTTCAAAACGCAATGAAACGGGCAATAGCAAGGCCCGAGTTGCAAACCCCGTCGTTGGCAATTGAACCTTCACGGCCCTCCCACCAAGTTTTGGACTCCCTCCTGCCTCCGATTGCAGCCCCCTCCCTTCGCGTTGCTGCCTGGACCCCCCCCCCCCCCCCCCCCCCCCCCCCCCCCCCCGAGGCACGACCCTGTGGGCGCCACCTTTGGCTCTGGAAGGCATGGCCCGAAGCATCTGCGTACCTGTGCTGAGCGGGGTGAAGTTGTTTTTTAGGGCTGCGGGGTGTTCCTTGTTGACGGAGCGTCTGTTGACGTGTCTGTGTGTGCGACTGATGTCAGACGCATGCACAGACGCGACAGATGCTTCTTCCTCAAGCCAGGCACCGCAGGCAAGAGGAGAAGTTTGTCGGCGTTAGCGGAGGTAGGGGAAGGGTTGGGAGGGAGGGGTGGTGTGCAGAGGGGCGCGGCGGGGGGGCCCAGGGGGCAGTGACGTGGAGGGGGCGTGTTGGGATCGCAGGGAGGGGACTGTGTAAGTGGTTGTTAGGGGCATGACGGGCCTTGAAGTGGGAGGGATGGAGGAAGTGAGATGTGGGTGGGTGGGGGCTGGTGTGTTGATGTCCATCTGTGTTGCGCCCTCGACGTCATGACGTTTGACGCGAGGGCGGGGAACACAAACACAGTGAGTTTCATGGCTTCACCACCATGAACTAACGAACCCTTGAGGGAGTGTGCAGATGGCCTCATCCGGTTTTGTCTTCAGAACGTTGAGGTAGCGTTTTATGTACAGATGGGGCGTGGCTGAGGGCGGGTCTGTGAGTGAGGTTGAGTGGTCCTGATAGCCTAGCCTATGAAGACTACAGGAGTTCAGTGCATCAGTGCCTTGGAGTGAGCTTCAGAACGTTCGAGGTGGGATTTATTTATATAAATTAAATATAATAATCTTGAATAGAAATAATCAGTCAGCATATGTGCTAAATGGAAGAATCAAAATAGGAAATAGTTTTAATGTTCCAAAAAAAAAAAAAAAAGAGAGAAAATCTCATGCAAGCTGACAAAATAGAGAAAGGACAGAAAATCAAAGAAAACTAATAAAAGGAATATTCAGGAAAAGAAAAACACTCGAGCATCTTAGGTGATGAAATACAAGGGATCTTTATCACTTTTATCAAAATACTAGTAAAAGAGGCCCGTTTCCGAAAGAAATGAAACGGGTGCTAGCAAGGTTCCACGCCCCCCTCCCTACCTCCCTCCCTCCCCTCTCTCTCTCCTCCGAGTTCCAGCCCCCCTTCCCTCCGAGTTCCATACCCCCCCCCCCCACCTCCCTCCCTCTCCTCAGAGTTCCACGCCCAACCTGTTAGTGCAGGCCATGAGCATTTTAAAGATTTCCTATCCGGAGGACGTCTCTCCCTCAGCCTCTGCTGGCTCTGCCATTATGCTGGGGACGAAACGCCCGCCTAGAACCTTCCACGTGCATGAAGCCATGCACACCTTGATTTCGGCTCAATGGGATTTTCCAGATGCGAGCCTTAAAGTGGCTAGGGCTATGTCCCGCCTCTATCCTCTGCCTGAAGGTGAACGGGAGGCCTTTCTTTGGCCTACCGTGGATTATTTAATCACTGCAGTGACTAAGAAAACGACGTTGCCGGTGGAAGGTGGCACGGCCCTAAAGGACGCCCAAGGCAGAAGATTGGAGGTGGCTTTAAAGTCCTTCGAGGCAGCTGCTTTAAGTTTGCAGGCCTCAGTTTGCGGCTCCTATGTGGCCAGGGCTTGCCTGACGATTGTGCAGCGGGCTTCCCCCTCGGATCCTTCCTTGAGGGCTGATTGGCCAGCCCTGGAATTGGGCTTGGCCTACTTGCCAGACTTGCTGTATGATGTCTTGAGAGCCTCGGCTAAAGGTATGGCTCAGACAGTCTCTGCACGGCGCTGGCTTTGGCTGAAGCATTGGTCTGCTGACCACGCCTCAAGTCTCGCCTGGCTAAGTTGCCTTTTAAAGGCAAGCAGCTCTTTGGGGTCGAGCTGGACAAGATTGTGACCGATCTCGGCACGTCTAAGGGCAAGAGGTTACCGGAGGTCAGGGCTCATGCCAGTGGTGCCCGCCCCGGTTCCTCCAAAGGACGGTTTCAGGAAGCCCGTCGGTATTGCTTGGGCAAGTCGGGCTCCTCTGCCCCGTCTTCCTTCAAAAGGAACTTCTCCCCCAAGCAGCATTCCTTTCGCAGAGACCGCTGTCCCGGAGGTGCGTCCTCCGGTCCTCCCCCAGGGTCTCGTACCCAATGACGGGGCCCTGGTCCATTGCCCAGAGCAGATTGGAGGAAGCCTATCCTCGTTTCTGGGCGAGTGGACCAGGGTAACTTCAGACGCTTGGGTGCTGGAAGTCGTCAGAGACAGCTATGAGCTACAGTTCTGCCGACCCTTAAGAGACGGGTTTGTGCACTCTCCCTGCAAGTCTCCGGTCAAAGCTGTGGCAGTGCAGCAGACTTTGGACAATCTAATCCGCCTGGGTGCGGTCGTTCCGGTGCCAGAAGATCAGCTTGGCAAGGGACGTTACTCCATTTACTTTGTGGTACCAAAGAAAGGAGGTTCTGTACGGCCTATCCTCGACCTCAAAGGGGTTAATCGGGCCTTGAAAGTTCGACACTTCCAAATGGATACTCTCCGCTCTGTTATAGCGGCAGTGAAGGCAGGGGAGTTCCTGGCATCCTTGGACATCAAGGAAGCTTACTTGCATATTCCCATCTGGCCTCCTCATCAACGCTTTCTGCGTTTTGCAGTCCTGGGCCGACACTTCCAGTTCAGAGCCCTCTCGTTCGGGTTGGCTACTGCTCCGCGGACCTTCTCCAAAGTAATGGTGGTCATCGCGGCCTTCCTACGCAAGGAAGGAGTACAAGTCCATCCTTATCTGGACGACTGGTTGATCCGAGCCCCCTCTTATGCAGAGTGCGTTAGAGCTTCAGACCGGGTGATTGCTCTTTTGAGCTCCCTGGGGTGGATCATCAACTGGGAGAAAAGCCAGCTGCGCCCGACTCAGTCCCTGGAGTATCTGGGAGTTTGTTTCGACACCCAAGTGGGCAGAGTGTTCCTGCCAGACAATCGGATTGTCAAGCTTCAGGCTCAGGTGGAGCAGTTCCTAGTAGCCTCTCCTCTTCGGGCTTGGGACTATGTGCAGCTGTTGGGCTCTATGATGGCCACGATGGAAGTAGTAGTGCCCTGGGCCAGGGCCCATATGAGACCTCTACAGCACTCTCTGCTACAGCGATGGACTCCAGTGGATCCTTGGATCCAGCGGTGCGCAAGGCACTGAGCTGGTGGCTGAGGCCAGACAAGCTGTCCGCAGGAATGCCTCTTTTGACCCCGGAGTGGGTTGTCGTCACGACGGACGCCTCTTTGACTGGCTGGGGAGCCCACTGCTTGGGAAGAACAGCACAGGGGCTCTGGTCTCCTGCAGAGGCAAAGTGGTCTATCAACCTCCTGGAACTCAGAGCCATTCGGTTGGCGCTTTTGGAGTTTCTCCCGGTACTGGCGGTGAAGCCAGTACGGGTCCTGTCGGACAATGCCACGGCTGTGGCCTATGTCAATCGCCAGGGAGGTACCAAGAGCGCCCCTCTAGCCAAGGAGGCCATGCATCTATGCCAGTGGGCGGAAGCGAACCTGGAACAGCTGTCGGCGGCCCACATTGCGGGAGTCATGAATGTCAAGGCGGACTTTCTCAGTCGCCATACTTTGGATCCCGGAGAGTGGCAGCTATCGGCTCAGGCGTTCTTGGACATCACGAAGCGCTGGGGCCAGCCGAGCCTAGATCTGATGGCGTCATTGGCCAATTGCCAAGTGCCGCGCTTTTTCAGCAGGGGACGGGACCTTCGATCTATGGGAGTAGATGCTCTTCTCCAACAGTGGCCGACACAGGAGCTTCTCTATGTATTCCCGCCCTGGCCCATGTTGGGCAGGGTGCTAGACCGGGTGGCAAAGTATCTGGGCCGGATAATCCTGGTGGGTCCGGACTTGCCCGGACGTCCCTGGTATGCGGACTTGATCAGGCTCTCAGTGGACGGCCCTCTGCGGCTGCCAGCGGAGCGGGGCCTGTTGCATCAGGGTCCCTTGGTGATGGAGGATCCCTCCCCCTTTGGTCTTAAGGCCTGGCTATTGAGCGGCAGCATCTGAGGATGAAGGGCTTCTCAGACAAGGTCATCGCCACTATGCTGAGAGCGAGGAAGCGCTCTACTTCTACTGCTTACGCCAGGGTTTGGCGTACCTTTGCATCGTGGTGTGAGGCAGGCTCTCTTTCTCCCTTCACTGCTCCAATTTCTTCAGTGTTGGCGTTCCTGCAAGAAGGTCTGGAGAAAGGCCTGTCGCTCAGTTCCCTTAAAGTCCAGGTAGCGTCTCTGGCTTGCTTCAGGGGTCACCTGAAGGGTGCTTCCCTGGCCTCACAGCCAGATGTGGTGCACTTTCTCAAGGGAGTTAATCACCTACGCCCTCCTCTGCACTCTGTGGTGCCTGCGTGGAATCTCAATCTAGTGCTAAGAGCCTTGCAGAAGCCGCCTTTTGAACCCTTGTCGAGGGCATCTTTGAAAGACCTGACGTTGAAAGCAGTCTTTTGGTGGCTATCACTTCAGCCAGACGAGTTTCCGAGCTCCAGGCGCTATCATGTCGAGAGCCCTTCCTGCAGTTCACTGAGGCAGGAGTGTCTATTTGCACGGTGCCTTCCTTCCTGCCCAAGATTGTTTCTCGTTTCCATGTGAATCAGCAGCTCTGTCTACCCTCCTTTCGTAGGGAGGACTACCTAGAGGAGTACTCTGCTCTCAAATATCTAGATGTGAGACAAGTCATCATCAGATACTTGGAAGTGACCAATGATTTCCGGAAGTCGGATCATTTGTGCTGTTCGCAGGTTCTCGTAAGGGTCTGCAGGCATCCAAGCCTACAGTGGCACAATGGGTCAAGGAAACCATTGCAGCGGCTTATGTGGCCGCGGGGAAGGTGCCGCCTATCCAGCTGAAGGCTCACTCCACTAGAGCACAGGCGGCCTCGATGGCAGAGGCCGGGTCAGTCTCCTTGGAGGAGATTTGTAAGGCGGCAACTTGGGCATCGGCTCATACCTTCTCCAGTCATTACCGCTTGACTGTGGCTGCTCGGGCGGAGGCCCGGTTTGGAGTTTCAGTGTTGCGGTCAGGGATTTCTATGTCCCGCCCTGGGTGAGTACTGCTTCGGTACATCCCACCAGTCTTTGGATTGATCGGCATGATATGGAAGGTAAAATTATGTATCATACCTGATCATTTTCTTTCCATTAATCATAGCTGATCAATACATAGCTCCTCCCAGATATCTGTACTGTTTATATTCTGGTTGCATTTCAGGTTCAAGTTTAGTCTTCAGTTCCTGTTCAGGAGGTCTTCGTGTTCAAGTTTGTTTGATTGAATTCTTCAGGAGTTCACACGATTTTGTGATACAGTGAGCTGCTGCATTCCTCTCCCCTCCGTTTTTAGGGGCTGGATTGAGACCTAAATTCTGCCGGCGCTCCCTCCCGCTTCGGCGGTGTTAGGATCAGCCAGCTCCTCCCGCGGTTGCGGTCGCAGGATAAGCCAGATCCCCCCCGCATCGGCTGGTGTGGTGTCCCTCCCCCGCTCCGTGGGGATGAGCTGGATGGATTCCCCTCCCCCACTTGTGTGGGGATGAGCTGGGTTGATTTCCCTCCCCCGTTTCGGCGGTGGTGAACTGGGCAGAGTGTCCCTTTGTGGGTGTAATTCTCTAAGTGCTGAGTCCTGTGGATGGAGCTTTGATATCGACATACTGAGGAGTTTCCGGCAGCACATGACCACATATAGGGAGGCAAAAGGATTGCTCTCTATCTTCACTTGCTGGTAGATGGACACAACCCACCAGTCTATGGATTGATCAGCTATGATTAATGGAAAGAAAATTATCAGGAATGATACATAATTTTACCTTCTCCAGCAGGCAAGAAAAGATAATAACTATCTTTTAGAACAGTTCAAGCCTAGCTACTATCCTTTTTATACTCTTGGCTGTTAAGTTTCTACCTCTAGTGAAATTTTCAGTTTAAAACTATAGGGAAAAGGGATTGTACAGTATGGAAACTAGTTAATAATACTTGCTTAACTGTCTCTTATATTTTTATTTTCTTTCTAAGACTGAACTGGGCCCTTCTGTGCTTTGTAAAAACTATATGCTAATGCTGTGGTAGAAACTTCATGTTTTAAACCTATGGGGAAGAGGTTATAGAGACTAATAAAGTTAGCTTTTTTTTTTTATTTTAAAATTCTGTGTATCAATATCCTACAATTCCTCTTTTAAACCGTAATCTTTGAGCTATGGCAGAAACTTCAAGTTTTAAACCTATGTTCTCCCTAAAAACTTGTCTTTCTGTCTGGACTATACTGTAAGCTTTATAGAGTTTCTCAGTTCAATTTTTATCTTCATATTTCTATTTGCATCCATGTCATGTACAAAAGTAAAGGAAAAGTAATTAGCTACTTTAAACCATTAAACCATAATCAGTAATTATTTTCCTAGGTGGTTTATTTAATTACTATAACTACTTTAAGCTGAGAAGTAAAAATAGCTGCAATTAATTACTTTTCATGAGTAATCAGCACAACATTAGTTATAGAGTACTTGAAGGGAAGTTTACAAGTGTTTGACTCCTAGACCTGCTTGATAGTAACCTTGAAGAATCTCCCATGGCTAACTGCTGGCTAACCATTACTAGGTCTGGAGACAACTTTCAACGCGGCTTGTTCTTTTTCAGCCTGTTATCCTGGTACATCTCCAATCACAGATTCCTCCTTTGGTAAGTCTTCTGGCCGCGAGGTGTTAGTGCCATCTTCCAGCATCAAGGTCAATCGAGTTGTACTCCTTTCCAAGCACTCAGGCCCAGATGCACTAAACGTTTTTGATCGTTAAATGAGCCCTCAAAGTAGAATTTCCTATTCTTTCCATGGACTAAAGCCCATTTTCCGACGATAGTAGCAGTAGCAGCTAACGAAAACAGAATGCAGCTGAGCAATTCTTCTACAAACCCCATTGAAATGACATGCACTAACCTTTTCCGATTGGTTTACCGCAGGGAAAGCGATTGAAACGCCGTGAAATCTAACGAGAGGTCTGCACGGGCTTGGAAAAACTATAAACAAACCTTGAGCCAATCCCAGCCCATAGCTGTGATAAACGCACTGTGATTGGCTCAGCACAGCGTGTTGTGACACTGCTCCCCGCTTCTCCCTGCAGCATAAATCCAAGCTTCTGGCACGTTAGAAAAAATAAATAACCCACAAAACACATGGCTCCCCGCTTCCCCCTGCAATAAAAAAGAAAACACCGAAGCAAAAGAATTGGGAGGGTGCAAAGGTGCTCGTCATGAGCGTCCATTATGGATAGCCTTGGCCCCCCCCCCCCCCGGCACGAAAAAACTCCAATTTTAGCAGCCCCGGCCCTCCTCCCTTACTGTTCTTCTGTGTATTCTCCCACACTAGCTCCGCCTCCCGCCATGCTCCGCTCCCGTGCCCCTTCTCCGCCGCCCTCCCCTTAGGTCGTCTCCGCCGCCGCTCCCCCCCTCCAACGACCCCCCCCCCCCTTTGTCTTACCGGCCCGTGCAGCACCTCTCACCTCTGCTGCACGGGCAATAACAGCTGATCGGCGATTCAGCAGGTCTCCCTCAGACGTCCCTTCTTTCTTCCTGGGCCCGCCCTCCTCTGACGCAGGTAAACTACTATGTGAGAATTTTCACTAGAATAAAAAAAATAGTAAGAGCCGAGCCTCATGCTCCTGTTGCTGATCATTCTGTTTATCTTGTTCCAATGCTTTACATTCTATGGTATAATAATGGAATAACATTTCATAGGTAGAATAGTAATTTGTTATAAATCTTAATCAGTGTGTTATTTGGCATGGCTGGTTATAGGGACACCTTAGCACTGATATATGTCGCGTGCTCGAGGACCTTGGCATACTGTCAGGCTTCTTCCCTGGGAGCACTGGGTTCGTGAGCCCATGGGCCACTACCGTGGAGCGGCAGTGGCAGGCAAGATCACCTCCAAGGTAGAGATGAGACAAAACTGGACCGGAACCCCGGACTGGAGTTCTACACCGGAATACATGGAACTGGAACGCACCGGATGGGTGCGCACTGGAGTGGAGCCCGCTGGACTGGAACACACTGGAGGGCCCCACAGGACTGGAACATACAGGAGTGAAACCCGCTGGACTGGAACACACTGGACTAGGCTTCACCTACGCTTGACCACCTTTCCCCGAGGGTTGAGCCCTCAGGTTCGGGCGGCCGGCAGGGCTTACAGGAAAAACCGGAACTGGAACTTGCAAGCAGGAACAGCAGGAATGAGGATCCAGGAGTGCCCCCTGGCACCTCGGCGAAGGCAAGGCAGCCAGGCAGGGAATGTCCGGGTTCTGGCAGTCGGCAGGTTAGACACAAGGACTAGTAGACTGTACCCAAGCTAATAGGAAAGCTATGCCCAGGCAAACCAGTCATATACAGGAAACATACACTAGGTAACTCAGCTATACACCAGCTAACAAGTCATACACTGGAAACAAACACAGAGAACTAGCAAAGCTATACACAGGCTAACAAGCCACACGGTGCCTAAGCTGGCTAGTCTAACCCTAGGAACAAACACAGAGAACTAGCAAAGCTATACACAGGCTACCAAGCCACACGGTACCTAAGCTGGCTAGTCTAACCCTAGGAACAAACACAGAGAACTAGCAAAGCTATACACAGGCTAACAAGCCACACGGTGCCTAAGTACTACTACTACTACTACTATTTAGCATTTCTATAGCGCTACAAGGCATACGCAGCGCTGCACAAACATAGAAGAAAGACAGTCCCTGCTCAAAGAGTTTACAATCTAATAGACAAAAAATAAATAAAGTAATCAAATCAATTAATGTGAACGGGAAGGAAGAGAGGAGGGTAGGTGGAGGCGAGTGGTTACAAGTGGTTACAAGTCAAAAGCAATGTTAAAGAGGTGGGCTTTCAGTCTAGATTTAAAGGTGGCCAAGGATGGGGCAAGACGTAGGGGCTCAGGAAGTTTATTCCAGGCGTAGGGTGCAGCGAGACAGAAGGCGCGAAGTCTGGAGTTGGCAGTAGTGGAGAAGGGAACAGATAAGAAGGATTTATCCATGGAGCGAAGTGCACGGGAAGGGGTGTAGGGAAGGACGAGTGTGGAGAGATACTGGGGAGCAGCAGAGTGAGTACATTTATAGGTTAGTAGAAGAAGTTTGAACAGGATGCGAAAACGGATAGGGAGCCAGTGAAGGGTCTTGAGGAGAGGGGTAGTATGAGTAAAGCGACCCTGGCGTAAGATGAGACGGGCAGCAGAGTTTTGAACCGATTGGAGAGGGGAGAGGTGACTAAGTGGGAGGCCAGCAAGAAGCAGATTGCAGTAGTCTAAACGAGAGGTGACAAGGGTGTGGATGAGGGTTTTGGTAGAGTGCTCGGAAAGAAAGGGGCGGATTTTACGGATGTTGTAAAGAAAGAAACGACAGGTCTTGGCGGTCTGCTGGATATGAGCAGAGAAGGAGAGAGAAGAGTCAAAGATGACCCCAAGGTTTCGAGCTGAGGAGACAGGGAGAATGAGAGAGCCATCAACAGAAATAGAAAACGGGGGGAGCGGGGAGGTGGGTTTGGGGGGGAAAATGAGAAGCTCAGTTTTGGTCATATTTAATTTCAGGTGGCGTTGAGACATCCAGGCAGCAATGTCAGACAAGCACGCTGAAACTTTGGTTTGGATGCAAGGTGAGATATCAGGGGTAGAAAGGTAGATTTGGGAGTCATCAGCATAGAGATGGTAGGAAAAGCCATGGGATGAGATTAATGAACCAAGGGAAGAAGTGTAGATAGAAAAGAGGAGGGGACCAAGAACAGAACCCTGAGGTACGCAGACAGGCAGAGGGATAGAAGTAGAAGAGGATCCACCAGAGTGAACACTAAAGGTGCGGAGGGAGAGGTAGGAAGAGAACCAGGAAAGGACAGAGCCCTGGAATCCAAGTGAGGACAGGGTATCGAGAAGTATGCTGTGATCGACAGTGTCAAAAGCAGCGGAAAGATCAAGAAGAATGAGGATGGAATATTGACCTCTGGATTTAGCCAGTAATAGGTCATTGGAGACTTTAGTAAGCGCAGTTTCGGTTGAGTGGAGAGGGCGAAAACCAGATTGTAATGGGTCAAGAATAGCATGTGAGGAGAGAAAATCAAGGCAGCGGCGGTGAACAGCACGCTCAAGTAATTTGGAGAGAAAAGGAAGGAGGGAGATGGGTCGGTAATTAGAGGGACAAGTAGGGTCAAGTGAAGGCTTCTTAAGGAGAGGTGTGACCACAGCATGTTTAAAGGCAGCAGGGACAGTCGCAGTGGAAAGTGAGAGGTTGAGAATGTGACAGATAAAAGGAATAAGAGTAGGAGAGATGGCATTAAGAAGGTGGGTGGGAATGGGATCAGAGGAACAGGTGGTACATTTTGAGGAAGAAAGGAGAAGTGTAGTTTCCTCAATAGTAACTTCAGGAAAGGAGGAAAGGGAATGAGGGGAAGGAGAGAGAGGGGAACGGACTAGTGGAGGGAGAGGTGGTGAGGTAGAGAAAGCAAGGTTTATCTTTTCAACATTGTTGTGAAAGAATTCAGCAAGGGTCTGAGGAGATAAGGGGGAGTTGGGGGAGGGGGCACCTTGAGGAGAGAGTTCAATGTGGTGAAGGGAAGTCGAGGATTAGAGCCAAGAGAGTTGGTCAGTTGGATATAATAATCCTGTTTGGCACGTAAAAGAGCAGATTGGAAGGAGGTCAGCATGAACTTAAAGTGTAAGAAATCAGCAAGGGCCCGAGATTTCCGCCAGAGGCGTTCGGCGGAGCGGGTACAGGAACGTAGGTAGCGGATATTAGAAGTCAGCCAAGGTTGGGGTTTTGTACGCCTTAGAGGGCGGGTCATCAAAGGTGCAAGAGTGTCTATAAGGCAGAGGATAGAGTATTGTTGTAAGAAGAAACAGCCTCGTTGACAGACGTGGATGGTGCCACAGTAGAGAGGAGGTTTGAAACATGGGAGGATAGAGATGAAGGGTCAATATCGTGAAGATTCCTAGATAAATTAGATAGGATAGGACGGGACTGGGAGGGAGGAGATTTAAGCCTAAGCTGGCTAGTCTAACACTAGGAACAAACACAGAGAACTAGCAAAGCTATACACAGGCTAACAAGCCACACGGTGCCTAAGCTATCTAGTCCAACATAGAAACTCACACAGAGCAAACACTGAAACAGTGTACAGAGCACTCTATACACCAGGGCCCTTAGATGAACAATGCAAAGGCCAGGGCTGTAATCTCTAAGTGATTAATAAAGCCCTTCCACACCAGAGGCACAGCTGCAGCAATCACCTTGCATCCAAACAGAGACTTGACACACACAGAAGTCAGCCCAGCCGGAGCCATCTTGGATACTGGCATCGAGGAGTCGGCGGCAGCCATCTTGGAAAAGGCATAGCCCACACAGGTGAGGTTCAGCAGGGCAATCAGCACACAGAGCCAGAGAGAAACTAAGACAGAGACAGACACAGAGACAAGCAGAAGCCAGCACAGCCACTGACTCCCAGAAACAGGGTAAGTCTGAGGGTGGTCACGGCCACAGACGTAACAATATATTTGTGCAGATAAATAGATGGAGACCTGTGGGCTGGGAGGGTGGAGACCTATGAGAGGGGCGGAGGTTGTGAGGTGCCACAAAAAAATTGCTTAGAACATGAAGGGTGCCATGAACTGAAAAAGTTTGGGATACCAATGTACTAGCTAGTTTAAAAAAAAAAACTTCTTGATAGGTATGAAGCACTGGTGAATTTAAAAAAAAAAAAAATGTAATCCTTGCCTGTGGGGTGGAGTAATGCCATGGATCAGTTAATCCTAACTTATAAACTGCAAAGTAATCCCATGGTCTTGGCAGCTTTTGTTTGTGAGAGGAAGAACAATCTGGAAAATACTCTAAAGTAGATTAAATTTTCCTCCAGTAATATAAGGTGCTTTCAGATTCCATCAGTACATCAGCCTAGTGTGGTGAAAAACCTGGGTGAGTTCAAAGAATTAAAGCAGCATGGTCCCGAATTTAAAACCTGCTTTAGACCAATTGCCTTTATTTTATGGTATTGATTTAATGGCCAGAGTTAGATGGTTAGTGAGTATGGCAACCCCTTTATTTTCTACAAGGCTAATGAAAAGCCTGCATATTTTTTTTCCTACTTTAGAGTTTTAATGACACCTTGTAGTTCAGAGGGATCTCCTGTAGAAATGTACTGTATCTGGGTTTTGTTTTGTTTTCTAGAGAGACTGCAAAACTTTTTCTGTTTCACTAGGTTTTGGAACCCTTTAACATTCAAGAGAGCAGACTCTCCATTAATTGGCCACATTTATTTTTGTTACATTTGTAGCCCCACGCTTTCCCACTCATGGCAGCTCAATGTGGCTTACATGGTGGCAATGGAGGGTTAAAGTGACTTGCCCAGAATCACAAGGAGCTGCCTGTGCCTGAAGTGGAAATTGAACTCAGTTCCTCAGTTCCCAGGACCAAAGTCCACCACCTAACCACTAGGCCACTCCTCCACTCCCATGTGAGGGACAGTTCAACATAGGAAAACTACACAGCATGAGATATTCTTTAGGTTCTGTGCGTGGCAGCCATCACAAATTCAAGAATATTCTCTGTAGTTTATGTTCTTAGATTCTTGCTTAGTGTATGGTCCTTGTGAAAAGGTTAAAAAAAAATTCCGCTGTTCCCCACAGAATATTAAACAGTGTTTTGTGTCCTAGTGGCCAACTGTTGGGCACTCTTTCAAGAAGGAACATTAATAATAACTTTTACTTCCTTGTCATCAAGCAGATGAAGCCATTACATATGGGTTGTGTCCATCAACCAGCAGGGGGAGATAGAGAGCACTCAACTTTTCACAGTGCCTCATGGCCAGCTAGCTCCACTGCCTCTTCAGTATTCTCTATCTCCCCAAGCAGACCCTCTACCTGCCCCCCCCCCCCCCCCCCCCGGTGGATCCTGGCCTTTGGAGTTGGCTTTGCCTGTTTCTTATCCTCCTGATAAACGCAGAAGGGCTAATTCCCCTTCTGAGTGTGGCGCCCCCTCCCCCCCGTGGTCGGCTATTAGGATTCTGGAGGAGTCTGACAGAACTTCTTGTGCTGAGGAGCCAGAGTTGGGTGCAGAATTGCCACAGGAGCTTGATGATCCGTCTACGGTGAGGATTTTCCACCGCGAGGAGCTGCCAGTGCTTATTTCAGATGCCTTACAAGCCCTCTCGATTGAAGATCCTGGAGTGGCACAGCCTCCTCTGTTAATCCAAGGATAGCTAGTACTAGAAAGCCTGCTCAAGCCTTTCCTTGCATGACTCCATCCACAGATCTTATTTCGGACTCAATGGGCTGACCCCGAGGACCTTTGAAGGT
The DNA here is from genome assembly GCF_901765095.1 of Microcaecilia unicolor. Classification (NCBI taxonomy): domain Eukaryota; kingdom Metazoa; phylum Chordata; class Amphibia; order Gymnophiona; family Siphonopidae; genus Microcaecilia; species Microcaecilia unicolor. The sequence continues at coordinate 100,789,837 of NC_044033.1, forward strand.
TGCCAGGGCTAAGTGGCAATTATACCCTCTGAGTTAGGAACATTTGGCTCGCTTTGCAATGCCTAAAGTGGATGCCCTGGTCACGGCTGTGACAAAGAGAACTACCCTCCCTGTTGAAGGAGGTGTTGCCCTGAAGATATTCAAGACCGCAGGCTTGATTCAGCTCTGAAGCGGTCCTTTGATTTGGCAGGTCTCACTGTTGGGCATCTGCATGCAGTTGTTATGCTGCTAGAGCCTGCCTGGCTTGGTTACAGCAGGCAGTGGAACAGCCCGGTGATGGAGCGGAGACCTTATCTGAAGTGGCTCCGCGGATGGAGTCGGCCTTGTCCTTTTCGCTGACGCCCTTTATGATATGGTCCAGAGCTTCGGCTAAACAAATGGCTGTAGCAGTGGCGGCTCGCCACACTCTTGGTTACGACATTGGGCGGCGGACATGGCCTCTAAGCAAAGGTTGGTGAAGTTGCCCTTTCAAGGCCTTTTCCTGTTTGGTGAGGAGCTGGGAAACATTGTTAAAGGCCTGGGGGATTCCAAACCTCAGCGCTTGCCCGAGGATAGGCCGAAGCCTCCCACTAAGGGTCAGGCGGTCCGCTCCTCTTACAGACCTCGCTTCCGTGAAGCTAGAAGGTACCGCCCGGGGCGTGCTGCTGGGTTCACTTCGCGTGCCCGCTTTCAGCAGAGAAACTCCTTTTGCTCGGACAAACGTTCCACAGCTGCCGGTTCAAGGCCTGGAGTTCAGGGGCGACCCTCTCAATGATGGTGCGCCAGCCCCCTCCTCGTTTCCTGTCATCGGAGGATGACTTTCCCTCTTCGAGGAATGGGCCAAAATCTCCGCAGATCAGTGGGTCTTGGACCTGATCAGAGACTGATACCGAATAGAATTCGATGCCCCGGTGAGAGACGTGTTTGTGGAGTCCCGATGCAGTTCTGCCGCCAAACGGGCGGCGGTAAAGGAGACTTTGCACAGTCTGTGCCAGATAGGGGCTGTGACCCCGGTGCCTCCCGCCGAACAAAGTCTAGGCCGCTACTCCATTTACTTTGTGGTGCCACGAAAAGGCGGGTCTTTTCGCCCGATCCTGGACTTAAAAGAGCTAAACAAGTCCTTAAGGGTGCGGCATTTTCACATGGAAACCCTGCGCTCCGTCATTGCGTCGGTACAGCCAGGAGAGTTTCTCACGTCTCTGGACCTGAAAGAAGCTTACTTGCACACACCAATTTGGCCCCCACACCAGAAGTTTCTGCGGTGATGGGAAAACATTTCCAGTTTCGGGCTTTGCCTTTTGGCCTTGCCACAGCTCCCCGAACCTTCTCCAAGGTAATGGTGGTAGTAGCTGCCTTTCTCAGGTGAGAAGTATCCTGGTTCACCCGTACCTAGACGACTGGCTCATCAGAGCAGACTCAGAAAAAGAGAGTCATCTAGCTACAGCCAGAGTGGTTTCAGTCCTTCAATCTCTGGGCTGGGTCGTCAATATGGCCAAAAGTTACCTGACCCCCTCGCAATCTCTAGAATATTTGGGGGCCAGGTTCGACACAGCCTCGGGCTATATGTTTCTTCCCGAGCAAAGGCGGTGCAAGCTTCAGAATCAGGTCCGTCTGCTCTTGAGGATGCCCCGCCCGCGAGCTTGGGACATTGTCCAGCTGTTGGGATTGATGACTGCCACCTTGGAAGTGGTGCCATGGGCGAGAGCGCACCTGAGACCTCTACAGTATTCTCTACTTCAACGATGGCCTCCAGTATCTCAGGATTATCAGTGCAGACTTTCTTGGCTCCCTGCGGCCCGCCTCAGTATGGAGTGGTGGATCTCGGACAGCATGTTGCGGCGGGGAATGCCGCTGGCGCTCCCCAATTGGTGCCTGGTGGTGACAGATGCCAGCCTGAAGGGCTGGGGCACACATTGCCAGGGGAAGCATGCCCAGGGTCTGTGGACGCCCGACAAGTCGGAGTGTTCTATCAACCGCCTGGAGTTGAAAGCGGTGTTTCTGGCTCTTCTAGCCTTTCAAGTGACCCTGGAAGGATTGGCTGTTCGAGTGGTGTCGGACAACACGACAGAAGTGGCCCACATTAATCGACAAGGCGGAACTCAGTGCAGAGCTCTAGCCGCGCAGGCCGAACAAATTTGCCACTGGGCCGAGCTGCATCTACAGTCCCTGTCAGCAGCTCACATTGCAGGTCAGAGCAACGTGCAAGCCGATTATCTAAGCAGGCATCAGATCGATCCAGTGGAGTGGGAACTAGCAGACGATGTATTCCTGCAGATATGTGCCAAATGGAGCAAGCCAGTGTTAGATCTTATGGCGACCGGTTCCAATGCCAAAGTCCCGTGCTTCTTCAGCAGACGGAGGGATCCTCGCTCTGCCGGGTTGGATGCCTTGGCTCAACCCTGGCCCCTGGGCTTGATGTATGTCTTCCCTCCGTGGCACTTGATAGGGCGAGTGCTCCTGCGGATTCGGCTGCATCCAGGAGAAGTAGTGCTCATCGCCCCGGATTGGCCCAGGAGGTATTGGTATGCGGACCTCCGACAGATGCTGTTGGAGGCTCCCTTTCCGTTACCTCTGGTTCCGCACCTGTTGTCACTGGGTCCGGTGGCCATTGAGGACGCCTGCCGCTTTGGTCTTATGGCATGGCGATTGAGAGGGCGCAATTGAGAGATAAAGGCTACTCAAATAAGGTAATTTCCACTCTCCTGCAGGCCCGTAAGCGCTCCACTTCCGTGGCTTATGCCAGGATTTGGCGCCAGTTTGAAGTCTGGTGTGTTTCAAGAGCGCTTTCTCCGTTGCGGGCTCCTGTCTTGCCGATTCTGGACTTTTTGCAGGATGGTGTACACAAAGGCTTGGCCTATAATTCCCTGCGGGTGCAAGTGGCAGCATTGGCCTCCCTGCGTGGCAAGGTTCAAGGCGTGTCCTTAGCTGCTCATCCAGATGTGGCACGGTTTCTTAGAGGGGTGCTTCGGCTCCGTCCTCTTGTGCGGGCACCTTGTCCAGCTTGGAACCTGGGGTTAGTATTGAAGGCCCTTCAGGGTGCTCCCTTTGAACTGCTTCGGCGTGCTTCAGATAAAGATCTGACACTAAAGGCCGTCTTTTTTGTGGCCATTACCTCGGCGAGACGGGTGTCAGAGCTCCAGGCGCTGTCCTGTAGAGACCCTTTTCTGCAATTCTCGGAGTCCGGGGTCACAGTTCAGACCGTGCCTTCCTTCAAGCCTAAGGTGGTTTCAGCGTTTCACCTAACCCAGCCTGTTTTTCTTCCCCTCCTTGTTGAGGAGGAGTTTCCAGATTCATTTGGGGCAGTTGCACCTTTTGGATGTGCGCAGGACTCTGTTGCAGTATCTGCGAATTACAATGCTTTCCGGACCTCTGATCATCTTTTGTGCTGTTTGCAGGTCCTCGCAGAGGGTCTTCAGCGTCTAAAGCCACTATTGCCCGTTGGCTCAAAAGAAGCTATCTTTCAGCATATCTGCTGTCTGGCCGGGCTCCACCTGAAGCCTTTAAGGCACATTCCACAAGAGCGATTTCCGCTTCCTGGGCGGAAACTGGAGCACTATCTCTTCATGAGATTTGCAGTTCTGCAACATGGCTTCTAATCTCTCTTCGCCCGACATTACAGGCTGGATGTGGCTGCCAGGAGGGATACGCGTATTTGGAGCACAGGTGCTGGCGCGTGGTGTAGGCTTGTTCCCACACCTATTTAGGGATTGCTGTGTTACATCCCATACGTAATGGCTTCATCTGCTTGATGACAAGGAAGGAAAAATTAGGTTCTTACCATGATAATTTTCTTTCCTCTAGTTGTAGCAGATGAAGCCATGAGCCCTCCCTGTATGATTGTCTATATTGCAGTGATTCTGATTTTAGGTGCTGTTCTTGTTTCCTGAAGTTATATTCCTTTTTTGGGGAGTTGGAAAACAGTCTTCAGGATTCTTGTTAGAGTTATGGGAGGATGAGTTCATTCCCTCCAGTTCATGTTTTGGGAGGATGAGTTTATTCCCACCAGGAGGATAAAGTATTCCCTCCGTTTATACAAAGTGGAGGACGAGTTTATTCCCTCCAGGAGGATGAGTTCATTCCCTTCTTTTTTGAGTTTATGCCCTTGTTAAGGGGCCATCGTTCGCTGTGAGGAAAGTTCATGTTATTCCCATTGCGGTTTGCCATACTGCTTTGGAAGCTTCAAATACTGAAGAGGCAGTGGAGCTAGCTGGCCATGAGGCACTGTGAAAAGTTGAGTGCTCTGTATCTCCCCCTGCTGGTTGATGGACACAACCCATACATAATGGCTTCATCTGCTATGACTAAAGGAAAGAAAATTATCATGGTAAGAACCTAATTTTCCCATCCTGCTTATCAAACCCAAACAATCTGATATCAGTGACAATTATTTGCTATTTATGATACAGAAATTAAGATCTGGCAAATTATAGGAATAAAATCACAAATTGGACTAAGAATCCACACATTCACGGTTCCCATTGCACTCAGAATAATTGATAAGATAATGTTATCACAAAGTGTATCGAGCCTCATAGACGTGCACTGGAATGAAGGCTTTTATATACCAGAACAAAAGGAGCAACAAACCCAATATCCCAGACAAAACCCCCAGACCCTAGAATAGGAACTTTTGATTTTAGGTGTTCAGCGCTGCGTGTGTCTAGTAGCGCTATGCAAATGTTAATAATTTATAATTTCAGTTTATCCATCTGTACTGCATTAGTATACACCTAACCACACACAATCATGCTCACTCATTCATACCGTGAAACAGCATCATGATTCTCCATCCTCATGTATTTGACCATTTAAGAGACAGGGCTTAGTGGGAGTCCATTCAAAAGTGAAAATTATGAAGTTCGATTGAAGTCTTTTATGATTTATAATTTTTATTAATTTTTTTTATATACTTATACAGATATTAAAGTACTGCAAAGTGTAATACAGCCATTAAGCAATAATGCTTACAGATAGGTACAAAAATTTCTTCGTCCTATAATTAACAAAACATGGCTTCATTAGACCTCAATATAAAAGAGGGGGGTTAGGAATTAGTGAAGTTAACAACAAACTTTTAAAAAATTGTTAGAAAAGTAAATGTGGTTCCGTCAATCCCTTACTACTTAACTCTACCGTTGTTTACTATCTAGGAAGGTCTGAAGCTGATCAGGCAGGTAACATAGTAGATGACGGCAGAAAGACCTACGCGGTCCATCCAGTCTGCCCAACAAGATAAACTCACATGTGCTACTTTTTGTGTATACCTTACCTTGATTTGTACCTGTCCTTTTCCGGGCACAGACCGTATAAGTCTGCCCAGCACTATCCCCGCCTCCCAACCACCAGCCCCGCCTCCCACCACCGGTTCTGGCACTGACCGTATAAGTCTGCCCAGCACTATCCCCGCCTCCAAACCACCAGTCCCGCCTCCCACCATTGGCTCTGGCACAGACCGTATAAGTATGCCCAGCACCATCTCCATCTCCCGCCACCGGCTTTGCCACCCAATCTCGTCTAAGCTCCTTAGGATCCATTCCTTCTGAGCAGGATTCCTTTATGTTTATCCCACGCATGTTTGAATTCCGTTTCCGTTTCCACCACCTCCCGCAGGAGGGCATTCCAAGCATCCACTACTCTCTCTAATAACACATTTACAGGGGTAAGCCAGGAGAAGGAACCCCCCAATTCCAAAACTTTTGGCCTCATAGAAAGTTTTTTCGTTTTTTCCTACGATTGAAGACTTTAAGAATAAATTATATTAACCAGTTCTCAGCCTGAATAAACAGATTCTTAGGATTCCATAGTATTCATCATCTGGTTTTGGATAAAGGCCTGAAGCACCACCGAGTCTTCAGTTTCAGGTCTCATTGCAATAAATGACCTGCAAGGATACTGGAAACATTAAACCATCTTCCTTCCATCTTCTTTAATTGCTGTTGGAGAGCACCAGCGGGCAATGGTGGCTTTAAGATCCAGGAAGAAAATCAAAGTTTTTCTCTAGTATACAGCAGGGCCTTTCAGTTTCACTCACTACAGAATTTATAATGTGCAAGGGATATCGCAGGATTCTCAACATCATGGACCTTGGGTGTCGGGCATCTTGGCTATGGTGTGATGGTGTCCGGTGTGCCCCTTAGATTTTGGAAGGGTATGCAGAGGTAATGTCAAGCAATTGCAGGAGTAGTTGCTTCAAGAAACTAATAGACTCAGGGCCCCTTGTGCCCTCAAGTAGGCCTAGGATTCTTATGTTGTTTCACCTGATGTGTTGGTTATAATCCTCAAGTGTTTTCTCTGTTGCAGAGAAGGCATTAGATTGTTTTCTTCAGCTCACCAGTATCTGTTTCTTCGATTGTGATACAGCCCTCAATATTCAGGCAAGTAGTTCATTCAGATTGCCCATCTGCTGCTTTAGTTTGATCAAGGCATCACAGTACAGAATGACGTGGGACAAAGTTTCTCCCTGTGAACTCTGTCCCTGTCCATAGAAGCCTAAAACAGTTGATTTTATATTTAAATGTTTTTATTACAGTATAAAAATGAACTGTCATAAAGCAGAAATAGAAAATACCATTCCCCCTTCTTCCTTCCCTCTCCTTCTTTCACAAACATCCCCCCCCCCCCCCCCCCCCCCCCCCCCCCCCCCCCACACACACACCCCTTCCCTGCCCCACTTACAAGAAACACCCTTGCATTCAGCAAATATATAGTACCAACTGGGCATTTGTAAAAGTCTGTCCTATAATGATGCCATAGCATGTTCAGAAATTATTTCCATATGTATGATGCATAACACCAGAACAGGCATTCACTGATCCACACACACATTATAAAAGTAAATAAGAACTTCTACAGACTCAGAGAACATCCAAAACTTAATATTTATTTTCACATTTTCATCTTCCAAAATTCTAGACATCAGATAGGACTGTAATACTGGTGGTAGCAATAATGAAACAGTGATGGAGTATTCATAACATAGCAAACAGCCAAAGCCAACAGATTTATTTTCCACTATAATAAATTTATGAACTGGACAGTGTTGCCACATTTAGACTGACTCTCTGAACTCCATGAAATAGTAATAAAAACAGCAAGTATATTTTTATAATATACCACTGCATTATAAATAGTAGTGATTGTTGAACACCTGACCTGAACTCATAATTGATGTCTGTGTTTTTTGGTAGCCCTATACTAGATGAAAAACATCTCTGCAGGGAGTTTACTAGATGAAAAACATCTCTGCGGGGAGCCCCTATAATCAGCCCCTCCAAATGAACTAATTACTACTCTAACATGAAACCAATAATACTTCCTCTGTGTGCATCACATCTGTATGCTGCTTCACAAGCTGGCAGGGCTGGGGGGAGCACCTTACCGTTGTCTTCACAATCTTATACCATGTGTTCCTCTGGGCTCACGCTCTTCTGCCTGGATGAGTCCTCTGGCCGAGTCTCGACTCCTGATGCCATGCTCAATCAGTCCTCTCTCCTGCTGGGGCTGCCCGTGGCTTAGCTTGTACTGTACGATGATGCACTTACCACCACCAGCCACCACATTGAAAAATAACCCACAAAATGGCTGCTGTGCTGGTGGTGCCAGCGCGAGATGAGACGAAAAGAAAGTGGCCAATCAGGGTTCTCTTCTTGTGATGTCAGCATGGTGGGTGGGGAGAAAACTCTGATGTGCCGGCTGGTGTTTGTTTTCAAGACAAGACTGTGTGGGCGTGCATGCCTTCAGAAGCAGACAGGGAGGAAGAGCAGAGCTGAGCAGAACAAGAGGAGGAGGGATGTCCCAGCCTAGCGGTAAAACAGCAGTAAAAGGTAGGCATCTGTTTTACTGCGGGTATAAGGATTACTACCACTCCCGTGGTGAGGGGTAATAATTGCTTCTTGCGCCCTTGGTAAAACCTGGAAAATTTTTGTTTACCCATGGTATAACCATGGATTCTCCAAGGACAAGCAGGCTCTCATAATTTCACGTGTGGTTAGACGCTGGTCCGTATTTTCTGGTCCAGCATTTATGCCCAATTAAAAAAAAAAAAAAAGATTTGTGAAGCACAAGCCACACTGCACTCTGTATGTGCGAGAGCCTTCCAGCCTGCCGTGAGAACATGGTTCCCTCAGTTTTTTTCTCTGTGTGACGAGAAGCTGCGCTTTTTCAGAATCTATCTGGTTTTTCGAAGTTTTGAGTGCCTTCAGCCTTTTTTTCTTATTCTCCTTCATTTTTCTTAGTTTCTTTTGCCCGCATTTAAGTTTCCTTTATTTTTCGACGTGGGCTGCCTTTGGGCCCTGACTCTGATCGAGAACTCCCTTTTTCAGGCACCATTGAGATGTTTGGTTTAGCCAGCAAGGTCTTCTCATTCATGTCCACGAAGACTCCCAGTGACTTCAAGGGTTGTACCCAGTTAAACCGCACCATCTTGGGAAAAGGATACCTATTCTTGGTGTCTGCAATATCTTAGGCCAGACCATAGCCCTGCAAACTTTATCTGCCTTTGTATTTATTTTTTTTAATTTTTGTTACATTTGTACCCTGCGCTTTCCCACTCATGGCAGGCTCAATGCGGCTTACATATTGTATACAGGTACTTATTTGTACCTGGGGCAGTGGAGGGTTAAGTGACTTGCCCAGAGTCACAAGGAGCTGCCTGAAGAAGAGAACCCAGGTTTCCTGAGAGGCTCAGCACGAAAACATTTTTGGAGCCAGGTCTGGTTCCTTGACATTGGCATCAACGTCGAGTGTCGCACCTCTATCGGTAAGCATGGCTGCTTTAAGACCTCTGGACACTGGGAGCAGTGAGGCATCGAGTGGGTTTCCACCTGCACCCAACCCCCGAGGCGAAGTGAGGATTCAACGTTGTCCTTGTCAGCACTGAGGAGCAAGGTTGACATGCTTTGGACAAAGGCCAAGAAGCATCGTCACTGGTCGCCCTCGGTACATGGTGCCGGGAGCTCTGGGGTACTGAGGGACATGGCACCCGGGACGACCGCTCTCCCTCCATCCAGGAGGTGCCGATGCGATTGTCTCCAGGCAGCCGAGATCCTGCTCCCTTGTCGGCCCCAGCGGTTCTGCAAAATATGCTTTAGGCAACGCCCCAGCTTTTCCTGATGTCGCCCCTCGATGAGCACATCTGGACCTCACTCCCTGAGCTGCTGGATGGCTTCATGCAATGATGTGCTACAGTATCGGGGGTGCTTGTTCTTGCCATACCTCCCGCTGCAGCCCTTCCTGGCCCTTGGCCTGCGATGCCACCTCTGCCGCTACTTGCAGCACTGTTGTTGACTGCCACCCAGGCTGGCACCCCTCCAACGTTGGTGGAGGAAGCTTCATTGGAGTCGAGGCGGAAGCCAGTCTCTTGACGCCAGTCTTGAGGACATGGTTCCTCAGCATCGAGGCAGTCTCTGTTTCAGTCATCTCGTAGAGAGATTTTATCCAACACCTCGGAGGAACACTCGGAGGAGGATCCCAGATACTTTTCCTCTGACGAGTCTTATGGTTTCCCTTCCGAGTCCTTCTCGCCACCTGAAAGGAGATGGTCTCTACCCAAGATTCTCTCCCATCTTTTGTGAGGGAAATGGCTGATGCTATTTCATTCCCTGTAAAAGTGGAGGATGAGCCCAGGGCCAAGATGCTCGAGGTCCTGGACTATACTTCCCCTCCTATGGAGGGCAGGGATTCTATTCCAGGTACTTGTGCAAAGGAAGACCGGGGGGGGGGGGGGAGGAGGGTTTGTCCCATTGTTGATTCAGGAAAATGATTGGCTATACTCTCGGGACTTAAAGGATGCGTATACTCGTATCCCGATACTTCCTGCCCTCCGGAAGTATCTTTGATTTTGTCTGGGAATGCATCACGTTCAGTGCCGCACATTGCCCTGTGGCCTCGCGTCAGCTCCTAGGGTTTTCACTAGCGGTAGTCGCAGCATCGCTACGTAGAATGGGAGTCCATTTTCCCATATCTCGACGATTGGCTCGTGAACAGCACCTAAGGATGGTGCTCGGGACTCCATGTGGATGACTATTCGGATGCTAGAGCTACTAGAGTTCATTTTAAACTACCCCGTCCCATCTGCACCCTGTCTAAAAATTGGAATTCATAGGAGCCCTGCTCGACACACAGAAGGTTCGTCAAGCCTATCTCCCTGACACAAGAGCAGACAATGTAGTCTTCCTGGCATCCAAGGTTTGAACCTCTCGGCAGGTCCACAGCTCAGCAGATGTTGAGGTTGCTGGGCCACATGGCCTCCACGGTGTACGTTACACCCTTGACACATCTTCACATGAGACCAGCTCAAGAGAGCCTGGCTTCTCAGTGTTATCAAGCCATGGAAAATCTGGAAGATGTCATCCAGTATCCCCAGAGCTTGTTTGTTTTCTTGGTGGACAATTCGATCCAGATTCCTCAGCCACAAAAAGGACTGATGACGGATGCATCTCTCCTGGGATGGATTGCTCATGTCGATGGTCTTCACACTCAAGGAGCTTAGTCCCTCTGGGAAACAAATTGTCAGTTCAACCTCCTGGAGCTTCAAGTGGTCTGGAACTCTCTCAAGGCTTTCAGAGATCGGCTGTCCCATCCAATTATTCTCATTCAAACAGACAATCAGGTTGCAGTGTATTACATCAACAAGCAGGGGGCACCACATCACGCTCTCTGTATGAGGAAGCCATCTGAATGCAGCATTGAGCTTGCCTGCACAGCATGTTCCTTCAAGCCACTTATCTGGCGGGTGCAAACACCCTGGCCGACAGACTGAGCAGGATAATGCAACCGCACGAGTGGTCTCAACACATGGGCATGGCCCACAAAATCCTCCGTGCGTGGGACACCCTCTTTTGATGGATCTTTTTGCCACTCAAATCAACCACAAGGTCCCTCAGTTGTGTTCCAAGCTTGAGGCTCACAACAGACTGGCGTTGATGCCTTCCTCCTCAGTTGGGGGACAGGTCTCCTGTATGCTTATCCTCCAATACCTCTAGTAGGAAAAACTTTATTGAAACTCAAGCAAGACGACGGAACCATGATTCTGATCATGTCGTACTGGCCAAGACAGATTTGGTTCCCTCCTTTCTGGAATTATTCTCCGAAGAACTGTGGAGGTTGGAGTGTTCTCCTACCCTTATCACTGAGAATGAGGGGTCGCTTCTGCATCCCAGCCTCCAGTCTCTGGCTGTCACAGCTTGGATGTTAGCTTAGAATTCGCTTCCTTGGGTTTTTCGGAGGGTGTCTCTCGGGACTTGCTGGCTTCCAGGAAAGATTTGACTAAGAGGTGTTATTCTTTTAAATGGAGGAGGTTTTCTATCTGGTGTGACAGCAGGGCCCTAGATTCTCTTACTGCTTGAGTACCTTCTACACTTTTCAGAGTCGGGTCTCAAGACCAACTCCGTAAGGGTTCACCTTAGTGCAATTAGTGCTTATCAACGTGTAGAAGGTAAGCCTATCTCTGGACAGCCTTTAGTTCGCTTCAAGAGAAGTTTGCTTTTGTCAAAGCCCCTGTCAAACCTCCACCAGTGTTATAAGATCCCTACGTTGTTCTCACCCAGCTGATGAAAGCTCCTTTTGAGCCACTGAATTTCTGCCATCTGAAGTACTTGACCTGGAAGGTCGTTTTCTTGGTGGCTGTTACTTCAGCTCGTAAGGTCAGTGAGCTTCAGGCCTTAGTAGTGGATGCATCTTATACTAAGTTTCATCACAACAGAGTAGTTCTCCGCACTCACCCCAAGCTACACTCTATCTCAGACAGCCTGAAAATCCTCGGTGTTATCATCAACCGTAATCTTACACTTGAGAGCCAAGTTAACTTTACAACTAAGAAAATGTTCCACGCAATGTGGAAACTCTAACAAGTGAAACCATTCTTCCCGAGGGAAACATTTCGCAGCTTGATACAATCAATGGTACTAAGCCAACCTGTTCAAAAAGGCATACCCCATCGACCCAACGTAAGTGCCTAAACCCTGCAACACAACGATACCAAAGCTTGTAATAGACTATGCATAACTCTTCCTCTCTATGATTCCCAATGTGTCTCTAACACACGATCCTTATTCGGCCACAGCAACTCCATGTATTTGTTTCTCTACCGGAGATGGCGAACGCCTCCTCGGTACAATGTAAGCCACATTGAGCCTGCAAATAGGTGGGAAAATGTGGGATACAAATGTAAGAAAATAAATAAAATAAAAAGTTCCTGCCGGAGGTGGTTTTGGAGTTTCATCTGAACCAGTCGATTGTCTTGCCAACATTCTTTCCCTGACCTCATGCCCATCCTGGCGAAAGCAACTTGCATACCTTGGACTGCAAGGGAGCATTGGCCTACTACATGAAGCAGACAAGGCCCCACAGACAGTCCACCCATCTTTTTTTTTTCTTTTGATTCTAACAGGATGAGGGTCACCATTGGGAAATGCACCATTTCAGTTTGACTGGCAGATTGCATTTCCTTCACTTATACCCAGTCTGGGCTGGCCTTAGAGAGGGTCATGTCACGGCTCATAATGTCAGAGCCACAGCTGTGTCTGTAGCCCATTTGAAGTCGGCCTCCTTTGAAGAAATTTGCAATGCTGGAACATGGTCTTCAGTCCACACGTTCACATCTCAATACTGCCTTGAGCAGGATACCTGACGCAACAGTCAGTTTGGGCAGTCAGTGTTGCAGATTCTGTTTGGGGTCTAGAGTCCAACTCCACCCTCCTAGGCCTGTTTTATTTTGTTCCAGACTGCACTCCATCAGATTGTATATAGTTTCAGGTTAATCTGTGTTATGTCCTTGCCGTTGAGAGGCCCAATTGACCACTGTTTGTTGTTTTAGGTGATCCTGGATGCAGGGGATTCCCTACACGTGAGAATATGAGAGCCTGCTTGTCCTCAGAGAACGCGAAGATGCTTACCTGTAGCAGGTATTCTCCAAAGAGAGCAGGCTTCGTATTCTCACCATTCCACCCACCTCCCCTTGGAGTTGTCTATTTCACTATTTTATTTTCCTTATTTTGCTTTAAAATTAAACTGAAGGAACAGCGTTCTTGGGGCGGGCGGGAAGACATTCACGCATGCGCAGTGGAGCGCAGCTCACGCTTCACAAAGCTCTGGTTTTTTACTTGGGCATAAATGCCGGACCAGACGACGCAGATCGGTGTCTACCCACACACAAGACTATGAAGCCTGCTCTCCTTTGAGAATACCTGCTACAGGTATCTTCTCTTTATCGCGGTTTACCACAGCTACCCGCTCCTGTGTCATTCTCTACATCACAGTTGTCTTTGAAGAGTTCCTTGATCTGAAGGATTTCCAATATGAGCGACTGCAAGGTAACCTCAGCCTTCTGAGGCCAGGGGGCTAACAGAGAGAGGGCACGGGGGTAGTTAAGCTCTGGACGGCAGATGCAGAGATGTCCAACTTAGCCAGTTTGTATCTAAATATCTATAAAGAATGATAAAATACCAGGTCAAGTAAATTGATCTCAAATTGTTGAACTTCATGCAATACTGAACTGACAACCAATGCAATTCTTTCAGCATAGGGGAAGTATGTAATAACCTAATACCTAACAGTAATCCAGAAACTGTATTATATAGCATTTGCAGCTTATGGATACTCTTTACAGACAGTGTTTTATAAAAGGGTGTTGCATTGATCTTAAGGTGATGTAATAGTCTAAGTTAATGAATGTGCTTAAGTTGAAAAAATGCTACCTTTGAAAGCAAATCAATATGGTTATCCGTGTTTAAGAGCCTGACATTTTTAGACTTAGTATTTTGGTGTTGACTACCTCATTATGTGGTCTTCCCACACATAATATCTGCCCTTTTATGATTTATCAATAATTGTTTTCCTATTAACCAAGATTCCTATAGCTTCCACAAATTCAGACATTTGATCAAATTGCTCTTCAGACCGTTTTTTACTGATGTATAGAGCCGAGTGTCATCTTTGTGGTATTTTATACCAAATGACTTGAGAATCTTCCCAAAAGACTGAAGGTTGATGCTAATGGTTTACAGTTTATTAAGACTTGCTATTCCGCCCAAGCTAACTTGCAAATCTGGGCAGTTTGCATACTATATAAAAGGTAAGAAAAGAGCTACAATATTGGACAGGAAATAAATTCTTGCATTCAAAATAGATCATTCTGCTAGACAATAGTGAAGAAGGGGGAATAGGGTAGAGGAGGGTAAGACTGGGGGGGGGGGGGGGGGGGTTAAGAAAGAGTTAGAGGGAAGGAAAACACTGATGCAGGCTCAGTACCCCTAGTTATGTAAATTAAATGCTTGTATAAGTAGGCAGGTTTTAAGTTATTTTAAAGTTTTTAAATGAGTTTGGAATGTGCGTGAGAGTAAGGAAGTTCCAATAGAAAGGGGACATGAAGAAGAAAGGATGACTGGTAAATTCGAGCTGGTCATCTTTGGGGTTGGGGAGGACCAGATGGTGGGCATTTATTGACTGGAGGAGTCGGGTGGGGAATATGGAATGGTTAGTTGCAAGATACTCAAGAAAACCAAGTCTCTGTTAAAAGTGAGTGTGAGCAATTTGAATATAAGCTTTTCAACAGGGAGCCAATCAAATTTTTGGAACAGAGGCGAAACATGATAGAGCTTACATGCATGACATAGAGTTTGGTGATATTTTGTATTGCCTGGAGTTTTTTCAATATTGGGGAGAAACATAAACTTGAAGTACCTGTATATCTGAATCCAGAAATGAGATACGGAATTCTTAAACCGGACCTATTACTGTCTGTCATCTAGGAAACTGTTTAGCTAGTTAATACAGATTCCCACTATTCCATCAACTGTTAAAGTAAAGTTGTATGATCTGCCATGGAAAATGCTGCCAACTTTTCAAGCAGAAATATTAAGACCACATGTCCTACATCTGATTTTTGTTGCATATTGTCGATAAATGCTCATAAAGCTATTTATATGCTAAACAGATTGAGCCCTTTGAATCCTTTTTGCATAGTTGACCAGTTACTAATCTAGTAAAGGAAAGCTTAATAAAAGCTTGATTCAGTGTGTTTGGAGTTTCTCTGAAGACAAGCAGGCTAATATTCTCACATGTGGGTAATACGGTCCATGTTGCCCGGTTCAGAGGTTGTATTGAGCTTTTACAGAGCTCTTTGGAGCACAAGTCACGCTCCACTGCATGTGCACGAGTGCGGGACTCTTTTTTTTTTTTTTTTTTTTTTTTTTTTTTTCTCTGCGGTGAGGAGAGGACACGTTTTTCCTTCTCTTCTCACAGGTAATGCTCAGAGTTGCTTTTTGTGCCTTCTTTTTTGTTTTGTTTTTTAAAATTTTCTTTAGTTCTGTTACCTCTTTTGGGTTCAATTTCTTCCCATTCAATTTTTTTTTTTTTATTTACCGTGGTCAGTAGGCCGCACTTAGGCCTGAGCCCTGTTGGAGTCTTTCCCTTATTTTTTCTCTGGCGCTTGTCCTTTTTGAGGCACCATCAAGTTTTTCCCAGTTGCTACAGTGCTGTTTCCAGTTCACTCGGACTGTTTCTGGCACAGCTACTCTTTCTTCACCTTTTCCGTGTTTGAGGTCTGAACATACCGCTTCTTAACCGTATTCTGTGTCTTCAGGTCCAAGCCAGAATGGCTGAAAGGAAGCTTTTTGGAGCCAAGTCCGAAGCCTTAATGATGGCATCGATATCTGCAGTTTTGCATCAGGTGCATTGGCACCTGCCTTGACGCCAACCAATATGCAAGCCCCCCCCCCCCCCCCCCGGACCAAGTGAGCACCGACCCGAGGAGACACGAGGTTTCGGTGGCGGCATCTGTGCCAAGGATCTGGAAACCCATAATTAGAAGAAATATCGGCAACGATCTCCCTCGATGCACAGTGCGAGGTGTCTATGCCAGAAGAACATCCAGCAGGTGCCGCTGCATGAGTCTCTGAGGATCAGAGCCAGGCACTTTGTTCCATAAGATGCTGGCTGCTTTTTTCAGAATGCATCTGCTTCTAGGGTGCTTGTGCCTGCCATGCTTCTCCACTCATCCCACATGGCCCTCAGCCTGCGGTGAGGCTCAGCTCCCTCTATACTGTCAGACCCCTGGGGAACCCCACTAACTACCCTTCTCCATTGAGAATACTGACCATTTAACCCTACTCTCTGTTTTCTATCTTTTAACCAGTTTTTAATCCATGGGATAGTAGGTAGTGTTCTATTGTGGATTAAAAACTGGTTAAAAGATAGAAAACAGAGAGTAGGGTTAAATGGTCAGTATTCTCAATGGAGAAGGGTAGTTAGTGGGGTAATTAAATTTGGTGATGACACAAAGTTATTGAAAGTCGTTAAATCGCGGGAGGATTACAAGAGGACCTTACGAGACTGGGTGACTAAATGGCTGATGACGTTTCATGTGAGCAAGTGCAAAGTGATGCATGTGGGAAAGAGGAACCCGAATTATAGCTACGTCATGCAAGGTTCCACGTTAGGAGTCATGGACCAAGAAAGGGATCTAGGTGTCATCGTTGATGATACGTTGAAACCTTCTGCTCAGTGTGCTGCTGCGGCTTAGAAAGCACATAGAATGTTAGGTATTACTAGGAAAGGAGTGGAAAACAAAAATGAGGATGTTATAATGCCTTTGTATCGCTCCATGGTGTGACCGCACCTCGAATATTGTGTTCAATTCTGGTCACCGTATCTCAAAAAAGATATAGTGGAATTAGAAAAGGTGCAGAGAAGGGCAACGAAAATGATAAAGGGGATGGGACAACTTCCCTATGAGGAAAGACTAAAGCGGCTAGGTCTCTTCAGCTTGGAGAAAAGGTGGCTGAGGGGAGATATGATAGAGGGAGTGGAGTTGAACGGGTAGATGTGAAGCGTTCACGCTTTCCAAAAATACTAGGACTAGGGGGCATGCGATGAAGCTACAATGTAGTAAATTTAAAACGAATCGGAGAAAAATTTTCTTCACTCAACATGTAATTAAACTCTGGAATTCGTTGCCAAAGAATGTGGTAAAGGCGGTTAGCTTAGCGGAGTTTAAAAAAGGTTTGGACGGCTTCCTAAAGGAAAAGTCCATAGACCGTTATTAAATGGACTTGGGGAAAATCCACTATTTCTGGGATAAGCAGTATAAAATGTTTTGTACTTTTTTGGGATCTTGCCAGGTATTTGTGATCTGGATTGGCCACTGTTGTTAACAGGATGCTGAGCTTGATGGACCTTTGGTCTTTCCCAGTATGGCAATACTTATGTACTTACGACATCACAGCTTTTCCCGGTTTCCCCTCTATGGGGACATTTGGGCCTTGCT
The DNA here is from genome assembly GCF_901765095.1 of Microcaecilia unicolor. Lineage (NCBI taxonomy): Eukaryota > Metazoa > Chordata > Amphibia > Gymnophiona > Siphonopidae > Microcaecilia > Microcaecilia unicolor. The sequence goes on from NC_044033.1 coordinate 100,807,079, forward strand.
TCGCAGAGCTCCTGGCTGGCTTTGTTCAGAAGGCATCAGCGCTGAGGGTGCTTCCGCCTGCCATGCCTCTCGAATTGGCCCGGGCTTCAGGGTTCCACCTTACCGTAAATTTCATTGCAGTAGAGTGTTTCTCCGCATGTATCCAGAGTTCCTGCCTCAGCTTGTGTCAGGGTTCTGCCTACATCCTTCCCACAGTCCCGTACTTCTGACAAGCGCACATTGCACTCCTTGGACTGCAGTTGGGCATTGGCCTTTTCCTTTAAGTGGCCTCAGCACCACAGACAATTTCCCGATCTTTTTGTTTCCTTTCATCCCAATCAGAGTAGGTTGCCTTCGGGGAAACACACAGTTTCTAATTGGCTACCAACTTATTTTCTTTTCTGTATTCCCAGGCTGGTCTGCGCATCAGAATCCTCATATGAATTGCAATGTCAGAGCCCTGGCTTCATCGTTAGTCTCCATTTGGGAAATTTGCTTGGCTGCTATGTAGTCTTCATTCCATACATTTATATCTCATTCCTGCTTCAAGTAACATGCCTTAAGCAGCATACCCAACATAACAGTCAATTTGGATAGATGATAATGCAGAATTGGTTTGGGTTCTAGAATCCAACTCCACCTGCCTAGGCCCATTTTTATCCTGTCCCAGGCTACACTTTCAATGATTTGCATGTGGTTTCAGGTTCATCTATGCTGATCTCACCATTGCAAGGTGCAATTTGTCATTGGTGGTTGTTTCCAGGGAGCCTGGTAGTTAGGGATTCCCCACATGTGAGAATATTAGCCTGCTTGTCCTCGGAAAAAGCGAGGATACTTGTAGCAGGTATTCTCTGAGGACAGCAGGCTATATATTCTAACATGCCATCCTACCTCCCCTTAGAGTTGTCTTCTTTTTCCCCTATGCTAAAGTATTGTACTGTTGGTCCCGCGCTCGATTAGCAGGCAGGAAGGCGCTCGCGCATGCTTGATACAAGCTTCAGACCAGGTAACGCAGACCACGTTGCCTACATGTGAGATTGCATAGCCTTTTGGCTAGAATAACCAGATTTTCTTTTTTTTACAGTTTGGTTCCTTTCATGGAAAGCAGGAAATGTAGTTTAGATCTTGTCTGAAAATCACAAGAATTAGTTTAGTGCTATTACAACACTTCTATTGCGTTGATCAAGACGTTTACAAGAGTCTTTTAAAGCAACATTATGGGCTATATTTATCAATGTGGCCTTCTGTTAAGACTTATTTTACCACAGGTCTCATTTTACGCAGTGAGACCCAGTTACTAATAATTGAGGTTAACAGTAAAATAACACATTGATAATTTCCCCTGTACATCTTTTTTTGCGTTAGTTACTTGGCAGTAAATATCTCAAAATGTGCATTCCTGTTGCAATGTTGTTGTTGTACTGATATGTACAATCAAAGTGTTATACTGATATTAACTGCATACTGATTTTTTTCTAGGGTATGGATGATTTACAGGTCAGAACTGCTGCTACAGATATATTTTCATATCTAGTAGAATTTAGTCCCTCCATGGTCCGAGAATTTGTTATGCAAGAAGCCCAGCAAAGTGACGATGTAAGTAATAAAAGTTTTCATAGTTTTGAGAAGCTTCTTATGCTAACGGGTTTTTCTAATACTATTCCTATGGCAGTATTCAGTATAGGACTAAATACTATGTATACTCGAATACAAATCAATATTTTTTGGCCAAAAAGGGCACCAAAAATTGAATCTTGGTTGGTATTTGAGATCTCTCTCCCTTCCACCCACCCCCGTGGTGTCCAGCATTTTTCCCATTCCCTTCCTCCCTGTGCTGTCCCTCTTCCTCTGCGGCCACTGCTACTGCCTACCCCCCCCCCCCCCCCCCGAAAACCATCAGAGCTCCCCTTCCTTCCTTCCTTCCTTCCTTCCTTCCTTACCTGAACAGACGAACCCCCCTCCTGTACTGGTAGCCCCCTCCCCCATCTACTGTCTAGTGACACATGGGGCAGGAGTGATCCCCACTCGCACTTGTCCATACTGTGTCCATAGTAAAAATGGCTGCCGTGACATCCAGGAGCAGTCTCACAATCTTATGGCAGCCATTTTGGGGTTGGTGCTGGTTCCAGTCCCAAAAGAGCCACCACAACCTCCTGAATCAAACTCGGGAGTTGGCCACTGGAAGTCATGGCAACCATTTTTACTACAAAAATGGCGTGAGCAGGAGTGAATGGGGATTGCGCCTGCCCCAACATGCCACGAGACTACCAGAGCAATATGGTAGGTCCATGTCAACAGTGTGCGCCTAAGGCCCCTGCTGCTCCACAGTCAAAGCAAGGTGCAAACGTTTGACTGGCTCCAGCAGAGCATAAGTACATAAATAATGCCATACTGGGAAAAGACCAAGGGTCCATCGAGCCCAGCATCCTGTCCACGACAGCGGCCAATCCAGGCCAAGGGCACCTGGCAAGCTTCCCAAACGTACAAACATTCTATACATGTTATTCCTGGAATTTTGGATTTTTCCAAGTCCGTTTAGTAGCGGTTTATGGACTTGTCCTTTAGGAAACCGTCCAACCCCTTTTTAAACTCTGCTAAGCTAACCGCCTTCACCACTTTCTCCGGCAACGAATTCCAGAGTTTAATTACACGTTGGGTGAAGAAACATTTTCTCCGATTTGTTTTAAATTTACTACACTGTAGTTTCATCGCATGCCCCCTAGTCCTAGTATTTTTGGAAAGCATGAACAGAAGCTTCACATCCACCTGTTCCACTCCACTCATTATTTTATATACCTCTATCATGTCTCCCCTCAGCCGTCTCTTCTCCAAGCTGTATAGCCCTAGCATAGTTCATCTCGAATATGCCCTGGCATGTCAAACCTTCAAATTGCCCACCGAGAGCTCATTCTGCTCTCAGCACAGACAGGTACTTGCAGAGGAACTCTCTGCCCTTCTAAAGGCCCATGCGGTCAAACCAGTTCCACCAGGGGAAGAAGGGCAGGAATTCTATTCCAGGTACTTTCTTCTACAGAAGAAGATAAGGGGGGATGCATCCCATCCTAGACCTAAGGGCTCTGAACAGATTTCTAGTCTGAGAAAAGTTCAGGATGGTTTCCCTGGGCACCCTTCGCACAATGATTCAGAAAAACGATTGGCTATGCTCTCTTGAACTTAAAGAATGTATATATTCACATCCCGATACATCCAGCCCACCGGAAGGATCTTCGATTTTGGCTGGGAACGCATCAATTTCAGTATCACATGTTGCCTTTTGGCCTCGCATCAGCTCCCAAGGTCTTCACCAAGTGTCTAACAATAGTTGTAGCATTGCTACTCAGACTGGGAGTCCATGTGTTCCCATATCTAGACGATTGGCTTGTGAAGAGCACCTCGGAGGATGGTGCTCGAGAGTAAATGCGGATGACTATTCGGGTGCTGAAGCTACTAGGGTTCGTTTTAAACTACCCCAACTCCCATCTCCACCCTGTCCAACGCTTGAAGTTCATAGGAGCCCTGCTCGACACATAGAGGGTTCAAGCCTACCTCCTCTAAAAGCGAGAGGACAATCTAGTCTCGCTTGCGTCCAAGTTTCGTGCCTCTCAGCAGATCACAGCTCGGCAGATATTGAGGTTGTTGGGCCACATGGCTTCCATAATGTATGTTGTCTTTATATGAGATCAGCTCAATGGACCCTGGCTTCTCAATGGTTTCAAGCAATGGGGAGTCTAGAAAATGTCATCCAGGTGTCCCCAGAACTTGTACGCTCTCTTCAGTGGTGGACAATTTGATCCAGTTTGACTCTGGGACTTCCATTCCAAATTCCTCAGCCACAAAAAGTGCTGACGATGGATGCATCTCTCCTGGGATGGGGAGTTCAAGAAACGTGGTCCACCCAGGAAATGAAACTTCAGATCAGTCTCCTGGAGCTTCAGTCGATCTGGAACGCTCTAAAGGTTTTCAGAGATAGGCTGTCTCACCAAATTGTTTTCACCCAAACAGACAATCAGGTTGCAGTGTATTACATCAAGAAGCAGGGCCACCAACATGGCATGTTTCTTTGGGCCATTTATCTGGTGGTCACAAACAATACCCTGGCCGACAGTTTGAGCAGGATAATGCAACCGCACGAGTGGTCTCTCAATATAGGCATAGCCTGCAAGATCTTCTGAGCGTGGGACACCCCCTTGGTGGATGTTTTTGTCACTCAGTGTAACCACAAGGTCCCTCAGTTCTGTTCCAGGCTTCAGGCCCATGACAGACTAGCGTTGGATGCCTTACTCCTTAATTGGGGGACAGGTCTTCTGTATGCGTATCCTCCCATAGCTCTAGTAGGAAAAACTGTGCTTAAACTCAAGCAAGACCGCGAAGGCTGCGGAAGATTTGGTTTCCTCTTCTGGAATTATCCTCCAAAGAACCATGGAGATTGGAGTGTTTTCTGACTCTCATTACTCAGAATGAGGGGTCACTTCTACATCCCAATCTCCAGTCTCTTGCTCTCACAGCCTGGATGTTGAGAGCCTAGAATTTGCTTCCTTAGATCTCTCGGAGGGTCTCCCATGTCTTGCTGGCTTCCAGGAAAGATTCCACTAAGGTGTTGTTTTTAAATGGAGGAGGTTTTCTGAAAGCAAGGACTTAGATCCCCTTAACTTGCCCTAAACAGACCCTGCTTGAATTCCTTGTACACTTAAGAGTCTGGTCTCAAGAGCAACTCCATAAGGGTTCACCTTATTGCAATTGGTGCTTATCATCAACATGTAGAAGGTAAACCCATCTCTGGATAGTCTTTAGTTGTTTGCTTCATGAGAGGTTTGCTTTTGTCAAAGCCCCCTATCAAACCTCCACCAGTGTCATGGGATCTCAATGTCATTCTCACCCAGCTGATGAAAGCTCCTTTTGAGCCACTGAATTCCTGCCATCTGAAGTACTTGACCTGGAATGTCGTTTTCTTGGTGGCTGTTACTTCAGCTTGTAGAGTCAGTGAGCTTCAGGCCTTAGTAGTGGATGCTCCTTACTCTAAGTTTCATCACAACAGAGTAGTTCTCCGCACGCACCCTAAGTTCCTGCCGAACTTGGTGTTGGAGTTCTATGTGAGCCAGTCGATTGTCTTGCCAACATTCTTTCCCCAACCTCAAGTGAAAGCAGCTTGCACACCTTGGACTACAATACAGCATTGGCCTTTTACATGAAGCGGACGAAGCCCTTCAGACAGTCCGCCCAGTTGTTTTTCTTTTGATTCCAACAGGATGGGGGTCGCCATCGGGAAACACACCATTTCAATTTGACTGGCAGATTGCATTTCCTTTACTTATCTTGGAGGGTCATGTTACGACTCATAATGTCAGAGCCATTGGCACGTCGGTAGCCCACTTGGGGTCAGCCTCCATTGAAGAAATTTGCAAGGCTGTGACGTGGTCTTCAGTCCACGCATTCACATCTCGCTACTACCTTGAGAAGGATACCCGACGCGACAGTTTGGGCAGTTAGTGTTGCAGAACCTGTTTGGGGTCTACAATCCAAATCCACTCTCCTAGGCCCATTTTATTCCGTTCCAGGCTTCACACTCATTCAGATTGTATATAATTTCAGGTTAATCTGTGTTATGTCATCACCGTTGTGAGGCCCAGTTGACCAGTGTTGTTTTTGGTGAGCCTAGATGCTAGGGATTCCCCCACTTGTGAGAAGGTAGAAGCCTGCTTGTCCTCGGAGAAAGCAAAGATACTTACCTGTAGCAGGTATTCCCCGAAAACAGCAGGCTTCATATTCCTTGTCATCAAGCAGATGAAGCCATTACGTATGGGTTATGTCCATCAACCAGCAGGGGAGATAGAGAGCACTCAAACTTTCACAGTGCCCTCTTGGCAAGCTAGCTCCACTGCCTCTTCAGTATTCTCTATCTCCCTTAGCAGGGTGGCTGCAGCTTGTTCGAGCTCCAGAAAAATCTGCCTGGAGGTGGTTCCTGGCTTGCCAGTTGTTAACCGGGGTGTTGGAGGCTATAGCAGCTTCACTTTAAAGGCACATAGGTTAGCCCTTTCCCTGCCTTACCCATATCTCTGTGGATGTGGACATATTGCCTTGCTTTCCCTGTCCTTACCCACCAACAGTGGATGCAGGCATATAGGTTCGCCCTTTCCCTGCCTTTCCCACTCATCTGAGCCTCCGGAGTCTTCAATACCTCTGCTTTCCTCACAGCTTTAAAAAAAAAAAGTCGCGTCGTGTTTTTAAACGCAGAGACGCTGGAACAGAGGTTTTTGACCTGATTTTCAACTATTGCCCACTGGCTCAAAGAAACTATCTTTTAAGCTTATCTGCTGGCCGGCAGGGTTCCGCCTGTAGCCTTTAAGGCACATTCTACTAGAGCGATTTCTTCCTCTTGGGCTGAAACTGGAGCACTTTCTCGTCAAGAGATATGCAGTGCAGCAACATGGGCTTCTAAGCTCTTCTTTGCCCGACATTACAGGCTGGATGTGGCTGCCAGGAGGGATGCGCGTTTTGGTGCACAAGTGCTAGCGCGTGGTGTGGCTTGTTCCCACCCTATCTAGGGATTGCTTTGTTACATCCCATACTTAATGGCTTCATCTGCTTGATGACAAGGAAGGGAAAATTAGGTTCTTACCTTGGTAATTTTCTTTCCTTTAGTCATAGCAGATGAAGCCATGAGCCCTCCCTGTATGATTGTATGCTGTGAATCTGTTTTTCAGGTTCTGTTCTAATTTCCTGAAGTTCCTTCCTTGGGAGAAAGTTGGAAAACAATCTTCAGGATTCATGTTCAGTTTAAATTTAGGAGGATGTGTTCATTCCCTCCAGCATGTTTTTTTTGGAGAATGTGTTGATTCTCTCCAGGAGGCGCGTGTGTTCTCCTCCAGTTCTATAAATAGGAGGATGAGTTCATTCCCTCCAGTGTGTTGGGAGGATGTGTGATTCCCTCCAGGAGGCGCGTGTGTTCCCCTCCCCTTATACAATAAGGAGGATGAGTTTATTCCCTCCAGGAGGATGTGCATTCCTTCCTTTATGAGTTCATGCCCTTGTGATGGGCCATCGTTCGCTGTGAGGAAAGCTCTTGTGATTCCCATTGCGGTTTGCCATACTGCTTTGGAAGCTTCAAATACTGAAGAGGCAGTGGAGCTAGCTGGCCAAGAGGGCACTGTGAAAGTTTGAGTGCTCTCTATCTCCCCTGCTGGTTGATGGACATAACCCATACGTAATGGCTTCATCTGCTATGACTAAAGGAAAGAAAATTACCAAGGTAAGAACCTAATTTTCCCTTCTCACAATCCCTCCCACCTCCCTTTGAAGTTGTCGTCTTGGTTATTTTTTCTTTAGTTTTTTGCTTTAGTATTATACTGAGGAGACCGCATTCGCGAGATGGACAGGAAGGCACTCGCACATGCGTGGTGGAGCACGGCTCGGCCTCCAGAAAGCTCTCTTTTTAACTTTGGCAAAATGCCGGACCAGGTGACGCAGATCGGTGTTGCCCACTTGTGAGAATGAAGCCTGCTGTCCTCGCTTTATATTTGGATGGGTTTATATTCGAATATATACAGTATGTTTACATTGCTATAGTTTAGAACTAGATTCTAGAAGTGTTTTCCAAAACTGTTTCTCATTCCTTCAGGTCATGTAGTTTTCAAGTGGAACTACTAATTTATTTTTTCTTTCCAAATCAACACTGTTGAAAAGAAATTGTACTTGAGTACATAGGTGCTTGAAAATCCGTCTGTCCAGGACAATACAACTTTCTGAAAATTGAATGTAACATGCCCAAATTTGACATGGGGAAGAATCGGGGAAAATGACACACTAAATTTAAAAATGGGCTGGTTTGGACTAGCGGTTCTAATGAAATACAGAACTCAAAAACGGTCTTAGTGCCTTTCTGTGGGGGAGACAATCGCAGCAGCTACAGAATCTGTCTAATGGAATAAATTATCATACGTGATTTTCCCTTTCTTTCCAACTTAATGGAGTTTTGTAAAGAAATAATACACTGGGGATCAGATTTCTATCAGAACATCCCTCTCCCTCCACAAGCAATTCTGGTCACCGCATCTCAAAAAAGATAGTGGAATTAGAAAAGGTACAGAGAAGAGGCTAAAGTGGCTAGGCTGTTTGGAGAAAAGACGGCTGAGGGGAGATATGATAGCAGTCTAAAATAATGAGTGAAGTGGAACGGGTAGATGTGAATCGCTTGTTTACTCTTTTAAAAAAAATGCTAGGACTAGGGGGCACACAATGGAGCGACAAAGTAGTAAATTTAAAACAAATCGTATAAAATATTTCTTCATTCAATGTGAAATTAAACTCTGGAATTCACTGCCAGAGAGTGTGGTAAAAGGAGTTGGCATAGTGGGGTTTAAAAAAGGTTTGGATAACTTCCTAAAAGAAAAGTCCATAAGCCATTATTAAGATGGACTTGGGGAAAATCACTGCTTGTTTCTAGAATAAGCGGCATAAAATGTATTGTACATCTTGCCAAGTACTTGTAACCTGGATTGATCACTTTTAGAAACAGGATGCTGGGCTTGATGGACCTTCAGTCTGTCCCAGTATGGCAACGCTTATGTTCTTACCAGTCCTCATCTCCCATTCCGCACTAGCATCATAGAGGCAGACAGACTAGAAAGCTTCCCCATTTGTTTTGCTTTGTAATGAGCATTACGTAGTTTAGTCAACTTTTGCGGTGAACTTTTATTTACAACGTTGAAACCCCTAAGAGTGATCGTGCTTGTAAGTCTGTATATTCATGTGGATTTGTCTGTCAAAGTGGTTCTCTATCCAGTTCTCAGCACATATCCAATCTGTTCCGTGTTCAGGCTATCCAGAGTCCAAACAAAAAAAACAGCACCACGGGCCTTTAAAAATGGAACACAGTTCTTTAATGAATGAGCCTTGACAAAAAGACCCGACCCGACAAAACATAGAAATAATATATTTAAAAAAATTTTTTTTTAAATATAATGAGTAAAACCAAAGATTAATATTTAGACTCATCAAGCATGCATATGATGAGTCTAAATATTAATCTTTGGTTTTACTCATTATATTTAAAAAAAAATTTTTTAATATATTATTTCTATGTTTTGTATTCTATGTAGACCCCTGACGCAGGTGCTAGTCACCGAAACACGGCCCGTGTCGGGTCTTTTTGTCAAGGCTCATTCATTAAAGAACTGTGTTCCATTTTTAAAGGCCTGTGGTGCTGTTTTTTTTGTTTGGACTTTAGTTTGTACTTTGTTCCCTCTCTTTTGTTATATCCAGGCTATCCAGAGTGAAATATTCATGACACAGATTTGCATACAGGGGTGGCAGTGCACACAGATTTGTTTCATGTATTCATTATGGATACCCTGAAAACCTGGTTGGATGGGTATGTCCCAAAGACTGGTTGGGAACCCATAGCCTATTAATATATGCGGGTTTTCCAGGAAAATGTTTTAAACTGTGTTTTCATTTTCTGCAGGATATTCTGCTCATTAATGTAGTAATTGAACAAATGATCTGTGATACTGACCCTGAACTTGGAGGAGCCGTCCAGTTAATGGGACTGTTACGTACTCTAATTGATCCAGAGAACATGTTAGCCACAGCTAATGTAAGAACAAACAAATGGGTAAAGAATGTTTATTGTTTTATCAAATATCATAGAGTGTTAAAAACTGTTTAATTTTAAAATTTAAACATGATACTGTGTGTTTAATAGTTGTCCTCAGAAGAGTTAAATGATTAGGTCTTTTATGTCTTACGTTCCTGATTCAGCATAAAATAAATCGATAAATTAGCTAACCTGTGACTTGTGGTGGTGCACATTAATTGCAGTGTGTTTGCTTAGAGTGTAATTATTTTCTTTAAGCAAGATTTGTTTTGGCTGATATCTACTATGGTCTCTTTAAGGTCTTTGTGTTCTGATACTATTAATTGGGTGCTGTAATGCCTTTGTATTGCTCCATGGTGCGACCGCACCTCGAATATTGTGTTCAAGTCTGGTTGCGGCATCTCAAAAAAGATATAGTGGAATTAGAAAAGGTGCAGAGAAGGGTGACGAAAATGATAAAGGAGATGGGACGCCTTCCCTATGAGGAAAGGCTAAAGTGGCTAGGGCTCTTCAGGTTGGAGAAAAGGCGGCTGAGGGGAGATATGATAGAGGTCTATAAAATAATGAGTGGAGTTGAACGGGTAGATGTGAAGCGTCTGTTCACGCTTTCCAAAAATACTAGGACTAGGGGGCATGCAATGAAGCTACAATGTAGTAAATTTAAAACGAATCGGAGAAAATCTTTCTTCACTCAACGTGTAATTAAACTCTGGAATTCGTTGCCAGAGAATGTGGTAAAGGCGGTTAGCTTAGCGGAGTTTTAAAAAAGTTTTGGACGGTTTCCTAAAGGAAAAGTCCATAGACTGTTACTAAATGGATTTGGGGAAAATCCACTATTTCTGGGATAAGCAGTATAAAATGTTTTGTACATTTTTGGGATCTTGCCGGGTATTTGCGACCTGGATTGGCCACTGTTGTTAACAGGATGCTGGGCTCGATGGACCTTTGGTCTTTCCCAGTATGACAGTACTTATGTATTTATATTAATAACTTTCTAAATAGCAGCTTTGGGTGAATTTGTGTGCCTGATTTGATACTGTTGCCTACAGAGAACACCTATTTGTCCTTTCTCTGTTAACAAGGAGGATTGAATTGGGCACACAGGTAGGTGACTAAGTTCAAGATTGCTTGAATGTCTTAGATAAATGCCTCAGTGTTGAGAGCTGAATAGGTCACAAAGTCAGATTGCTCACTATTGCTTGACTGAATACACTACGTTTGATAAAACCAAAGAATCACAATGTACCAAAAAAAGGATAATAACAATTATAATAATGGAGAAGCTTTCATAATGTGCACTCAGAGCCAGCATTAAAGCCCACAATAGGACTGCTGCATAACTCAAATATAATCATAGAGCTACTTTTGTGCAGACAATGTGCCAACATGACAGTGGCATTTAAGACTCCCAGAAGGCAGTGCCCCTAGTATATGACTACAATACAAAAATCTTTATTAACAACTCATAATAACTAGGGCTGCAGTTCGGCAAAAATCTCCGATGTGATTAAAATGTTTAATCGTTGGGCCATAGTCTGCTGTTCATGGGGGGGGGGGGGGGGGCACATTTTCTCTTCTCACCCCCCCCCCCCCCCAATTAGACGACATAACTTTGCTGTTGGGGATGCTGAAGCCAGTTGAAGAAATCTACTGCCAAAGTGTCCCCCTTCCTCCTTGTGCTGCCTCAATAGCAAGCAATTCAGCGGGGTATCATCCGCTGATGCCTGCACTCCCCGAGTATGCTCAGTTAATGCTCAAACTAAGCATGCTTGGGGAGTGCAAGCGTTGGTGGATGGAGGCACCCCGCTAACTTCCTCGCTCCTGAGGCAGTACAAGGAGGAAGGGGGTGACCCAAGAAAAGGATTTTGTATGCTGGCGGGGCTTCAGCTACCCCAACAGCCATTGAACAGGTACTGTAGTTTTAGGGGGGGCATCACCCATTCTGTCATGTGCCCCCCTGTGCCTTTCCTTCTATTCTAGCACCCCTTTCTGAAAATAGGAAGTTGCATCAGAAGGAGGCAGGACCAAGATGGATCAGAAGGAAAGGCCCGGTGCAGGCTGAGGCAACATTTCAATATGCTGCTGGCCCCTGCAAGGTGAAGATTTACCACAAGACAACTAACGAAGTAAACTGGGAAAGGAGAGCTGCCAGAGAGGGAGCAAGAGATGCTAGACTGGGGGGGGGGGGGGGGGGGGGGGTTAAGTATCAACCGCAATTACATTTTTTTTTCTCCGAGGACAAGCAGGCTGCTTGTTCTCACAAATGGGTTGAAGTCCACGGCAGCCCCTCCGATTGGAGATCATCACTAGCAACAACGTTTGCTAGCCCTTGCGTGCGCATGCGCAACCGTCTTCCCGCTCGAACGCGAGTGTGCTCGTCAGTCTTCTTTTTTTCCGCGGCTCCAGACGGCCGTTCTCGATCGTTCTGCGCCTCAAGGAGACTCCTCGCGCCTTTTTCGCTGCTTTCTTCCATTCGGAAGTGGTCGGAAAGTCTTCCGTTCGCATCTTTTCGTCTTGTTTTTTTTTTTTTTAATTCCTTTTTTCTGCTATTTCCTGTGTTTTTCCCCTTAAGTTTCCTTTCGTCATCGGAAGCGGCCTTTTTGGCGGCCTGTAGGGGTTTTTTCCCTGTTTTGGTGCTCTTTTTTGTCACCATCGCAAATTTTGACTTCGCCGGCGTGATTTTTTCCGCCCATGTCATCGAAGTCTGCCAGCGGCTTCAAAAAGTGCACGCGGTGCAGCCGGACGATCTCGCTCGCTGATAGGCACATTTCGTGTCTTCAGTGTCTCGGGGCTGGTCATCGCCCTAACGCCTGTACTTTGTGCCTCCAGCTCAAGAAGAGGACTCAGGCGGCGAGATTGGCTCAGTGGAACGTTCTGTTCGGAGCCTCGTCTGGTGCTTTGACGTCTGCGGTACCGAGGTCATCGGAGGTATCGATGTCGTCAGTAGGTGCAGAGAGGCTGAGAAGGCTAGGGCTTTTCAGCTTGGAGAAGAGACGGCTGAGGGGAGATATGATAGAAGTGTATAAAATAATGAGTGGAATGGATCGGGTGGATGTGAAGCGACTGTTCACGCTATCCAAAAATACTAGGACTAGAGGGCATGAGTTGAAGCTACAGTGTGGTAAATTTAAAACGAATCGGAGAAAATTTTTCTTCACCCAACGTGTAATTAGACTCTGGAATTCGTTGCCGGAGAACGTGGTACGGGCGGTTAGCTTGACGGAGTTTAAAAAGGGGTTAGATAGATTCCTAAAGGACAAGTCCATAGACCGCTATTAAATGGACTTGGAAAAATTCCGCATTTTTAGGTATAACTTGTCTGGAATGTTTTTACGTTTGGGGAGCGTGCCAGGTGCCCTTGACCTGGATTGGCCACTGTCGGTGACAGGATGCTGGGCTAGATGGACCTTTGGTCTTTCCCAGTATGGCACTACTTATGTACTTATGTACTTATGTCATTAGGAGCGCAGGTGAGGGCTGTCCATTCCCCTGCTGGTAGCGGTGAGCCCTCGAGTAGGTCTCCGCCTGTCTCGAGGACTCCTGCGGTACAGGCCCCCCGGGATCGACCTGTTTCGTACCCGGCCCCGAGGAGGCGTTTGGATTCAACGTCCTCCTCTTCGGTACCGGTGACATGCTTCATGCGAAGGCAAAGAAGCATCGGCACCGGTCGCCTTCCTGTCACGGTACTGAGAGCTCTGGGTCGCCGAGGGATTCGACACCCACTAAGTGTCGACGCCGGGAGGACCACTCACCCTCCATATAAGAGATGTCGATGCGCTCTGTTGTGGACAGCCCGGCACTGCCTCCTCGACCAGGACAGATTCTGAACTCGTCGCCGGTACCGGACCCCTTGCCTTTCTCGACAGTCGCTCTGAACGAGAGCCTCTGGGCTATACTTCCAGGGATCCTGGAAGAGCTGTTACGCCCTTCCGCTCCGGTACCGGGGGTGCTTGCACCGCCGGTGCTGTTGAGAGAGGCGACGGCTGGCTCCTTGTCCATGGTGAGGTCTCCGGTCCCGGTACTGCTTGCGCTGCCTGCATCGGCAGCCTCCCAGGTTGACTCCCCGACAATATCGATGGAGGGAGCTTCATCGCCACCGGTGCAGGAGTCTTCCTCTCCGCGTACCCACCGTGGCCATGTTTCCACGAAGTTGAGATGGGCCCGGCTTCGGACTCCAGTTCATGAACTGGTGTCCGATACTGTTTTAATTACCCCTCTCTAGACCTCCGGGGGACCCGTGCCCACGGAGATGAAGGGTGGGTTTCAGAAGGCTCATTTTAAGTCTGTTACCCAGGACTTCGGCTTTCTGACTCCTGGTTTCTAAGTGTATCTTAGGGCATCTATTCTCCCACATTATGCACTAAGGAGTAGGAGCTTCCTTGCTTATGTGAACACTATTTGTGTAGGGGTGTTCAGAGAGATAGATATGCAGTCAAGAAATTTAGGCACAGGCTAGGAGGATAAGTGTTAGAAATGATCTTTATTCTCACCAATTGGAACTTCAATCAATCTGGCACGCTCATCAGTGGGAATCTCAGATGGACGACTGTAGTTCTGCCCTCTGGGTAGAGTTGGGGAAAATTCCAAACTCCGCCTAGATTTGCAGATCTTAAATACTCTCTTCTGCCCATTAAACTCAATGGGCACACAATTTTTTTCATATGTGAATCATACTTTCCGACAGTTTGCTAAATCGCATCTTGGGTGCCCACTCCTCCCTCCTTTCACCTATTTCTTCATAACTGTAACATCCTGAGTTGTAAACAACTCTGGAGATACAGAGAAAGACGCCATCTTTCCAAAATCAGACTCCATTTTATGAACCTAACTTCTTACCATTTTAGCCATTAATTCCTCCATCTTGGCCCTTACACTGTATTTGAATGTCACACCAGATCCCAATAAGGCTTGCCTACCAGTCCTGCTTCCGTAGGCATTCAGCTACAAGGCCATCATCAGATTTTAAGGCCTAGTCAGTGTTTTACAGCAGCTTAGGCTATAGAGCTCGGCCCACCACTATTCCAGTGGAGGGGTCTCAAGTTGTAACACATATTAACAATACCGATGGTGAGACCTCGTGGGGAAGCAGAGGAGGACACAAGATATTTCTCTGACGAGGAGTCTTGCTGTCTTTCCTCTGACCCTACTCCCTCTCCTGAAAGGCAGCTTTCTCCTCCTGAGAGTCTGTCTTTCGCGGCCTTTATCCGGGAAATGTCTACGGCCATTCTCTTCCCTGTGGTTACAGAGGATGAGCCAAGAGCCGAAATATTTGAGCTTTTGGACTATCCTTAGCCACCTAAGGAATCGTCCACTGTACCCATGCATCATGTCCTCAAAAAGACATTGCTGGCGAACTGGACGAAGCCGCTAACTAATCCCCACATTCCCAAGAAGATAGAATCCCAGTATCGGATCCATGGGGACCCAGAGTTAATGCGGACTCAGTTGCCTCATGACTCTGGTGTGGTGGATTTGGCCCTTAAGAAGGTCAAGAGTTCTAGGGAGTACGCTTCGGCGCCCCCGGGCCGTGACTCTAGAACCTTGGACTCTTTTGGGCGGAAGGCCTACCATTCTGCAATGCTCATTTCCAAAATCCAATCTTACCAGCTCTACATGAGCATTCATATGCTGAACAATGTGCGGCAATTGGCGGACTTGGTGGACAAGCTCCCTTCTGAGCAGGCCAAGCCTTTTCAGCAAGTGGTCAGGCAGCTGAAGGCATGTCGCAAATTCCTGGCCAGGGGTGTGTACGATACTTTTGATGTCGCGTCCAGGGCCGCTGCTCAAGGTGTGGTGATGCGCAGACTCTCATGGCTGCGTGCCTCCGACCTGGGGAACAGGATCCAACAGCAGATTGCGGATTCTCCTTGCCGGGGGGATAATATTTTTGGTGAAAAGGTCGAACAGGTGGTAGAACAACTCCACCAGCGGGACACCGCTTTTCGACAAATTCTCCCACTGGACGCCTTCAGTATCTACCTCATCAGGTAGACGCTTTTATGGGGGAAGGAGGACTGTTCCCTATTCTAATAAGCGTAGGTACAATCCTCCCTCTCGCCAGCCTGCTGCCCAGGCTAAACCCCAGCGCGCTCATTACCGTCAACAGCGTGCGCCTCAACAGGCCCCAGCAGCTCCCCAGCAAAAGCAAGGGACGGGCTTTTGACTGGCTCCAGCAGAGCATAGCCGACATCAAAGTGTCCGTGCCAGACGATCTGCCGGTCGGGGGGAGGTTAAAATTTTTTCACCAAAAGTGGCCTCTTATAACCTCCGACCAGTGGGTTCTCCAAATAGTCTGACTAGGATACTCCCTCAATTTGATTTTCAGACCTACAAATTGCCCACCGGGAGCTCAGTCCTTCAGCTTCCGCCACAAGCAGGTACTTGCAGAGGAACTCTCCGCCCTTCTCAGCGCCAATGCGGTCAAGCCCGTGCCACCGGGGCAGGAAGGGTTGGGATTCTATTCCAGGTACTTCCTTGTGGAAAAGAAAACGGGGGGATGCGTCCCATCCTAGACCTAAGGGCCCTGAACAAATATCTGGTCTGAGAAAAGTTCAGGATGCTTTCCCTGGGCACCCTCCTTCCCATGATTCAGGCAAACGATTGGCTATGCTCTCTGGACTTAAAGGATGCTTACACTCCCATCCCGATACTGCCAGCTCACAGGCAGTATCTTCGATTCCGTCTGGGAACACGGCATTTTCAGTACTGTGTGCTACCCTTTGGTCTCGCCTCTGCGCCCAGGGTGTTCACAGAGTGCCTGGCTGTCGTAGCAGCATCTCTAAGCAGACTGGGAGTGCACGTGTTCCCTTATTTCGACGATTGGCTGATGAAGAACACCTCCGAGGCAGGAGCTCTACAGTCCATGCAGATGACTATTCGACTTCTGGAGCTACTAGGGTTTGTGATAAATTATCCAAAGTCCCACCTTCTTCCAGTCCAGAAACTAGAATTCATAGGAGCTCTGCTGGTCTCTCAGACGGCTCGTGCCTACCTTCCAGAGGCGGGTGCCGACACTCTTCTGTCTCTCGTCTCCTGGGTGCGGGCATCTCAGCAGATCACAGCTCGGCAGATGTTAAGATTTTTCGGCCACATGGCCTCCACAGACCATGTGACTCCCATGGCCTGCCTTCACTTGAGATCAGCTCAATGGACCCTAGCTTCTCAGTGGTACCAAGCCGCTGGGGACCTAGAAGACGTAGTCCTGCTGTCCACGAATTTTCTCCAATCCCTGCATTGGTGGACAATTCGGTCCAATTTGACTCTGGGACGTCCTTTCCAAATTCCTCAGTTACAAAAGGTGCTGAGGACGGATGCCTCTCTCCTGGTCTGGGGAGCTCATGTCGATGGGCTTTATACCCAAGGGAGTTGGTCCTTCAGGAAACAGGGTTGCAGATCAATCTCCTGGAGTTGCGAGCAATCTGGAACGCTCTAAAGGCTTTCAGGGATCGGCTGTCCCATCAAATTATCCAAATTCAGACGGACAATCAGGTTGCCATGTATTATATCAACAAGCAGGGGGGCACCGGATCTCGCCTCCTGTGTCAGGAGGCCGTCAGAATGTGGCTTTGGACTCGCCGGAACGGCGTGTTTCTTCAGGCCACATATCTGGTAGGCGTAAACAACAGTCTGGCCGACAGGTTGAGCAGGATCGTGCAACCTCACAAGTGGTCGCTCAATTTCAGAGTGGTACACGAGATCTTCCACGTGTGGGGCACCCCCTCGGTAGATCTCTTTGCCACTTGAATCAACCACAAGGTGGTCCCTCAGTTCTGTTCCAGACTTCAGGCCCATGGCAGGCTAGCGTCGGATGCCTTTCTGCTGGATTGGGGGAAGGGCCTTCTGTATGCTTATCCTCCCATATACCTTTGGTGGGGAAGACTTTGCTGAAACTCAAGCAATATCGAGGCACCATGATTCTGATCGCCCCGTTTTGGACACGTCAGATATGGTTCCCTCTTCTTCTGGAGTTGTCCTCCAAAGAATCGTGGAGATTGGAGTGTTTCCCGTCCCTCATTACTCAGAACGAGGGGGCGCTTCTGCATCCCAACCTCCGGTCCCTGGCTCTCACGGCCTGGATGTTGAGGACGTAGATTTTACATCCTTGGGTCTCTCAGAGGGTGTCTCCCATGTCTTGCTTGCTTCCAGGAAAGATTCCACTAAGAAGAGTTACTTTTTTCTCTGGCAGAGGGTTGCCATTTGGTGTGACAGCAAGGCCCTAGATCCTCGCTCCTGTCCTACACAGACCCTGTTTGAACACCTTCTGCACTTGTCCGAGTCTGGTCTAAAGACCAAGTCTGTAAGAGTTCATCTTAGTGCGATTAGTGCATACCATTACCATGTGGAAGGTAAGCCGATCTCGGGACAGCCTTTAGTTGTTCGCTTCATGAGAGGTTTGCTTTTGTCAAAGCCCCCTACCAAGCCGCCTACTGTGTCATGGGATCTCAATGTCGTTCTCACCCAGCTGATGAAACCTCCTTTTGAGCCACTGGATTCTTGCCATCTGAAGTACTTGACCTGGAAGGTCATTTTCTTGGTGGCAGTTACTTCAGCTCGCAGAGTCAGTGAGCTTCAAGCCTTGGTAGCTGATGCTCCTTATACCAAATTTCATCATAACAGAGTAGTCCTCCACACTCACCCTAAGTTCTTGCCGAAGGTGGTGTCGGAGTTCCATCTTAACCAGTCAACTGTCTTGCCAACATTCTTTCCCCGTCCTCATACCCGCCCTGCTGAACGTCAGCTGCACACACTGGACTGCAAGCGAGCATTGGCCTTCTACCTGGAGCGGACACAGCCCCACAGACAGTCTGCCCAATTGTTTATTTCTTTTGATCCCAACAGAAGGGGAGTGGTTGTCGGGAAACGCATCATTTCCAATTGGCTAGCAGATTGCATTTCCTTCACTTTGGTTGAGAGGCAGGGATAGTGCTGGGCAGACTTATACGGTCTGTGCCAGAGCCGGTGGTGGGAGGCAGGGATAGTGCTGGGCAGACTTATACGGTCTGTGCCAGAGCCGGTGGTTGGGAGGCGAGGATAGTGCTGGGCAGACTTATACGGTCTGTGCCAGAGCCGGTGGTTGGGAGGCGAGGATAGTGCTGGGCAGACTTATACGGTCTGTGTCCTGAAGAGCACAGGTACAAATCAAAGTAGGGTATACACAAAAAGTAGCACATATGAGTTGTCTTGTTGGGCAGACTGGATGGACCGTGCAGGTCTTTTTCTGCTGGCATCTACTAGGTTACTATGTTACTTACGCCCAGGCTGGGTTGACTCTTGAGGGTCATGTCACGGCTCATAGTGTTCAAGCCATGGCAGCATCAGTGGCTCACTTGAAGTCAGCCACTATTGAAGAGATTTGCAAGGCTGCGGCGTGGTCATCCGTCCACACATTCACATCGCATTACTGCCTTCAGCAGGATATCAGACGCGACAGTTGGTTTGGGCAGTCGGTGCTGCAGAATCTGTTCAGGGTTTAGAATCCAACTCCACCCCCCTAGGCCCATTTTTATTCTGTTCCAGGCTGCATTCTCAGTTAGTTGAATAAGTTTAGGTCAATCTCAGTTATGTCCTCGCCGTTGCGAGGCCCAATTGACCAATGTTTGTTGTTTTGAGTGAGCCTGGGGGCTAGGGATACCCCATTCGTGAGAACAAGCAGCCTGCTTGTCCTCAGAGAAAGCGAAAGCTACATACCTGTAGAAGGTATTCTCCGAGGACAGCAGGCTGATTGTTCTCACCAACCCGCCCACCTCCCCTTTGGAGTTGTGTCATCCCTTGTCTTTGCTATTTACTGGACTGGCGAGCACACTCGCGTTCGGGTGGGAAGACGGTCGTGCATGAGCAATGTGCATGCGCATGCGAGGGCTAGCAAACGTTGTTGCTAGTGAAGATCTCCGGAGGGGACGTCAACCCATTCGTGAGAACAATCAGCCTGCTGTCCTCGGAGAATACCTTCTACAGGTATGTAGCTTTCGCTTTAAGCACGATTAGTGATTAACTCGTTGGCCTCGATTAACTTGCAGCTCTAATAATAACAAAGAAGCATGAAAAAATTAAAATGTTGGGGGGAACCCCTCCTCCCTCCCTATTTATATTATGGTATTCCATTCAAGCTCTTTATTTAAACCAGCAGGTTCCAAGGATCCTGTTTCATAGATCCAAAATTGTTCTCAGCATGCCAGATATAACTCATGACCACCACGTCTAGGGGATAGTAAAACTTTATCAATAACTCTCCATGTGAGATCCTGAAACAAATGATATTTGTAAGCAGTGTGAAACAATAGAAGTTGTATTCTTTTATTTTTTTTTCTCTCTCTCTCTCTCATCTATGCCCTGTGGAAGTGGCAGTTTCTCCTCAACCCCCAAAGTAGTCGTTAGTCGGGCTCTGGGGACCGCACATTCATGATTACAACCAGTTGAAAGTTAAGTGTTAGGTAGCACTCTTTTTTTGGACATTGTTATACACATTTATTATAATGCAAGTACAGGTCTATAAAAATGCCTATTTCAAATTGAAGATTCTCATTGTATATATTTAAACTTGTCACATTGTTTGCACAGGAGTATCTCTATGATTAAATTTAGCCACATTATACAGCAGACCTGTTGTAGGCTTTAATGCTGGCTTTAAGTGGCTCATTATTATAATTTTATTAGCGCTTTGAGTATTTATAACAAGGATTATTGTATTGATTTTGACTGATTGAAGCATGGGCCAAGCAGTAGTATGACATAAAGCTATGGTGCAAAGCCCAATTAAAGGGGTGTCCATTAAGAAGATTGACTTCTATAGTCCACTTTTGCAACATGGCTTTAAGCAAGGCAAATGGCTTTTCTTAGAAGACAAACGCTGGGAATTTTGATGCCACTAAAACCTGAGGCCACTTCATTTTGAATTCTGCAAGAGGGGACTACATGCACTGGAGAAGCCATATGGCCTACCTTTTCTAAATAGGCTCTAGTGACCAAAGGGGAGAATTGAACAGCTTGAATTGATGGGCTCACCATTTCTTGTCTTTCCTGCAGGAAAAAAGGCTTTTGTTTGCTCTGAGTCCAGAAATGCTTCTATAATGTTCTTTTATGCAGAAGGGCTGACTTGTCAGAGTTGAGGAAGCCGTGTGATTGAAGAAAATGCATAGCTCTGTCCCTTAGGATGTTAGCCAGATCTGGCAATGAGGTCACTAGAAGCCATTCCTTATAACCCCGCTATGGGTATGTGCCGTCCTGCCAGTAGATGGAAACAGAGAACACACTTTTCTAGTGGTGACAAAATGGCAAGAGATTGCCATTAAAAGACATATGAAAAGAGACTGGAGAACCTAAACACGCATATCTTAGAGGAGAAGGGGAACACAGGGAGTATGATAAAGACCTTTAAATATTTGAAAGGAAGTGCTGAAAAAACAAGCCTTTTCCAATTGAGGTGATGCTCTAAAACTAGAGGACATGAAGTGAAGCTACAGGGGGATAGCATCAAAAGCAACATTGGGAACTATTTTTTTGCAAGAAGACTAGTGGAAACAGTGCTATAATTCAGAAAGGAGTGGAGTCTACGTAATGGATCCCTCCCAAGCATAGAACATCTCAACAATGTAATGACGTTTGCACTAAGTAATCATGGGGGAAATGACTTGTACTGTGTGGCAGGTACAACTCTAACAACCTTCCTAGGTATACTTGATGGGCCATATTGATCTTTCTTTGCTGTAGTTTACTATGTTAATATGACATCATTGCTATAAGGTGCAGCCCTGAAACTTGCAAGCATTCTCTGTCTGTAGCAGATGGTAGACACATGCTGGACTAGTACAGTAGCTCTTGGATTGACTCGGAGTCTGTTTGCAGACAGTGTATTCCTGTGGGGGTGGGCTTGTGCCTCAGCTCTCAAGGGCTTGGTCTTTAGGTCTGATTGAACAGGATTTTGTGATTAATCTCAGACTGTAAGCCTGGCGGAGCAAGGCCTGTGCTTTGGGGCTCATGAGTGTTTGGCTTAGTCAAGCAGTGACTAGCTTTATTGGGAGGTTAGTGTCAGCTGTTGAGTGCCCCTCATCCCCACCTTCTCACCATTTTCCTCCTCTCCTTTCTTCCCATAGGGCTTGGAATTTCTTTTGCCTGCCTTCTGTAACAGTAAAGTAAAAAATAAAATAAAGGAACACCAAAAATTGAGCAGAGTGTTGGAGTAAGGTTGGGGGCATAACTGCATTGGGATGACAGAGGAAAGTGCTTGTGGGGGTTGTGGGAGCAGCTGTTTACAGGTAACTGGCAAGCTCTTAGTCCCTTATTTTATGATGTAAATTCTTTCAAAACAGCAGGGTTATAAAACTAGTACAATGATTTGTATTAAATACTAACTTTATTATTCACTGAAAAAGATAATATCCCATATCAAAATATATATATTTTTTCATATCTTAAACATTGATTTAAAAATGTTTACAGCCCAATCCAGACCACTAATGGAGTTATCCTTCTATAAATTGTCCTTACTTACATAAATTACCCTTATAAGTTTTTAGATAGAAATACAATCATGATAAATGACAGGCTGAAGGCAGTAATTCTCAATCATCACATATCATTCAGTCATTGTTCTTTCATTTGAATCGCCAGTGCTTGCATGTTTTGATTAAGCGATCTTCATACGTCCTCGACCATCCTCAGTTGTAAAACTTGTTCTGCTAAATTCAGTGGATTTATAATTCATATAAACTGAAAGTTCAAAATTCCGTAGACATGTTGGAAACTCCAAAACAGAGGATTATAATCAGTGCTCCACACAGTTGTGTAAAGACTAAAAGAATGTGTGAAGCACTGATTACAAACCTCTTGTTTTGGAGTTTCCAACTTGTCTACAGAACTTTGAACTTTCTTTGTTTCTTTTGAAGTCTCTTTATTGGAACATATGACTCGCTTTACTCCCGTACCTGTAACTTATATTGCCAGATCTGTCAGGAACAATTTTATTTATTTATTTGTTTATTTGGATTTTGCTCACATCTTTTTCAGTAGTAGCTCAAGGTAAGTTACATTCAGGCCACACTCTGGACTATACTTCCTATCCCACCAACTTGATTAACTCATTTAAGTGGAAGCCTGTACCATGGTCTGACCACTACCAACTAGACTTTACTAAAACAAAATCGGCGTTACATTGGCCACCCTCCAATCTTCCAGTACCACGCTCGATTTTAAGGATAAATGACATATTACTATCAGTAGCTCCACAAGTTCATTTTTCAGTTCTATCAGTACTCTGGGATGAATACCATCCGGTCCAGGAGATTTGCTACTCTTCAGTTTGTAGAACTGCCTCATTACATCCTCCAGGTTTACAAAGAATTCATTAAGTTTCTCTAACTTGTCAGCTTCGAATACCATTTCTGGCACCGGTATCCCACCCAGATCAGTGAAGACAGAAGTAAAGAATTCATTTAATCTCTACAGTACAGCTTTGTCTTCCCTGATCGCCTCTTTTACTCCTTGGTCATCTAGCGGTCCAACCGATTCTTTTGCCGGCTTCCTGTTTTTAATATACGATGCCCTAATGTGGCTATGCCACATGAACTTTATCTTACCACAACATCACTTTGTATTTGTTCACACAGGAGTCTGCAAACGCCTTTCCGGTACTATGTAAGCCGCATTGAGCCTACAGATAGGTGGGATACAAATATAACAAATAAATATCCAGCTGTCGTCCTATCCAAACATCAATCTTTTAAACTGATATCCACCAGAGGGAAAATCAATGAGTCCAGTTTCTGGACTGAGCAGAGAGACTCCTTTACCCCATGGATTCCTTTGCAAGAATTGGTAAAATCTTTTTGGTACAATAAAGTAATATCTGTGTTGGATAAAATTGTTCTAGTTACTATCAAAAAGGTCAAGGCAGTCAGAAAATCTCCTTGGTTTTCTGAAGAGCTGTCTAAGCTGAAACTGAACTGTCGACACTTCAAAAAGCAATGGAGAAAAAGCAGGAGTTGAGGTCCCAACTTCAATAATACTGTCAAATGATAGAACCTTCACAGTTGAATCTGAAGCCAGAGTGCTTGGGATCTTTCTTGACGCCTTCCTAACATTTTCATCCCATATTAACCAATTATGGAAGAAAACACTTTCATTCTTTGATCAAAAAGCCTTTGCACCGTTGGTCCAAATGCTGATCATACCACATCTGGAGTACTGTAATGTCTTATTTCTTGGTATTAAATCCTAACATCAGAAAAAACTGCAATTTATACAGAACACAGCGGCAAGGCTTATTTCAGACTGAATAGATATACTAGCGTTTCATCTTATCTTGTCAAACTGCACTGGCCATTCATAGTTGAAAGAATCAGGTTTAAAGGAACTTGTCTAGTTTTTCAAGTTTTCCATGGCATCACATCTGAACTGGTGATTAATGTCTGATTATTATGTAACATTCGATCCAACAGACTGAAAGAACAACTGATTTTAGCATCACTGTTCTATAAGGTAATTCTACTTCACAAGATCTTCAGTTCTCTCTTCCCTGTATTAGTAGTTTCTTTATGGAACTCATTTTCCTCTCGCTATTAGATCAGAGTTTAGCTACCTTAACTTTTGAAAGATGTTTTCTCTTTCCAAACCCTGCTGCATAACCACCATTACTACTTTTATATCCCTTAGCTGTCTTTAGGTCTGTTAGATGACTCTCCTCTATTACATTCTCTAGTGACCTATAAGATTGTATTTAACCTGTGTTCCACCTATGATGTAAACTCAGAAATGGGGATTTTAGCAGTTCACAAGATTTGATTTGATTTGTATGAAGCTACTGCATGAGTGGACAGATGCAGTATTAAGGGAGGATGACCTGCTAGGCTGTATAGTTGACCAGTCTCTGTGCTGAAGATCTGATCCTCTCCTCTGCCTCATAATGGTCACAGAGCTGGTTGAGGTAATTCTGCTGGGCTTGTGTGGACATGCAGCCATGCTCATAACAATCCTATTGTGATGCACACACCACAAACAAACAGCTGTGGGTGTCATTGCTGGCTTTCTTCCACAGGTTGGGCAGGGTCTGAAGCCTGACTTAACCTATGGCATGGTTCCTTGACATCAGTGTGTCTCCCACCCCCCACCCCTTTCCGAGCCTCCAAATAAAAACTAATAAAAATGTTACTTTTAAGTAAAATAATATAAACTAAAAAAATTTAAAAAGCATAAAAAAGGGAAGAAATACTATTCAGTGAAAAAGTTGGGAGAGCTTTATTTCAGTGTTCATGTAGTAGAGTGGAGAAAACCCAAACTGAGGAGACTGAGGGTAATCCTGCTTATATAGGGAGGGCCACATACACTCGGAATTTTAATCTAGTTTGAGCTCTGGGTAAGCTGTTCTGAATTGGCGCTGTCAGATGATGGTTACCACTTGCGTGGCTGATTTCAGTTCTGTTTGTTGATGAATAAACTTATGCTGCACAAATTATTAGTTTGAATTAAATTTTAAATTTCAGAATTAAAGAAAAAGTATGTCTCCAGTATAAAACAGATATGGAATGTATTCAGCTAAATGTTCTTCAGTTTCCTCTAAATGTTGATACTTAGTGGACAGCTGCCATATTATATTTTGCTTTTCAGTAGAAACAAGTCACCATTATATTGCTTAACTACTATTGCACTTAAAATTCTGTATTTTTCAGAAAACTGAAAAAAGCGAGTTTCTTAATTTCTTCTATAATCATTGCATGCATGTCCTCACTGCACCACTCTTGGCTAATACTTCAGAAGATAAACTTGAAACAGGTAAGATCACTGTTCAACTGGCATTTCTTACATTAGGTTCCCTGTGTATTTTTGGATGCAAGCTGTGTAGTTGCTAACTACTCTCTAACATTAAGATGTGCTAAAATCACCAAGTGTGTCTGCAGTGATATGTGGTTACTGAGGCTTCTATTCCAATAATTTATAATCAAATAACTTTAGGCTCTATATATTCTTCCTTATCCCAGTTAATTTTTCTTACTGGAAGAATCAGTTATCTTCCCCTACATTATCAAAAGTTGTATTATGAAAGAACTGTTGCATGTTAAATAGATTCTTTGTGATTTACCTTTTGGGCACAGTTTTACTTGTACATATTTTCCATATTAGAATATTGTAAAGAACCGTTAAAACTGCTTAAACAGTAACTTATATATGCCAGTCTGAATTATTACCAGCATCTGGACAAATCTGATGCAGGCCAAAAAGCTATCTCTAACTCTCTTGCAAGCCAGAAAGGAAGACTAGAAAGCATCATCAGGAGAGACCAGATACATTCTGGTGATGCTTATATTTTTGTTTGTCAATTTATGATTATTATTATATACAGCAAATGTGAATAGTAATTATTGTTGGCCCTTCCTTTTTACTCTTGATTTCTTTTCCCCCATTCCTGCTACTGCAGCCATCTCTCAAAACCCCAACCTCCCACAATCTCCCTGTTGGTGTGAAAAATGTATTGCTGCTCACTATCCTCAGTCTGTCAAACACACCACACTCTGCAGTGGCCCCACTGATCTTAGACAAATCCTAGAATGAGTTTCTAGCATGGCAATATGACACCCAGGAATCAAGTCTTAGAAATCACTAAATGTTTGAACTTAACTCATTTGTTCTTTTTTCTTGGTGCTATTTTGTAATATCCAATTTTTTAAAATAAAAAGGCCAATTAAGTGTGAGTAGAGAAAAAGAGAAAGAAACTGAATCTGAGTGCCATCATGTCTGTCTGTCTTGCCATTTTTGATTGTAGCTCATGTTTTATTCCAGAAGTTTGTATACAGTACTAGTTTAGAACTTAGGGCCTGATGCACAAAGCTTACCATGCTTGCAATGTTTGCTTTAGACTGGTTGTAGCCGGTTTAAAGCAAGCGTTATTTAGAGTCTAATGCATAAAGAAGTTCTATGTGGCTTTAACTGTTCACCATATCAGCTACCGATAATCCAATGCAAATGTATTACAACAAGCTCATTAGTATTAACATGAGCATTCGTGCGATACACAGGGGCACTTACCTTTTACTTGCAAAATTTTCCGCCAGGTCTGCAGCTGTTGTGTAAGGGCAACTTCTGAGATGAGCAGTCTGCTTGCATTTTTCAATAGCATTGGAATAGGAGTGAGAGGAGCAAAACTGTGTTGGAGAGCAGAAAGCAGCTTAGAGGTGCGGAGAAATAAAAACAGACAGCCAGTCACTGGGGAAAGCCTCTATGATGTCAGCTGGGGGGCATTCAGCAAGGAAGAGATTCCCATTCTT
Source organism: Microcaecilia unicolor (assembly GCF_901765095.1). NCBI lineage: Eukaryota > Metazoa > Chordata > Amphibia > Gymnophiona > Siphonopidae > Microcaecilia > Microcaecilia unicolor. The sequence continues at coordinate 100,833,902 of NC_044033.1, forward strand.
GCTGGCAAAATGATCAGGAGCAGCCTGAGGGAGAGTAAGTAAGCTGCAGGAGGAAGGTGGAGCCAGCATCAGAGCACTGCAGGGGAAAGGACAATACAGCAGACAGTGGAGCTGGCATTGGAGCACTGCAGGCTACATCTTTCATCACAGCTCACAATATCAGAGCTATGGCTGTTTCAGTAGCCCACTTCCAAGTTCCATTGAAGAGGTTTGTAGGGCTGCAACATGGTCTTCAGTCCACTCGTTCACATCTCATTACTGCCTTGAGCAAAATACCCAACACGGCAGTTGATTTGATCAGACAGTTCTGCAGAATTTGTTTGGTGTCAAGAATCCAACTCTACCCTCCTAAGCCCATTTTTATTCTGTTCCATGTTGCACGCTCACAAGAAGGCCATATATGTTAAGGTTGCTTGGTTTCTCATTGGCCTTGCCATTACAAGTCCCTATTGTCCTTGATTTGTTGTTTTCAGTGAGCCTGATAGCTAGGTATTCCCAAATGTGAGAAATAATGTCCTGTTTGTCCCCAGAGAAAGCAAAGTTACTCACCTGTATCAGGTGTTCTCCAAGGACAGCAGGACATGTATTCTCATATCCCTCCCTCCTCCCCTAGGAACTGTATTCCTTTATCTTGATATTGTACTGTTAGTCCTATGCGCTCACATTGGATGGGAAAGCATGCTTTACTTCTTAAAGCTATAGAATGCTGGGTAGCATCCACACTAGGCTCCTTCAGATGACGTCACCCAAATATGAGAGTACACGTACTGCTGTTCTCGGAGAACACCTGCTACTGGTAACTTTGCTGTGCTGATGATATTAAAAAAATTTTGGCGGGGGCATGTCGTGTGTGTGGTCCCACGTTATCCAGCTAATGCATTATGATTAGCATGCGCTAAATAGATGGTACAGAGTTAACACAGGAGCGCTTAGTGCCTCCCTAAATAGGAGACAGAAACGGTTCCAGTGTTAATTCTTTGTAGGTACCTCACACTAATGAGAACATTAGCGCATGACCTGTTAGCACAACAGAGAGCCCTAAAAAAAAAAAAAATGGCACGTTCAATCTGGGATTTTCTTTCAGGAAAGTCCCACATTAAGCCCAGGTTTTACTAGTTAAGTTATTTAAAAAAAAAAAAAACCCTGTGTTGTGACAAGATACTGTCGGTACGTCCTGATTTTGAAATGCTGTAACTTATATTTTCAGTTGTTTTTCAAGGCCTACTATATTATATAATTTGTGATTGATTTTATTTTGAAGTACTTTATAAATCAAAATGACATGCAGTTCCTTTTATCCTTCTGGGTATATGCCAATAACATCTCATTTTGGGCCCCTTTTAATAACCACATTAACAATTCCCATGCGGCAAATGCAATGAAGCCCATTCAAATTGAATGGGCTGCATCACATTTGCTGTGCCGGGAATCACTAGCACGGTTTAGTAAATGAGGCCCTTTATATTTTATGTGTCAGAATTGTTCAGCACACATGTATTCGTAGACATAATTGTTGGTTTTGAATTTTTTTTTCGTTTCATATAATTTATGGAGTCCTTTATGGTTGGTTTATGTTTTTAACTTTAATTTTCTATGGTTTCATATGTTTTGCATAGTTTTTTTTATGGATAATTATGAATGCTTTTGTTTTTTTAATGGTATTATATGATTTGATTAGCCCTTTATGATTCACTATGAATGTTGTTAGTTTGTATTCGTTTGGTAGTAAATCCCTGGTGTAGCCCTTGGAAGGACGAAATGTGGCCAAATCAGGTAATTCTATTTTTAGATCTCCCAAGAGCTGCAGCAAATAAAGCTTGGACTTCTGTTTGCTTTTAGTTTTGGTCTGCTTTTGCTTTCATCCTAAAGAAGTGTTGGACTTCCATTTTAACCAGTCGTTCTACTGTTTCTCTTTAGGCCTCATGTTCATATGAGACCAAATTCTGTATAATTTAGTCTTCAAGAAAGCTGTTATCTTGTACGTAGAATGAACCAAAGTCGTCGGGAGAGTCATACAACTTTGTTTTCTTTTTTTTCTGAAAAAGATTGCTTTTACCAATCCACTGTTATGAATTGAGAGGAAAAGGTAAAATTATGTATCATACCTGATAATTTTCTTTCCATTAATCGTAACAGATCAATCCATAGACTGGTGGATTGTGTCCATCTACCAGCAGGTGGCGATATAGAGCAATCTTTTGCCTCCCTATATGTGGTCATGTGCTACCGGAAACTTCTCAGTATGTCGATATCAAAGCTCCATCTGCAGGACTCAGCACTTAAAGAATTACACCCACAAAGGGACACTCTGCCCAGCTCACCACCGCCAAAGCGGGGAGGGGAATCAACCCAGCTCACCACCGCCGAAACTGGGGAGGGGAACCCACGCCTGCCGACACGGGGGGGGGGGGGGGGGGGGGGGGACTGGCTTACCCTGCTACCGCGGGAGGAGCTGGCTTACCCTAACACCGCCGAAGCGGGAGGGGTACAAGGCTACCCTACTGCCGCATGAAGCGGGAGGGAGTGCCGGCATAATTTATTTATCAATCCAGCCACCGTTGAAACTGGGGGGGGGAGGGAGGGGAGAGAAAGCAGCAGCTCACTGTAACACAAAACCGTCACAACTCAAGGAAAATCCAATTGAAGAACTTGAACACGAAGTCGTCCTGAACAGGAACTGAAGATTAAACTGATATATAACCAGAACACAAACAATACAGATATCTGGGAGGGGCTATGGATTGATCTGCTATGATTAATGGAAAGAAAATTATCAGGTATGATACATAATTTTACCTTCCATTTCATCAAGCAGATCAATCCATAGACTGGTGGGATGTACCGAAGCAGTACTCACCCAGGGCGGGACATGGAAATCCCTGAACGCAACACTGAAGCTCCAAACTGGGCCTCGGCCCAAGCAGCCATATCCAAGCGGTAATGTCATGAGAAGGTATGAGCAGACGCCCAAGATGCCGCTCTACAAATCTCTTCCAAGGAGACGGATCTAGACTCTGCCATCGAGGCCGCCTGTGCTCTAGTAGAATGCGCCTTCAGCTGAATAGGCAGAAGCTTCCCTGCAGCCACATAAGCTGCCGCAATCGTCTCCTTGACCCAACATGCCACAGTAGGCTTAGATGTCTGCAGACCCTTACGAGGGCCTGCGAACAGCACGAACAGGTGATCCGACATCCGGAAGTCATTGGTCACTTCCAAGTATCTGATGATGACTCGTCTGACATCCAGATATTTGAGAGCAGGGTACTCCTCTGGGTAATCCTCCTTATGAAAGGAGGGTAGACAAAGCTGCTGATTCACATGGAAGCGAGAAACAATCTTGGGCAGGAAGGAAGGCACTGGGCGAATCGACACTCCTGCCTCAGTGAACCGCAGGAACGGCTCTTGACACGAGAGTGCCTGGAGCTCGGAAACTCTTCTGGCTGAAGTGATAGCCACCAAAAAGACTGCTTTCAACGTCAGGTCCTTCAGCGATGCCCTCGACAAGGGCTCAAAGGGTGGCTTCTGCAAGGCCCATAGCACCACATTGAGATTCCACGTAGGCACTATCGAGTGCAGAGGAGGGCGCAGGTGATTAACTCCTTTGAGAAAGCGCACCACATCTGGCCAAAGAGTCGGTTGGGCCGCTGGACGAAAATGGTGTTAAAGGGGCGATCAAGGAGGACAAAGCCGTAGCGGAGAAATTAAATGAATTCTTTGCTTCGGTCTTCACCGAGGAGGATTTGGGGGGGACACCGGTGCCGGAAAGAATATTTGAAGCGGGGGAGTCGGAGAAACTAAACAAATTCTCTGTAACCTTGGAGGATGTAATGGGTCAGTTCAGCAAGCTGAAGAGTAGTAAATCACCGGGACCTGATGGTATTCATCCCAGAGTATTAATAGAACTAAAAAATGAACTTGCGGAGCTACTGTTAGAAATATGCAATCTGTCCCTAAAATCGAGTGTAATACCGGAAGACTGGAGGGTAGCCAATGTTACTCCGATTTTTAAGAAAGGTTCCAGAGGAGATCCGGGAAATTATAGACCGGTGAGTCTGACGTCGGTGCCGGGCAAGATGGTGGAGGCTATTATTAAGAATAAAATTGCAGAGCATATACAAAAACATGGACTGATGAGACAAAGTCAGCACGGATTTAGTGAAGGGAAGTCTTGCCTCACCAATCTAATGCATTTTTTTGAGGGGGTAAGCAAACATGTGGACAATGGGGAGCCGGTTGATATTGTATATCTGGATTTTCAGAAGGCGTTTGACAAAGTGCCGCACGAAAGACTCCTGAAGAAATTGCAGAGTCATGGAATCGGAGGTAGGGTATTATTATGGATTAAGAACTGGTTGAAAGATAGGAAGCAGAGAGTAGGATTGCGTGGCCAGTATTCTCAGTGGAGGAGGGTAGTTAGTGGGGTCCCGCAGGGGTCTGTGCTGGGTCCGTTGCTTTTTAATGTATTTATAAATGACCTAGAGATGGGAATAACTAGTGAGGTAATTAAATTCGCCGATGACACAAAATTATTCAGGGTCGTCAAGTCGCAGGAGGAATGTGAACGATTACAGGAGGACCTTGCGAGACTGGGAGAATGGGCGTGCAAGTGGCAGATGAAGTTCAATGTTGACAAGTGCAAAGTGATGCATGTGGGTAAGAGGAACCCGAATTATAGCTACGTCTTGCAAGGTTCCGCGTTAGGAGTTACGGATCAAGAAAGGGATCTGGGTGTCGTCGTCGATGATACGCTGAAACCTTCTGCTCAGTGTGCTGCTGCGGCTAGGAAAGCGAATAGAATGTTGGGTGTTATTAAGAAGGGTATGGAGTCCAGGTGTGCGGATGTTATAATGCCGTTGTATCGCTCCATGGTGCGACCGCACCTGGAGTATTGTGTTCAGTACTGGTCTCCGTATCTCAAAAAAGATATAGTAGAATTGGAAAAGGTACAGCGAAGGGCGACGAAAATGATAGTGGGGATGGGACGACTTTCCTATGAAGAGAGGCTGAGAAGGCTAGGGCTTTTCAGCTTGGAGAAGAGACGGCTGAGGGGAGATATGATAGAAGTGTATAAAATAATGAGTGGAATGGATCGGGTGGATGTGAAGCGACTGTTCACGCTATCCAAAAATACTAGGACTAGAGGGCATGAGTTGAAGCTACAGTGTGGTAAATTTAAAACGAATCGGAGAAAATTTTTCTTCACCCAACGTGTAATTAGACTCTGGAATTCATTGCCGGAGAACGTGGTACGGGCGGTTAGCTTGACGGAGTTTAAAAAGGGGTTAGATAGATTCCTAAGGACAAGTCCATAGACCGCTATTAAATGGACTGGAAAAATTCCTCATTTTAGGTATAACTTGTCTGGAATGTTTTTACGTTTGGGGAGCGTGCCAGGTGCCCTTGACCTGGATTGGCCACTGTCGGTGACAGGATGCTGGGCTAGATGGACCTTTGGTCTTTCCCAGTATGGCACTACTTATGTACTTATGTACTTATGGCTGTGAAGCCAGGGAAGCACCCTTCAGATGGCTCCTGAAGCAAGCGAGAGCCGCCACCTGGACTTTCAGCGAACTGAGCAGCAGGCCTTTCTCCAGACCCTCTTGCAGGAACGCCAACACTGAAGAAATTGGAGCAGTGAAGGGCGATAGAGAGCCTGCCTCGCACCACGATGCAAAGGTACGCCAAACCCTGGCGTAAGTAGTAGTAGAGCGCTTCCTCACTCTCAGCATAGTGGCGATGACCTTGTCTGAGAAGCCCTTCTTCCTCAGACGCTGCCACTCAAGAGCCAGGCTGCCGTAAGACCAAAGGGGGAGGGATCCTCCATCACCACGGGACCCTGATGCAAGAGGCCCCGCTCCGCTGGCAGCCTCAGAGGGCTGTCCACTGAGAGCCTGATTAAGTCCACATACCAGGGACGTCTGGGCCAATCCGGACCCACCAGGATCACCCGGCCCGGATGCTTTGCCACCCGGCCTAGAACTCTGCCCATCATGGGCCAGGGCGGGAACACGTAGAGAAGCTCTTGTTCTGGCCACTGCTGGAGAAGAGCATCAACTCCCAGAGATTGAGGGTCCTGTCCTCTGCTGAAAAAACGCGGTACTTGGCAATTGGCTGAGGATGCCATCAGATCCAGGCTCGGCTGGCCCCAGCGCTTCGTGATGTCCAAGAACGCCCGAGCAGACAGCTGCCACTCTTCGGGATCCAAAGTATGGCGACTGAGAAAGTCCGCCTTGACATTCATGACTCCTGCAATGTGGGCTGCCGACAGCTGTTCCAGATTCGCTTCCGCCCACAGGCATAGCTTCATGGCCGCCTTGGCTAGAGGGACGCTCCTGGTACCTCCCTGGCGATTGACATAGGCCACAGCCTTGGCATTGTCCGACAGGACCCATACTGGCCTCAGCACCAGGACCGGGAGAAATTCTAGAAGCGCCAACCGAATGGCTCAGAGTTCCAGGAGGTTGATAGATCACTTCGCCTCTGCAGGAGACCAGAGCCCCTGCGCTGTCCTTCCCAGGCAGTGGGCTCCCCAGCCCGTCAAACAGGCGTCCATCGTGAGAGGCATTCCTGCGGACAGCTTGTCTGGCCTCAGCCACCAACTCAGCGCCTTGCGCACCGCTGGCTCCAAGGGAAGACGTACAGCATAATCCTCCGAAACTGGGGTCCACCGCCACAGAAGAGAGTGCTGTAGTGGTCTCATATGGGCCCTGGCCCAGGGCACTACCTCCATCGTGGCCGTCATGGAGCCCAACAGCTGCACATAGTCCCAAGCCTGAAGAGTCGAGGATGCTAGGAACTGGTCCACCTGGGCCCGAAGCTTGACGCTCCGGTTGTCTGGCAGGAACACTCTGCCCACTTGGGTGTCGAAATCGAACTCCCAGATACTCCATTGACTGAGTCGGGCGCAGCTGACTTTTCTTCCCAGTTGACGATCCATCCCAGGGAGATCAGAAGAGCAATAACCCTGTCCGTAGCTCTCCCAAACTCTGCATAAGAGGGGGCTCGGATCAGCCAGTCATCCAGATAGGGTGGACTTGCACTCCATCTTTACGGAGGAAAGCCGCAATGACCTTCTTCATTTGGAGAAGGTTCGCGGAGCAGTAGCCAACCCGACCGGGAGGGCTCTGAATTGGAAGTGTCGGCCCAGGACTGCAAAGCGCAGGAAGCGCTGATGAGGCGGCCAGATGAGAATATGTAAGTAAGCTTCCTTGATGTCCAAGGATGCCAGGAATTCTCCTTTTTTCACCGCAGCTAATACGGAGCGGAGAGTCTCCATCCGGAAGTGCCGTATTTTCAAGGCCCGATTGACTCCCTTGAGGTCGAGAATAGGCCGAACAGAACCTCCCTTCTTTGGCACCACAAAGTAAATGGAGTAACGTCCCTTGCCAAGTTGATCTACTGGCGCTGGGACCACCGCGCCCAGGCGGATCTGGTTGTCTAAAGTCTGCTGCACTGCCGCTGCTTTGACTGGAGACTTGCAGGGAGAGTTCACAAACCCGTCTCTCAAGGGCCGGCAGAACTCCAACTTGTAGCCGTCTCTGATGACTTCCAGTACCCAAGCGTCTGAAGTTACCCTGGTCCACTCTCCCAAAAACGAGGATAGCCGTCGTCCTTTCAGCTCTGGGACATGGACCAGGGCCCCGTCATTGGGTACGAGACCCTGGGGGAGGGCCGGAGGACGAACCTCCGGATCGGCGGTCCCTGTGAAAGGAATGCTGCTTGGGGGAGAAGTTCCGCTTGAAGGAAGAGGAGGTCGACTTGCCCGGGCGATACCGATGGGCTTCCTGAAATTGGCCCTTGGAGGAACCAGGGTGAGCACTGCCGGCTCGTGCTCTGACCTCCGGCAACCTCTTGCCCTTGGACGTGCCGAGCTCCGTCACGATCTTGTCCAGCTTGTCCCCAAAGAGCAGCTTGCCTTTAAAAGGCAACTTGGCTAGGTGAGATTTTGAGGCATGGTCAGCCGACCAGTGCTTAAGCCAGAGCCACCACCGGGCAGAGACTGTCTGAGCCTTACCTTTAGCCGAGGCTCTCAAGACATCATACAGCAAGTCTGCCAAGTAGGCCAAGCCCGACTCCAGGGCCGGCCAGTCCGCCCTCAAGGAAGAATCCGAGGGGGAAGCCTGCTGCAAAACAGGCCGCCTCCAATCTCTTGTCCTGAGCGTTCTTCAGGGCAGTGCCACCTTCCACCGGCAGAGCCGTTTTCTTAGTCACCGCAGTGATTAAAGAGTCCACTGTAGGCCAGAGAAAGGCTTCCCGTTCCCTCTCAGGCAGAGGGTACAGACGGGATATAGCCCTGGCTACTTTAAGGCTCGCTTCAGGGGAATCCCATTGAGCCGAAATTAAAGTCTGCATGGCTTCATGAAAGTGGAAGGTTCTAGGCGGGCGCTTAGTTCCCAGCATAATGGCTGAGCCCGCTGAGGCTGAAAGAGGGCCTTCCTCCAGAGAGGAAATTTTCAAAATGCTCATGGCCTGCACGAACAGGTTGGGCAAATCCTCTGAGCGAAAAAGCCGCGCTGCAGAGGGGTCATCCGCTCCATCCGAGCAAGGATCAGTCTCCTTCAAAGAATCCCCTAAGGACCTTTGGGAGAACTTAGATACGCTGCCCTCGTCCACATCAGAGGAGACAGAGTCCCCTAAGGCCTGGAGATCCACCCGAGGGCGTTTGATCATAGAAGCCTCATCACCCTTATCAGACAGGGGAGCAGGGGCAGCGTTTTGCATAAGAAAAGCCTGATGCAGCAGCAAAATGAACTCGGGAGGAAACCCCCCAGGTCCCGTGCACTTCTGCAGCCTGGGCCACAGCCCTAGAGGCACTCTCAACCTGCGCTTCCAAGAGCGTGGGAGAGGCGCGCTGCGCATCCAAAATGGCTTCCACTGCGACACTCCACGAAGGAGCCGTGCGGGAGGAATGGCATTTTAATTTCGCCGACTTTTTACCATCGCCCGAGTCAAGGGCGACCATACTATTAGCGTCTCCCACCTCGAGGGCGGCCCAACAAGAAGCCGTCCGAGCAGTGTGGCCGGCCACAACCGGGAGGGCGGCCAGCAGGGAATGAGCGCCTAAGACGGAAAAACCACCGCACCGGAGGAAAAACTGGGGAACTCTCCCTAACTCCGAAAAGGCCGCCCAAAAAAATGCGACTCTGCCTTCGAACCCCCTGCTTCCCCCGCTAGACACGCGCACCACGGTTCGGGGAGCGTCCTTTTTGCGCCCTTTCCATCCGACACCATTGGCCACGTGGAGACCGGGGAACCCCCTGCCCGCTATAAAAGGTAAAATTACTGCTTCTCCGCTGCCCGAGCTGCAACAAATTGGTGTCCCAGTGAGCAGCAGGAAAGCTGTTGTAGATTCAAAGCACTTCGTTGGAATATATTTTTTTTTTTTAACGGAGCCAGCGGGAAGGGGGAGAAAAGGAGGGACCTGGCACCACCAGGTTTGCACTTGCTCAAGAAGAGTCCTCAACCCCAGGTACTCAACAAAACCCTAAACAATTAGGCTTGGAGACCTAGCCAGAGCTGCTGCTGTGTGACCACACACCTGCTGAGATAGAGAACATACTGAGGAGTTCCGGTAGCAATGACCACATATAGGGAGGCAAAAGTATTGCTCTCTATCTCCACCTGCTGGTAGATGGCACAACCCACCAGTCTATGGATTGATCTGCTTGATGAAATGGAATTGACCTGCCTTAGGTATAACAAAAGAATATGCAAATTGTGGAGGAATTTTTCAGGTCTCGTAATGTTAGAGCCCTGGCAGCATCAGTGGCCCTCAGTCTTCAGTGAGATGGACATCTTCAAGACTTAAATATGGGTCTGTTCAAATATTCACATCCTGCTATTGTTTTGACAGTGGCTGCTAATTCTACGATAGGTTTGAGTAATTGGTTGTTTACGGTCTCCATCCCCTTGGATTGCCTTAAAAATCTGTCTATGTGTATAATTATAATGTAGAAGAGTAGATATGTATGTTTGTATGTTTATATTGAAAGATATAGATACATATGTGTGATTATGAATATGCAGTGCTTCCAATGAAAAATATCTGTGTTTTAGTAGTGTGTATCTCCCATTTTTATTGCAAGGCAAGCCATAGCTAGGTATGTCCATTGTGTGGTTATATTATCCTGCTTCTCCTTGAGAAATGCTCAGTTTCACACGTGAAACAGATGTTCTTTGTGGATAGCAAGATGAATACCCATATAGGCAATTCTCTTTTTGAAGTTGGCATCATGAGGCTATTTTATTGACCACTGTTTCCCAGCCTTTTCAAGCCTAAAGCACACCTATATTAATAAAGATTTTTGTATGGACACCATCCACCTTGGAGCAGGCAGTATAGACATGGAGAGGACTTATAAGACTAAAACGAAAACTAGGGAAACATTGAGGGGCCCACCAGTATCTCATTAAAGGAACAAGGGGTAGAGACCCATATGGACTTGTCATAATGAAGCCACATTTCAGTGGCTTTCAAAATTAACAGATCCTTAGGAATGGCATAGTACTTAGAGTAATGGAGTAAGAATCAGGCAAGCCAGGATTCAGATCCTGCTTGTCCCACTGTTACTTTATCCTCCATTACCTCTGATACAAACAAATTGTAAGCTCTCTTTAGCAAAGAAATACCTGCCTAGGTAGGTGTAGTTAAATATATATATAGAGAGAAATAGACATATGCATGCATACATATGGAGGGTAATTTTATAATGGCGTGCATATGCTGTGAAGACACACAAGTATGTATATTGAACTTGTTTTGTAAAGGAAACACACTTGCCTTTATAAACGTGCCTCCTGAACTCCCCTGCATAGTTATACTGTTTTGATGCAGGTGTAATTTGAAAGGTATTAATCTGCAAATCTTTTCCAGAGACGGGAAGCTGGTAGAACTAGAGGACATGAATTGAAATTGAAGGGGGCAGACTCGGGAGTAATGTCAAGAAGTATTTTTTCACGGAAAGGGTGATAGATACATGGAATGCCCTCCCGCGGGAGGTGGTGAAGATGAAAACAGTAATGGAATTCAGACATGCATGGGATAAACACAAATGAATCCTGTTTAGAAGGAATGGATCCACGGAATCTTAGCAGAGATTGGGTGGCAACACCAGTAATTGGGAAGCTAAACCAATGCTGGACAGACTTCTACGATCTATGCCTTGATCGTAACTAAATAGATATGGATGGGCTGGAGTGTAAATTTTAATGGGCTAAGACATTAACTTCAGAACTTTTAGTACAAGAACAGTGCTGGGCAGACTTCTATGGTCTGTGCCCTGAGAATTGCAAGGACAATTCAAACTTGGGTATACATATAAAGTATCACATACCATGTAAAATGAGTTTATCTTGTTGGGCAGACTGGATGGACCGTTCAGGTCTATATCTGCTTTGCCAAACATAGAGAAATTTGGTACCTCTGAAGAGAAATTTTGGCCAGAATGGTGGCCATTTTGCAGCCGACCTGCAGTTCTGCTTCTCCTCTGGCTGTTCCATGGTTTAGCCCCCTCTATTGTGGTTTCCTTATCAACTCCTGTATCAGGGTCCTTTGTTCAGGGTTCCTCGGGGGGGGGGGGGGGGTTCCTGTTCAGATTTTGGGCCCCACTATATTCAGACCATCACTGAGGGTATTAAAACAGCATTGGAGGGGCTTTAGTGTTCTTGGGTGATTCATGAAGATCCTTCATTTCAGCTTGACATGCACCCCTTACTTTGCAAGCAAGAGTCCAAGAACCTCAAGCAAAGCAAGACAATGCAATACAATACAAATTAGGTCTTATATACCGAGAAAATTCCCTTTTCAGCATTCATTGCGGTTTACATTAATTAGTTACTAGATTATTACAGTGCAGGGTGTTCAAGATTAGGGGTAGTAGGCTATGGAGGGATTGCGTCAGACGAGTTATGAAGTTTCCCGTTACCAGGTTTTGGGGTGTGCTAGACAAACATGAACCTTTATCTTCAGGGTAATGCTCAGATAAGTCTGGAAAACTATCTCCCAAAGAGGAGTAAGATTATTTTGCAGGAAAGAGCTGCCTACCTTAACTGATGAAGTTCTTGGAATTCTTTGGCTTCCTGAAGCAGCTCCTCCAGAGTCTTCTGAGAGAAACCCCAATTCTGGAGGGTATTTGCAAAACCTTGATGCTCCTTCATGAAGCTGTTTCCCAAATGGTTCTTTCAGAGTAGGAAATTCCTAACTCTGTAATTAAAGGATCTAAAATTCTGGGAAAATTATATTCACTTCCACAAGAAGACTCAGAAAAATGTTTAGGCTTCCGAAAGTGGATGCTTTTATTTCAGTGGTAACTAATAAGACAACTATTATGGTAGCCTTGATGGAACCTTATGTAAGAAAGGTGGAATAGATGCTGAAAGAAGTATTTAACTCTTCTGCTCTTGGGGTTCAAGCTTTCATTGTTGGTGGATATGTGACTAGAGCACATACTCATTGGATGCATCAGCTCCTGGCCTTGCACAAAGTGTCCTGTCCTCCCTCCTTGGGGAAAATATGCAAGATAAAGGCTCAGTGTTCTTGCTTTGTCTCATTGTGAGCCCCAAGAGCCTAGGATTATTTAATAATTAGTGGGATCATGAGTGTGACCCTAGAAGTTGTTTCCAGGGTGAAAGCAGACAAGATACCATTAAAACAGGCATTGTTGTCTAGGTGGTCCCCCAAATCTCAGAATTTTGAGTTGAGACTTTGTCTTCCTCCTCATTGTCCTTTTCCAACTGACTTGGTGTTTAAGCAGTACTGGATCCTGGGTGATAATGATGGCAGATTCCAGCTTAATGGGCTGGGGAACTTGCTATTTTCTCAGCTGGCTCAAAGTTGTTTGTCTCAGCTTGAGGCCTCTTGATCCATCAACCACTTGGAAGCAAGAACCATTGCTAGCCATGTAACAATTTCTTCCCCTCCTTCAGGGGAGCACAGTCAGTGTGATGTCAGACAATACCATTGCACTGACATATGTCAATCAGCAAGAAGGCACCAAAACTGCAACTATGGCGCACAAGGTTTCACTTGGGTGTGATTGCATGGAGACTCATCTTTTGACCCTCTCTGCAGTGCACATTGCCAGAGTGGAGAACATTGTGCCAACTTTCTCAGTCATTAGGTTACGGATCATAGGGAGTGGGAGGTGAGTTCATCAGCATTTCAACTTCTAGTAGACATAGGAGGAAGCCTCGCTTAAAACTTAATGGCGGGAGGAAGTGACGTCACCAGACCGCATGGACGCTTGAGAGTGAAGCTCCCGCGATCCCACGGAGAAAACGAGCGATAAACCGGAGTTCACTGGGGCTGGAGAGTCAAAAAACAGCTAGGGGAGTGCCCAAAAAGCAGAGCAATAGCAACATATGAGCGCAGCTCGAAAATCGGCGGACCTCTCGCGATTTGCCTTCTCCGGTGGTGCGGTAGCGGCTAAAAACAAAATGGCAGAGGTTCGGAAAACGAGAGACTCAGTAAATGGAGAAAAATCCAAGCTCTCAGAGCACCAGGTGGAACAGCTGAAAGATATGATATCTGATGGGGGAGAGATATTAGCGCGGACTTGAAAGCCCTGCGGGCCGAAGTGGCGACGCTGGGAACTGACTTAAGAGGAGAGATACGGGAGTTGGGCTCGCGTCTTGAGGATACAGAGTCCCAGGTAGAAGTCCATAGCGAAACACTGGGAGCACTGGATCACCAGATTTCGGAGATGCAGGGTGAGCAACAACAACTACTGGACAAACTTGAGGACTTAGAAAATAGGGGCCGCCGCAGTAATCTGAGATTTCGCGGCATTCCGGAAACCCCTACTTATCAAAATTGTGAACAAGTAATCCAAAAAGTAGTTTGTGAATTGTTTTTGGTAAGCGGAGAAGTCATGGAACCGGAATCGGTGCATTTAGACCGAGTGCACAGGGCGCTGGGTACTGGGCGCAATAATACACCTAAGGACATTATTGCTTGTTTCTCCAACTATAAGCTAAAGGAAAAGGTGTTGAATTTGGCGCGTCAGACTCAGGAATTTAAGTGGGACTCTTATGCTGTTGAAATATATCAAGATTTGGCAGCAGCTACTCTTAGACGCAGAGGAGAACTGAAGCCCTTCACCAGACACCTGAGAGACCTTAAAATACAATACAGATGGAAACATCCTTTCGCACTAGTCTTTTACAAAGATGGGAAACTACACCAAATAAGATCAATTTCTGAGGCACGAGTGATTTGCCCGGAGGCTGTGGAGCCAGAAGCCCGGACAGAGGCAGACCCGAACAGAAAGATCAACCCACGCTCTCTTCCACCAAAATGGCAGAGAGTAGGAAAAGGCCAGAAAAGGCTACAACGTCAACGATCCACTACACAGATTACATGAACTAACTAAAACTCAGGTGGTGAGACTGCTACTTTTATCACAAATATTGTTAATGTTGGTTTCAGATACTGCACATGTTAAGCAACTCTCCAGCCTTGAACACAAGGTAGTTTGAGATATGTGTTACTTAAGGGATACGTGGGAAGCAGAAAAGCGGTTCCTTCCTCACACTTAAACACTTACTGGTATATACAGGGGTGTTCTGTAAGAAATTGGGGTTGATGTGGGAGGGGGGAGGGTTATATATGTGGGAGAAGGGGATGGGAGGGAATGGAATTGGTATGAAGCAGGATGACCATAAGCAGAGGGATGATGACCAGTGTGTAAGCAGGGGTTTAAAATGGCACCTAAAACATTAAGTACTAATGGGAGACATTAAATGTATGCTACTCAATGTACGAGGGCTAAATGTGCCTAGGAAACGGCAATTGCTGTTTCGAGAGATGCAGAGGCTCAAAATAGATATAGGTTTGGTACAGGAGACTCATCTTAAAGCCCGATATGAATATCTGTGCAAACACAAGCAATATCCCTCTATATACTTTGCTTCCAGTATTGACAACACGAAAAGTAAAGGAGTGCTGATAGCATTCCACGGGTCTAAACCCTGGGAGGTCAAGAAGGTGGTTAAAGATAAGGGGGGGAGTTATTTGTTAATTGTTTTTGCACTGGCTGGCAGGGTATACACTTTGATAAATGTATATGGTCCCAACACAAACCAAGGAGATTTCTTTGCAGAGCTAGATAAGGTACTCACGAGAAATATTGAAGGGTCCCTACTGATAGGAGGGGATTTTAATCTTACCCTTAATCCAACACTAGACAATACTTCTACTGACACAAACTATGCCAGACAGGATAGGCGGAAATTCCATGACTTTGTAACACGCTGGCAATTAATAGACTACTGGAGACGCGAGAACCCTACACAACGTGCTTACACTCACTTTTCTGCAGTACACCACTCCTCCTCCAGAATTGATATGTGGTTAGGTGATACCTCAATGCTGAGTATAGTGGGGGACCATCTTATCAATCCATGCACTTGGTCGGATCATTCCACAGTGCTCTTACAGCTTAAGGGACAGGGACATGTCAGACGGCAACATAATTGGCGCTTAGATGACGCCTTGCTGACTGACCCCAATATTGTTAACCAATTGGAGCAACACATTAAAGATTATATTTTTTTTAACGACAACGGGGAGGTCTCCCCTACCACTGTTTGGGAGGGTTTTAAAGCAGTGGTGCGAGGTCACCTGATAGCTTTGCGGTCTCAGGCGTGGAAGACACGCTGTGCCAAGGAGACCGAGCTACGCCAGCAGTTAGCACAGACGGAGGCGCTTATGCAACAGGAAACTGATCAGAACCCCTCGAATATTAGGCTGCGGGCGACTGACCTCCGCAACCAATTGCATGAATTAGAATTAGCAGATGTGGCAGAAAAACTACTAAGAGCGCGCCAATCGCACTTCGAATTTGGCAATAAACCTAGCAGGCTCCTGGCCCACAAGCTAAAACAGCAGGTTAGCAGGAATATGATAGGGGTATACGAGACCGCAGGGGGAACCGTGCCATGGGGGCAGTCTCGGATTTAAATTAACTTCATAAATCAGAGCACTTGATATAAACCTACCCAGTGCTCAGTTGAGAGTTGCTGAAGGACAGTTGCCCATATAAATGGGCTCGTAAATACATTAGATACCTAGGGGTTAATATACCTCGTCAATTAGAAGATATTTTTGACAACCAATTTTCCTCATAAATGCGAGAGATCTTTCAGGAACTGGAGAGGTGGAGGGCTTGACCCTGTCATGGGTGGGTAGGATTAATGCTATTAAGATGATAGTTCTCCCAAGCCTGTTATACTTGTTTATGGCCCTGCCTATTGCCATACCAGATACCTTTTTCAGGGGCTTACAGGGTAGAGTGTTCTCGTTTATCTGGAGGAGGAGGCCACCACGGGTTAGACGAGAGGTGATGTACCAATTTAGAGACAGAGGAGGATGGGGGTTCCTTCCTTCTATACATACTATATAGCTGCACACCTGCGAATTTTGGCTATCTGGCTGAAGGACGCAGGGAAAATTTGGACATGTATAGAACAGAGCTGGCTAGAGCCTTATCCACTCAGAGCAGTACCATGGTTGCCAAAGCACACACTCAGAGAGCTCACCCAAAGGAGTCCCCCAATTCTCCAGTGGCCATTACATACTTGGTGTAAGACACGGGAGCAATTCTTCCCAGAGCGGAAATACTTTAAACACTCATTTCTTAGATTTGCCCCCCAGTTTGGACCAGGTGTAGTGGACTTGGCATACAGAGACTGGGAGGACATGGGTCTTTGTGAATTGGGGCAGATGTGTGAGGAAGGTCAGGTCCCCTCCTTCCAAGACCTATGTCAGAAGCATGAGCTTTCCCCCCTCTGCAAGCATTTCAGTATTACCAGGCACGAGATTTTATCCGTCGCAGAGCTATGGAGGAGCTTAATCTAGCAGAAACACAACTGGAGAAGGGATTGATGGGTGGTGGAGGAAGGGGGGGTATTTCTAGAATATACAAAGCGTTGTTGGCCCGCACCCACCCGGTAGAATTCTACACACGAAGATGGGAACGAGCAATGGAGAACACATACGAGCCATTACAATGGGTTAGAGCGTTTAGGTCCCTGCTTAGAGTGTCATATCTAGTGCAATGGTAGAAAAGGGCACAAGATATATATAGTTGGTATTATACGCCCAGCCGCTTGTTCAAGATATACCACTCGGGATCAGCTCTATGTTGGCGGGACTGTGGTGAGTAGGGGATATGCAGCACATATGGTGGTCTTGTTACATGCCCGCCGATACTGGGAAAAAATTGTGGACTTTGTGCATTGGTAACTGCTACAAAATACCAGCTGAAAATAGACTATTGTCTCCTACATTTTCGCCCGCCAGAGGCCAAAAAAACACATTCACCAATTTGCTACGCAGGTATTTGTCACTGGCAAGCTGGTGTTGGCGGCATCATGGAAGCGACCTCGGCTACCAGAATTATCGGCCGTGTTGGAAAAACTGAAACACATCCAACTGATGTCGAAGCTCACTGCATTACGCAATGGACACATAATACAACATCAGAGAATATGGGACTTGTATAATACTTGGTCATCTGTTAACGCAAGCCAATAAAGACGCATAGTACTTAGCTCAAAGAGGGGAAGGGGGTGGGGAGGGTGGGAGAGTGGGGGGATCTGGGACATGGTTAATACTTACTGTTAATAATTATAGCAGTTAAGCTTTCAGAAGAGTTATTCAGTTACATGTACCTGTTGATGACATTTGTTTGATGGTATTGACTCTGTATGGCAATGAAAAATGACTAAATAAAAATAAAGCTGAAAAAAAAAAAAAAACTTAATGGCAACTGAGCACAAAACCGAGTGTTGCCCCTTCTTCAGTTGCTGGGAAGAAGGGCGGGTGGACCTAGATGCGTTAGTTGAGCAGTAGTCTCATCAGGAGCACCTTTGCATCTTTCCTCCGTGGCCTGATATGCAAGATTGCATCTCATGCATTTTTAGTGATTCTAATAGCTCCAGATTGGCCACATCAGCCTTAATACATGGATCTGAATGGGCTTCTAATAAGACAACCTCTTCCTTTTCTTTCAGAGTCTGATCTTTGCCAGGGACAAGTGTTTGTTGAAAATCCCACTCCCTTTTGGCTTAAGGCTTGGTCATTAAAAAGCATAGGTTAATTTACAGAAGTTATTCCTCTCAAGTGGTTGCCCCACTACTTCAAGCGCTCTGTCCTTTCCATATCCTTAGCTTAACGTGCGTGTTTGGATGCTGTTTGAGTGTTGGTGTGAAGCTCATAATGTTTATCCTGTCTCTGCTAAGGTTCCTCTTATCTTGTCCTCACAAGGAAAACAGAGGCAAAAGATCCACAATTTAGATATAATGACAGAAGACAAGCAGTCTAGCAGTCTAACCCAACATGGCCACGTTTTGCCCACAGGCTGCATCAGGAGTAGGAACTAGTATTCAAACATACAAATTAAAATAATAAAAAAATTAAATATTCATGCAGATATCAAAATCATATAAAACATTCATATCATCTTCAAATATAAACAATCAATGCCAAAGAAATTTAAAATCATACGTATAAAACACAGACAAAAGTGCCTTAAGAAGTTTGGTGTAAGTGAAAATCACCATAGATTTAATACTTGGAGATGACCGATGAATTCAGGTGTTAGGATCATTTGTTTATCCTTTTTTTGTGGCCCTCACAAAGAACAGGTTGCTTCCAAATCTACTATTGTTCAATGGATCAAATCTGCCTTGGAATCTCATTATATTTCTGCTTGAAAAGTAGTGCATGAGAGCCTCAAGGCTTAACTAGATCAGAGGCAGCTTCCTGGGCTGAGGCTTCAGTGATTCTCCTGACATATATAAGACTGCAACTTGGGCATTGCTCCATTCATTTGTTAAACACTATAGTTTAGATTTGATGGCACAGGCAGACAGTTCCTTTGGTAGGGCACTGTTGGAGTGGGGCCTTGTCTTCCTCGCACACTGAGGGATATGGTATGGGTAAAACCTGTTATTTGGACAGGTCTAGCGAGATATGAGTAAAAAAAATTAACTGGTATGAATAATTTCACCTTCCTTAAGTCCTTGTGGACCAGTCCAGCTTCTCTCCTGGGAAGTCTATGGTCCTAGTTTTCTCTTGTTGGACTCTCTTTTTGTTGGTTTTCATTTGGCTTTGGCATAGTCATACTGAACTGTTTCAGCCCTCACCACTCCTTGTGGACCACTACTTGTGGTGGTGATATCAGAATGTTTGAGTTATTTCTTTGTTTCCCATCTGCTGGTACAGGGACACAACTCCTTTCTCTGAACTGGTCTAACAGGACTCAAGGAAGGAAAATTAGCAGCCCCTGTATACATAATTTCACCATTTGCAGAATAGCTCTTTGGAAGCATGCTAATATATATGTGTATATGCTAGTAGTCTAAACATTTACAAATGTAAAGTGCATATAAATGTTGTTGCCTAGTTTATCAAATTACTCTGAAAATTATTATAAAATTAACCCCCACAATGTGCAGTTTTTCCTCCAGTTGTTACCGAGGAATTTCTGTAGCCCTCTACATAGCTCCTCTAAGCACTGGAAGATGAAGTATAAATTACATTGTGTTTTACACATAGTTTCAATATGTTGTTCATTGACAGTTTGGTTCAGTTGTGCATAAAGTAGTCTTACTTTGAAGTTCCCTCCTCACCTGCCGCTGCCGTCTAATTCACTCTGCTTCTATATTTTAACATGTATCATCCGCCTATCCTAGTTCCACTCCCTGAAGATACTCTTCAGTGCCTGTGGACACCTTCTCCTTCTCTACCCTGAGCTTCTCCTCACATATGAACTCCACTCTATCTTATCCTGTCGGTTCCTTTCCATGAACATACTTTCCAACTGCTTGATTTGAACATCCTGTAACGATCTGACTCCTAAACTACACTAGACACAATTTTATATTGGAACTCATTTATTTTGCCTGTTTTATTTACACCCTAATTACTGATAATCATACCCTGTCCTGATATTGTTATGTTATCCATTTATCCTAATTACTGACAATTATACCTTGTCCTGATATCATTATATTATGTTGTTATCCATTTACCCACTTAATCAACATAATTTTCGTATGAACCTTAATAGCAGTAATTCTGAAATTCTTCTCAGTTAATATGATTGCCATAATATTCCTATGCACCTTATCAATATATATAAATGGCGAGTGTCGTACTCACTCGCAAATGCGCAGTAGAGACCCTCTCTGCCCCGCCCACGCGTCAATACGTGATGACGGGGGCGGAACAGAGAGGGTTTCTACTGCGCATTTGCGAGGGACACCGCCGTCGCTAACACTCCCCCCACCCGGAGTCGCCGCCGCCACTCACCTTCCACCCCGGTCGGGCCCTCGCTACGCTGTTGAAACAGCGAGGGCACGCAGCACACAGCTCTGCTGAGCTGCCGTCGGCCTTCCTTCTTCTTCTCTGCCTGTGTCCCGCCCTCAACGACATTACGTCACACGAGGGCGGGACACAGGCAGAGAAGAAGAAGGAAGGCCACGGCAGCTCAGCAGTAGAGCTGTGTGCTGTATGCCCTCGCTGTTTCAATAGCGGAGCGAGGACCCGACCGGGTGGAAGGTGGGTGGCGACGGCTCGGGGGGGGGGGGGGCGAACTCAGAGGGGGAGCGGCAACGGCGAACTCGGCGGCGGGGTGGGGGACCTTTCAACCCCCCCCCCCCCCCTTCCTATACTAGCCCGTTTTTACGGGCTGAACGGCTAGTCTGTTATATATACTCTGATTCTCTATTCCATCAATGTGATTGTAGTTGTATTATATTGTAATCCACATTGAGCCTGCAAATAGGTGGGAAAATGTGGGATATAAATGCAGCAAAATAAATATTTTTTTAAAACTCTTTTCATAAGTGTGGTTAGTCTCAGGGCTACTGTTTAAAATATCTTCTGAAAATGCTTATAAAATTAATGTTGACTAGAGAATGGATGTCATCATTGATAAGCAGCCATGAAATGTACACAGTATACAGATAGTACAGCTTGTTTTTAAATTGTATATGGTTACAGGCCAATATTCAAAACATCAGTTGATGGCCATGGGTATATAGTGGCACTGTGACACTGAATATCCTTACCGTCCACCTTGTCACAAATCTTGGACAGTGCTGGGGGGGGGGGGGGGGGTGGAACATGGACAGAGCTGGCAGTTATCCAGAGAGTGACACTATTCAAACTGTTCTCTGGAAGACTACCTGGATGATTTCATAATTGAAAAATTGGTATCCTAATTTTATCCAGTTAACTATCTAAACATCAATTTGAATATTGGCAGTGTCCCCAAAGAGCAGTCACCACTTGCTATCTGGACAGTGCACTGAATATCCATGAATAATTTAAATGCTGCTGCTAGGGGTCACGTGACGCTATGGTGGAGAGAGGACGTGAGTGATCTTCTCTCCGCTGCCTGCCTGCTCTTTCTAGCGTCTGCAAAAGAATCAATCTCCCCCATACAGCAAAAAATAAAGAGGAAGACTGCGCGAGTGTACCCGGTGAGCTGGAATAGCGGGAACCCCGATCATGGCAACGAAATCGGCCCAGAAAGAACGACAACGGGGAAAGACGCCGGAGTACAAGATGGCGGCGTCTCCTCCCGATACAGCTTCCTCTGTATCGTCGGCTTGGGTAGCAGAGATTACATCCGAGCTGACAGTGGTAATGGAAGAACTTTTAGACCGGCGCCTTGCCCCACTGGATCAAAAACTTGATCAAAAGCTGGAACAGTTAAACGCTAAGTTAGAAGATTTAACTAAAGAATGTGTAGCGTTCCAGAATAAAACTAGCGAGGTGGAAGAAAGAATGGCGGGAGTAGAAAACAATCAACAGGACTTGCAGAAAAAACTGTCTGACCTGGAATCCAAGCTTGAAGATTTGGGGAATCGCTCCAGACGGAATAATATCCATCTGGTGGGTCTGCCTGAAGCCCTGGGGGGAAGGCAGCTGGAGAGATTCCTTGAACAATGGCTGACAGACAGCATTGAGTTCCCTGCAGCACTCGGCCCTCTAAGAATAGAGCGAGCCCACCGGTTGGGGGTAAGACAGATGGAAACTGCTAAACCACGGGTGATAATATGCCGGGTGTTAAACTTCATGCACAAGCAGCATATATTACAAGCAGCACGGTCCACTAATTCCTTGACTTATGAGAATAAAAAGGTTCTCTGTTTTCAAGATTATTCTGCGGGAATAGCAGCAAAAAGGAGGGCATTTTCACCAGTATGCTTAAAACTCTTTGATCTGAAAGTTCGTTTTACCCTACAATATCCTGCTACCTTGAGAATAACACATCAGGGCAAAATGAGATCCTTCACGTCTGAAAAGGAAGCAAAAAATTTTGTGGACGGACTGGAACAGCTAGAGCCATCCACATCAGCAGATACAGTGCCTGCATGAACTAGCGAGGAACTAAAAAAGATCTGACAAAGTTCACCTCAATACTCCTTAAAGGAGTTACACTTCAGGCAGCACAGCGTGTGGACTGGGGAAGAACAAGTTAAGGATAACTTGAACAGTTACAGGAACAAGGAAGAAATCTTTAAAGTTACTGATGGACGTTCACTTATGTTATGGACACTGTTAAGAATTCTGTTTTGGGAGCACCGTGGGTGAGTTATTGATGGGGATTCCAGACATATAGAATAAAATATGTTATGGTGGAGATCCTGCATAATAAAAGGAGATAAGAAATCTAGAGAGTTTAATTGTAGTTGTGGGGGGATAAAGGGACATAGGGGAATGTAGAACTGTATGATAGAAGAGTAGATGGGTAAGCGTTAAAAAGTGACGGTTTCCTTAGGGGAAGCACATGTTGGGAGGGTATAGAAGGGAAAGCAAAGGGGGGAGGGGGAGAGGAAGGGGGGAGGGATTAGGGGAAGGTTTAAAGGAAAGGAAAGAAAACAAAGTAAAACAGCGAGGTCAAATGGAATGTGTGTGGATGATGGCGCTGAATGTGACTGGTATTTCAGACTGCATTTTTTATTTTTATTTTTGCCAATAAAACCGATGTTTGGTAAGAAAGGGGGGTGCCAAAGGCTGGGATGGCACCTCTCAATTAATATGATTCACTATTGGTTGATCTTGACTGCTTCTCTTAAGAAAGATGATTAAGCTAGTAACATGGAATGTGGGAGGTATACATTCACCTATTAAAAGATCTAAAATCCTGCAGTACCTCCAAAGAATAGGAGCTGATGTGGCCCTTTTGCAAGAGCCACATCTCAGTGATCAGGAACACACAAAGTTAGCTAAATGGTGGGTGGGAGACTGTATTGCTTCATCTGCGGTAGGCAATAAAGGAGGAGTAGCTATTCTTCTCAGGAAAGGGGTGGCGTCCCAGATTCAAAATGTGCACAAAGATCCAGAAGGGCGCTTTATTCTCTGTAATGTTACCATTGCTAGGCGGCAGATAATTTTAGGCAGCATATATGCCCCAAACACGCTAGATCTTAAATTTTATAAACGACTTCTCCAAACCCTCACTAAGATGGCACCACTCCCCATGATGCTGGGGGGTGATTTTAATATGATGTGGGACCCGCAAATTGATAAATCCCATCCACATCCGAAAAAGGGGGCAATCAGCACTAGAGGACTGCCCGATATGTGTGATACATTAGACCTTATAGATGTTTGGCGTACATTACACCCGACAGAAAGGGAATATACCCACCTGTCTAGGGCCCATCAAACCCAGTCAAGGATTGATTATTTGCTGATATCACGCCAGACTTTTACAGACATTACTGACGCTGCTATTGGACCTTGTGTGATCTCAGATCACGCCACAGTTTGGATGACGTGGCAAGTGGGAGATAATACTGCGCAAAAAAATAGGGGTTGGGCGTTTCCCATTTATCTTTATAAAGACTCTAAATTTTGGGAATTTCTTATTGCTAAATGGGAAGAATACAGACATCTTAATGAAGGTTCAGTGGAAGACTCGGCGATATTCTGGGAAGCAGCAAAGGCAGTCCTAAGAGGGGAGATTATTAGCTATGTCAGTCACTATAAAAAAGCTCGGGACCGAGAACTACTGCGCTTGGAAAAGCAATTACTAGGTTTGAGGAAACAATATGGTAAGACTCCATCCCCTGGGGTGCGAAAAGAGTGGATGTCAGTTCAAGCAGCGGTGAACTCCCTGATACACGAGAGGGCGGTAAAATCACAGGTATACTATCGGTTCCAGCTGTATAAACGTGGCAGTAAGGGGGGTAAACTGCTAGCTAAAGTAATAGCCTCACAGTATGCTTCTAGGCATATAGTGGCTATTAAAGATAAAGATGGGAAGGTACTACATACAGATGGGGAGATAAGGGAGGCCTTTCACAGTTATTATAAACAACTTTATAGAGCAGGAGGCAGCCAAGACCTGCAAAGCGATATGTACTTACAAAATATAGAAGCCCCCTTGTTAACACAAACAGAAATTCAATATTTAAATGACCCTATAAATTGTGACGAAGTGGCTTGGGCAATCAGTCAAAGTAGATTAGGAAAGACACCCGGGGCAGATGGCTTCAAACCTGAATTCTATAAATTGATGGGCGATCAAATTGTCCCCACACTGACCAAGGTATTTAATGAATGGGTGGCAAAGGGAGAGCTGCCGGACGGCCTCAGTTTAGCCCAGATAGTGGTATTACCTAAACCGAACAGAGATGGAATGTTATCTTCCTACCGACCTATATCCCTGTTAAATTTCGAGGTAAAATTGTGTGCAAAAATACTGGCTAATAGGTTGGGAAGAGTACTACCAAATCTCGTTCATGAAGCACAGGTGGGCTTTGTTCAAGGCCGTTCGGTTACTAAAAATTTGCGTAGTATCTTGATGGCACTGGAAAAGTTAAGGAACTCTGCGGAGCATGCATTATTGATCAGTTTCGACGCTGAAAAGGTGTTTGATCGTGTAGAATGGCCCTTTTTATTTTCTGTCCTCACTAAATACGGATTTACTGGTTGGTTTGTGCAAGCAATTCAAGCCTTGTATACCTCTCCTCGAGCACGGGTCCTGGTAAATGGAACATGGTCAGAGAATTTTGAGATTAGTCGAGGAACCAGACAAGGATGCCCACTGTCACCGTTACTCTTCGCTCTTTATCTAGATCCTTTAATCCGGGATGTAATTTCGAATAGGACTATTAGAGGAGTAGCGATTGGACAGGCGGAATTTAAAATCGCGGCATTCGCCGATGATTTATTAATGACTCTTACTAGTCCTCATAAGTCTCTTGCAGATCTTTTAGAAGTTTTTGCAGAATTTGGAGATTACTCCGGTTTTAAGCTTAATCTAGAGAAATCGGAAGCTCTGGCTATCCCTATGACTACCCGATTTTTTTTTTTAAAGAAGATTTTCCTTTGAGATGGGCAGAAGGCTCATTTCGTTACTTGGGAGTTCTTCTGACAGCTCAGATGGAGGACATATACAAGCTGAATGTCACTCGGTTGCTTAATCATACTGCGCAACAGCTGGACACCTGGAGGGCCTTACCTTTGCCGTTGATAGGTCGGGTTAGCCTTATTCGAATGGTAATTCTACCCAGGTGGTTATATGTCCTGCAGGTTTTGCCGTTGAAATTACTTCAAAAAGACATTAAACAATTCTATCAATTAGTGGGGCGGTTCTGTTGGGCAAGAAAGAAAGCTAAACTCAAGATGCACTTTTTGCTGGGAGCCTGGCAACATGGAGGATTGGGTCTCCCTAATTTGCAATATTACAACCTTGCTAGTTTAATGCGGGTGGTGAGAGATTGGGTTTTCTCTTCACACACACATACACCTCTGGAGTTGGAGAAAGCTTATTTTAGCCCCTACGACTTAATCACCCTATTACATATAGAAAACATTTCATTGCCACAGAGGCTGAAACATTGTATACTTTTATTGCCTCTACAAGCAGCGTGGAGAGGCTTGGCAAAGAAGCTGGGGGGGGGGGGGGGGGGGGGGGGGGGGGGGGAGGAGGTAACCCGAGTATATCAGAACTGTTGTCTATAAGGGGAAATCCGATGTTCCCACCAGGGTTGGAAAATTCAGTCTTTATACAATGGGAGGAAAAAGGCCTTATACGTTTGGAAACAATATTAGATGGAGAAGGAAGTTTGAAATCCCTAGGACAACTCACACTAGAGGGAAATTGGAGGTATATTTTTAGCTATGGTCAGATGAAGCATTATATTCAATCCTTGGATGGGGAGGCGTTAAAACTTCAATTAGGGGAGAAAATCCGAAAATTTTTTGATGATATCTCTGATGAAGCCCCATCAATCTCGCAGCTTCAGAGGACATTGTGGACCCTGACACCGCGAGTGGGGTTGATCCAGCTCCGTCGGCGGTGGGAGGCAGATACAGGAGCGGATTTATCTAACTGGGATGTTGAAGCCTACATAAAAAGTATTCCCCGGCTAATCAGTGGAGCTAATTATAGGGAATGTGCATTCAGGGTGTTACACAGAGCCTATATCACACAAGCTCAATTGTCCCGAATGGGAGGAATCCTTACACCAAAATGCTTGAAATGTAATCTTGTGGAGAACACTTTTTACCACGCATTTTGGGAATGTTTAATGATTCAGAGCTATTGGCGGAAGATAGTAAACTTTATGATTTCACTGATATCACGTAGAATAGTGGGTACTCCTCTGCAATTGGTATTGGACTGCCCAGGTGCATTCCGGGGCTTAGCAGCAGATGAGACACTTCTATGTCGAAAGTTATGTCTGGTGGCAAAAAAATGCATATTACAATCTTGGACTTCAGATAAACCTCCTGACTATTGGCATTGGCCGAAACCAGACACATCAACTGAATGACATGGGAAGCAAGGGGGCTAAGGTTCATGCCGCCTGTAAGGCGCGTTTTCTAAAGCTTTTGGGGGCCATTGTTAGACACACAACCCAAAGAGGACGGAGTCTTGTACTTAACACGTTGTAACTGAGAAGCAGTCAAAGATACATATTTATGACCTATTTTTTAGAAAGCACACATTCGATGAGATTCAAGGAGGGAGGGGGTAATGGGGGGGATAAGGGAGGGGGGGTAGGACATTAGAAGGAGTGTTCACTTGCTAATTTGTTATAAAAGTTCCTTTGAGTGTTGGTTTAATTGGAAGATGAAAACACCTAAGATGCAGGTTGTATACCATGTTCATTATGGCTGACAATCTTGTTTGCCACAATTAATAATGCCAAGGTTAATTGTATACTCCAACTGCATGTAATCTGATGGCCATACAGGTAGAAACAACCACAATGCACAGACTGATAATAACTGGCTATTAGAAAAACCTGTTTGTTTAGTTATAGGTTCGCAATAGATTTACTAAATAAAGGTTTAAAGACTATATAGGACACAGTTTCATAGTTATCAGGGTATATGGTTTACATACTGTCCATCTAACAGCGAGCGATGAGGATAATAGCCACACAATTGCTGATTGTATGGAGCCTCTGGTATTGCCTGCACAAAATTTCAAATATTACCTGAGGTTCAGATCCATAATCTGTGTGAGAATTCCATGTACAGTCACTACTAAAGCAAGCGTCGTAATGACATGGGGACATCCCTCCTATCAAAGAGGGGGAAGGGGATATAAAATGTGATGAGTGGGTTGGCACTCTGTACTAGCTTAACAAAAAGTTTCTTTATGAACATTGTATCTGTGAAGCTGTATATATATGGTCAAGCATGTATTTTATTGAAGTGTCACTAATAAAACTGTTGTAAAATAAATGCTGCTGCTAGTATTCAAAACAAATATTGATTTAAATACTGACCTCTTAGTTCCAAGTATATTTATGAATACTTGCGTAAAATAATATTTTTTTATTGCCTCCTGAAAGCAAAAGTAACATATATGCAATTTTTGCATGAAAT
This sequence comes from Microcaecilia unicolor, assembly GCF_901765095.1. NCBI lineage: Eukaryota > Metazoa > Chordata > Amphibia > Gymnophiona > Siphonopidae > Microcaecilia > Microcaecilia unicolor. The sequence goes on from NC_044033.1 coordinate 100,861,767, forward strand.
GAAGTAGACATATATTTTCAGTACACTGCTGTAAGATCATCTTGAATGCCAAACTGTTGTAACTCCTGAAGAAGGGTCATATCTCAAGTAGAAACAGTTGCAATTTTGATATATTAGTGATTTATAATAAGCATATTAATTTTCTGTGTTTTGTATCAAATGCACATACAACACTTTTGCTTTCAGATGACAGTATAATTAATAACTAGAAGTCCAAATAAGCATTGATTAATGAATTCACAGTGCTTTCTCTTTTCAGGGATTATTGTATACATTGATAATGCATTCACAATTTAGATTTCACCTTACATATATGCGAAGTGATCAAAAGGTCCCTGTGCACCTACCATGCACTAATGTAAGTACTATTGCAGTAAATACTAAGGACCATTTTAACAGTTTATTTGTATTATTTAAAAAAAAAAAGTGTGGTAATCCAAAAGTCACTGATGATCCACTGCAAATATTACATAAGCCATTTCCACCAAGAATTTGACTGCTTACTACACTCTGGTGGTAATTTGCACAGGGACGTTTTAGTCAACCAGTATAAATTATTATGACTTTACAATAGCTAAACTCTTTTGGTTTATGCTTATCAGATGCAGAAGTTGAATCCAACAAGTCTAACACAATTTGCCCGGGTAAGTGATAGCTCTTTGGTCTGTGCCAGAGCCAGTGGTGGGAGGCGGGGCTGGTGGTTGGGAGGCGGAGATAGTGCTGGGCAGACTTATACGGTCTGTGCCAGAGCTGGTGGTGGAAGGTGGGACTGGTAGTTTGGAGGTGGGGATAGTGCTAGCCAGACTTATACGGTCTGTGCCTTGAAGAGGACAGGTAGAAATAAAAAGTAGCACATATGAATTTATCTTGTTGGGCAGACTGGATGGACCGTGCAGGTCTTTTTCTGCCGTCATCTACTATGTTACTGTTACTTAGATACAAATAGTTTTAATATTTTTAATTTGAATATCATTTCTTGTAGTATTAATGTTGAGCTTGTAGAATGTATAGTTAATCAAGTTATGGATAATGGTGCATTATTAATAGTTTAGATATTGGAAACATGTTTCACCTGGATAATTGCATTTTCCCCTATGTTCTTTGTAGATAACTATCAGACAGCACAGCTACTTGCTTTAATTTTGGAATTGCTCACTTTTTGTGTGGAACACCATACGTATCACATAAAAAACTATATTATGAACAAAGATTTGCTGAGAAGAGTGTTGATATTGATGAATTCTAAACATACATTTTTGGCCTTGTGTAAGTAGTAAGTGTACTTGTGATGTATTTAGTCTTTATATAGGAGAAGGAAGTATCAAAAGCTGTGTTTTCATTTTAAGTTTTTTTTTTTTTTTTTTTTTTTTTTTTAAACTCAAATTGTAAGTGAATTTACATGATCTGATATACTGAGTGTTCTTTAAGTATTAGGGCCAAATTCATTAAGCTGCTTTTCTGTAGACACAGAATGGGAGAAAATCCTTAGGGCGTCTTTTACTAAGGCGCGCTCAAGTTTTTAGTGCGCGTTAAAATTGTGGGTGTGCTAAACATTAGAGACGCCCATAGGGATGCATTGGCGTCTAATGTTTAGTGCACCTATAATTTTAGTGCGCACCAAAAACGTGAGCGCACCTTAGTGAAAGACCCCCTTAGTGAATTAGGCCTAGCCTGAGAACGTTTGTAATACATATGGTCCCACATTTCTTAAAATACATCCGTTCATCTACTTAGATATTTATTGGCTATCCTTTTAGTTTCATGAAATAAGTAATGGAAGTTACCCATATCTTAATTGCCACATTATGCTGTGATACGGGGAAGGGGGGCCACAAAATAGAGAAGTGTGTTCTTGTATTTTCCTGGGTATGCTTCTGTTTTTGTGGTGGTGGTTTTTTGTTTGTTTTGTTTTTTTAAAGTAAAAAGTGTGTGTGGAGGGAGGGCATACAAGATAAGTATAACTAGCTATTTGTACTTGAGTGAGCAATAAATCCTGTTTGTTTTTATTCACAATTGTACTTCAAAAGTTGTGTAAGTGCTTTGTAACTATTTTTGTAAATGTTTGATCAGGTGCTCTACGATTCATGAGGAGGATAATTGGTCTAAAAGATGAGTTCTATAACCGTTATATTATAAAAGGAAACCTTTTTGAACCAGTTATAAATGCCCTTTTGGACAACGGAACAAGATATAATCTGCTGAATTCTGCAGTGGTTGAACTGTTTGAGTTTATTAGAGTGGTAAGTCTAAATTGAATGTACACTATTAATAGAATGACATATTAAACTGGTAGAATATCCTATTAAACCTTAGTATGGAACTAGTATTTCAAGTAAGATGTCAGATATGAAAAAGGAATTAATATTGCTCAAATAGTGATCACTAGTGTGAGATGTCATCTGAAGTGCTGTGTTCAGTTGTGGAAGCTGTACCTTGGTAAGGACATTGAGTGGACGGAAACATTCCACAAAAAAGTAACTAGCATGGTATGGTGTAGCGTCAGTGCACAGACCGATAATGCTCAATGAGGATTTGACTTTCAAATACTGATATTTAGTGCATGTTAATCATTAGCACACAGTGCTGACAACTAGAAATCGACATGCACAAGAAACTGAAATTTAAAACTGCCTCAGTCACTTGATCAGAAGTGTTAGAATGTCGGATCAAAAATGTCTTCATTTTATTTGTTATGTTTATTCCAGCTCTGTTGCAAGATTTGTAGCTGGAATAAACATAATATATAAATTGCTGGCAAGTGAGAAGTTTTGATTTGTGGAAAGATATATTTTCTTCTTTCCTTTATTTTTTTGGAATACATTGATCAAAAATGTATTCCAAAAATCAAGCATGTACAGTTGAAGAGAAGCTAGCTGCCATAGAGAAAGTGAGAAATGGTGAAACACAACCAAAGGAGCTTGGAGTTAAAGAAGCCACTCTTCATGGATGGCTGGAAAATGAAGGCAAGCTCAAAACATTTGTGAGCAATATTGACACAACAGCAGGTCTAGCAAGAAAATGTGTTTGTTATTCGGCTGAACCAACTTTTGACAAAGCAAATAAGAACAAAGTGAAGGTGTGCCTCTAAGTGGCCCTTTACTACAAAACCAAGCAATAAAATTCAATCACGAAATCAAGGAAAATGAGTCTTCCCAAGCTAATTACAGGATAGTTACATCAATTAAAAAAAAAGACATGGAGTTGTGCAGACAGCCATCTTTGAGAGTAAATCTACTGAAGAAGAAGCACCAAGCAGTTTTCCTCATTGAGAGCAGCAATTACAAGGAAGAGCAGATTTATAACTGTGATAAAATAGCCTTATTTGTAAAATTTCTACTGGACAAGATACTGGCAGTTCGTTATAATGACAACAAGAGTAACTGCTTCAAGAAACTTAAAGGCTGCATGATCATTCTTTTCTGCTTCAACAAAACAGGTAACCATACTCTTAAACCTCTCATAATTGGTCACTCACAATCTTTCGCTGTCGGTGTGGGGTGCTCGTATGCTGTTTCAGAGCCAATGAATATCGCGGGGTGCACCACTCTCCGTTTAGTCCCTCTGATAGTGGGTTGGACTCCACATGCTTTTCACTGTTGGGAAAAGAAAGGATTGGTTGTGATATGCCAGATTCTACAAGAGAGCGGTCTCCTTGTGTCTTTTCTGAAATGCAGCAAATGTTTAATATATAGACCAAGGATTTTTTTTTTATGTATTTACAACTTAGGCATTTGCTCCATAGTGATCCGTACAGGGGGGTGGGGCTTTCAAGCTTCTCCCACCCCTTTTGAGGAATTTCTCTCTAAAGGTTTCCACCAGCCTAAAATGATCTCTGTCCTCTATGATTTTTTTATCCGGTTCAAATCTCCAGTGGATGCCCTCATATGTGCGCAAGTGGAAGGCCGATTTGGGATGTACATTGACACCTCAGGAGTGGGATAGTGCACACACAAACATGTTCCAGGTCTCTATTTCAGCAGACTTTCAGGATAATGGAATCATGTTGCCGTATAAATGGTATAGAGCACCCGTGACTATAGCTAGATTCACTACCACTAGCTCAGGAGAATGTTGGAAGGGAAGTGGGGACTTCTTTTCATACATGGTGGGATTGTTCTTTTATTAAATCATTTTGGACTGAGTGGCGGGGTTTTTCTCTACTATGCTCTCTGCTTCGGTGTCTGTGGACCCTGCTGTCTTTCTACTATATGTAGTTCCTGAAACCACCTCTCCAGAAGTGAGGAGAGTGCTCCTTCCCGTTATAGCGGTTCTTCGGAGGGAGGTAGCTAAGTGCTGGAGATCCTCAGTTCTCCCATCCATGGCGCAGCTGAGACATGCCTTATGGGATTCTTATTATCTTAGTAAGCTGACTGCGCAGAGGAGGGTACATCAGGCCACTTTTCAGAGAATTTGGGCACATTTCCTTACATAGTATGAGGGTTAGCCACCAAAATCTGTTGTTCAGAAACCCTCAGCTCTCGTGATGTAGAGGGAAATTTGGGGCATACTAGTTAGGTATTCACAATTTTGTACTCATACCCTGGCTAATCATTTTTGAAGTTTTAACTTCTATGCTTAAGGTATTTTCAGTTGTTCCCAAGCATTCAGACTGGAATATGGGAAGGGAGGAAGGGGTTGGGTTTTTCTTATCCTTCTCTTAGGTTTATGCAGAAAAGGGTTTCATGAGGACAGTTCATGATAATAGTTCTGTATTGTATTGTTATGTAATTGTATTTCTGTAATGTATTTTCATGATGTTTGAAAATCAATAAATATTAAGTAAAAAAATAATAATAATTGGTCATTCACAGCCACCATGTTGCTTTCATCAAATTAATAGTGGAGCTCCCGCTGAGCACCACGATTCGCCTTTCAAGATGCCCAGCAGTGCAAATTGTTGCACACCAAAAACTGCTGGCTGAAACTCTGTGCACATGCACAGTTTCCAACTCTGTGCACATGCACAGTTTCCAACACGAGAGCCACTTACAGACAGACACCGATCCCCAAATTGAATGGCAGCCTGCAAGACGCGTTAACAATCCAGATCATCAGCCATGGCGATTGCACAAAGTTATATTTTGCTTACATTACTTATAATCTGTTTAATAACCTAACATGGTCGCTCAAACCAAAATACCACATCCCTGTTCTGGCATCTTCAGGGTACCGACCAAATGATTAGACCCTAGCAACCTAGGCTTAATCGACAGAGAAACCCCCCTATCACCACACATCCTGACTCTGGTCGGCAATCTACCAAAGGAAGGCTTCCAAAACGCTAACAGAAGCACACACAGAACCCTAAACGTCAGCTGATAACTATCAAATGCGACACTGACAACATCAACTCCTATCTACTGCTCTCACTAGCCTACATAAATGCCCGCTGTGTTTACAGCAAACCAGAACTCATCAGAACATGGGTGGAAGAAGAAATTGGATTAGCACTAATCACAGAGACCTGGCTATGCACTGAAGATAACCCGATACTGAATGATTCATGCCCCTGAGTTACAAGATACTACAAAAGGCATGGACCTCAAAAAGAGGAGGGTGGTCTAGTTATCTACAAGGCATTCCTAAACATGATAGTGATATCGAGTCTTCTCAGTCCATCCCTAGAGATCCTAATGTTCACTGTAAGCGATCCTACCCTCAAGGAGACACTCTGCTGCACATTATTGTACAGACCACCTGGCAGCTGGGCAAAAGCCAGAGACGACTTCACATAATTAATTTCCAGTTTATGCACTACCCACTCCAATGTACTGATTGCAGAACCAAGACAACCTAGATGATCCACATACTCAGGAAGTCCTTAACTTCTTAACCTACTGGGATATCCCAAAACCAGTCAAGACCTCAACACACTGCAAGGGCCACCTACTAGACCTTTTCACACACACATTATTGATTCACAAAGACATATTCATATCCGACACCACCTAGTTATCTGTACCTTGGTCAGATCACAACAAACTCAACTGCACCCTAAACTGGAAAGAAGCAGTGTCAAAAAAAAAAAAAAAGAAAACACTGCCCACCAGTGTTCCCACAAGAGGTAAGATAAGACACTGAATTCTGGGACAAGACCTCAACCTACTATCCACCACTAGATCCCAGAAACATAGACTTCCTCACAAACTGGGACCTCCGAAGCTTGGCTACATTAGATGAAATTGCCCCTGTAAAACTGAAAAATAAACGCAATCATCATTCATCCCCTTGGTTCAACGAGGAGCTACTGACCGCCAAAAGACATTGCAGAATTGCAGGCAACTAGAAAGAAAGTGGATTAAAGAGAGTACAACAGAAAGCAGACATATGGAGTCAAGCAATAAAGTCTTATAAACACATCAAATAAGCAAAACCAGAGTTCTATGACACATACATAGGATCAGGCAGCCCCAACATCAATAAACAATATGACCTAATCAACAACCTCCTTGACACTCAAACCATGGTAGTCACAAATAAAGACCCTCCTGATGCCATGGACCTAGCCAAATATTTCAAACAGAAAGTGACCAGCATTAGATCAGGCCTTCCATTGACCATTCTCCCACTAGAGAGCTGTCTAGTCCATAGGATACCACAAAGTGAGGCAGCACAAGCCATCAGAACCTGGATCTCTTTCACAATATCAACCTCTGAAATACAAATCTCCCTCAAAAATTATGTGAAATCTCACTATACTAGATGCTTCCCCACCCCACTCATGAGAGATGGCCTAAACACACATCTCCTATTCACTATGAGAAGGTCACTTCCCAGAGATCAAAGGAAACATAATGCTTACCCGAATCCTAAAAACAACACAACCAAGAACAATGACATAACTAATTATAAACCGGTGGCATCCATACCATTCCTAGTCAGTCATGGAAGGGATAGTCACCAAACAAACCATGGATTATCTACCTCAGAACTCTAACCTCCACCCCTCTCAGTCAGGTTTCACACCACACCACAGCACAGAATCTGTTCTACTATCACTGGTCGACATCAAAGCTGAGACAAGCAAAGGAAAGAAACTTGTAGTTGACCAGGATACAGTTCTCTGCTTACTGGACTACATCGGCCTTGGAGGCCCTGTACTTAGGTGGTTCACTGGTTTCCTCAAATTCAGATCGTATCAACTCAAATCATCACATAACATCTAACTTCCCCTGGACCCCAGGCTGTGGTGTACCACGAGGTTCTCCACTGTCCCCAACACTATTCAATATCATGGCGGCACAACTTGGCAGTAAACTAGAAGAGTTAGTGCTGAAATCACATAGCTACATAGTTGACATGACAATATACATACTCTTCTTGAGCAACCTCACTGACATCACAGTCAGGATCAGGATTAGCCTAGACACAGTGGAGACCTGGGCTTCCACGTTCAGGCTAAAGTTAAATAGAAAACCAAATTCTTGGTTGTATCAAGCACCTTCCATACTATCCCATACCACACTTTTACATTGACCAAACAAGTTTCCCACTAGAAAACAATCTTAAAGTCCTGGGAGTCACTCTAGATCAAAACCTGACACTCAATGACGAAATAACTTTGGTCGCAAAAAAAAGCCTTGAGAATGCTTTGGAAGCTGAAAAATTGGAAACCTCTTCCCAATTGCAACCTTTCGTCTCATAGTTCATGATATTAACCCAACTGTGAACTGCTGTAACAGTTTATGCACAGGTTGCAAAGATCTGAACCTGAAAAAACCGCAAACCTTCTTAAACACGGCTGCCTGATTGATCTTCAGGTCTCCCTGCTATCAAAAAGCCTCTCCCCTACAGCAAACACTCCATTGGCTCCACATAAAAGCTAGAATAAGCTTCAAGATCCTAACACTTGTCTTCACAGTTCTCCATGGACTAACCTCCACCTACATGATCACATTAATCGACCTCCCACTCAGAAATGTTCTGATGTATGCTCAATGCTACCTTCTACTCCACTTCCAAAACTGTAAAGGAGTAATATACAAATCTCTTTATGACACAAGGTTCTCCTACCTCGCAACCCAGGCCTTGAACATTCTACCCTCAAACATTAGGAGAATAACCGATTACCTTACATTATGCAAAATGTTAAAATCATACCTCTGCAAAAAAAGGTTTTACTGATACGGGATAAGCCCCCAAACACTGAGCACACAACCTGATCACAGCTCCTAGTCACTCCTCTTCATCTGACTCAACAATGATATCTCCCTGTTTACCAGGTCCTGAATCTTGCTCTCCATAATAACACAGCTACACTATTATTTGGTATGTTCTCTACTACACTAGACTCTTGGTTACAAGGGCTGTTAATCTTGCTGCTAACCTATTGATTGCAGCTTCTCTGTTAAAATACAGCTGTTACACAATGGATTTGTTGTCAGAGAAGATTTCCCTGCTACTCTGTAACACTGCTGATTACAGTTTTCTTTTCATTTGTTATCTTAGTAAGTTCTTCGTTGCACTGTAAACCTCTTGATTGCAGTTCCTCCTTATAATGTAAACCATGCTAACTGATTCTGTTACACTGTAAGCCACATAGAACCAAACTTGATTTGGATAATGTGGGATATAAGACTAAATAGAAAGTATGGATGTCTTACCTGTTGCTTACAGTAATAGTAAGAATACTTGGATGACTGGAGAAATATTTGCTGAACGGTTCCACAGACAATTTGTCTCATCTGTCTGCAAGCACCTACATGCTAAGAGACTAGAGAAGAGAGCCATCTTCTTTATAATTGCTCTGTACACTTACCTGCTTACACCCTAGTGTCATGTTGTAGTGAAATGTTGAATCTTCCAGCATATGAATTATAAGAACACTAGTAAGAAATGCCCGTTTCTGGCAAAAATGAAACGGGCGCTAGCAGGGTAATCCCCCCCCCCCCCCCCCCCCCCCGTCCTCCCTCCCGAGTTGCATACACCCCCTCCGTGCCTCCGTTCCGAGTTGCACACCTCTCCTCTTCGTCCCTCAGTGACGTGGTTGCGAGGGCCGCCCCGCCCTCAACATCATCGCGTTTTGACGCGAGGGCGGAGCTACAGTGACTGGAGCCTGCAGGCCAAACCGGATATCTCGGGCGCCTCAAGTTTCCGGCTTGAGGCTTCAAAGTGCCTTTTATATATATAGATTTCATGAAGTGTATTTCTCTAGTTTGGCCAGCAGATGGTGCATGTTTGTTTTAAGTTGTTACAGAGAAATGACTGTTTTTCTTTAGTTTAACACAGAGAGGAAGTTACGTGCAGTGATGTGGCCAGCTACTTTTAAAAAAGGTTCTGGGCTCTGATTGACCCAGGAACTCAAATTCAGCCAGGATGTACTGGCTTTTTCCCCAGTCTCAGCCAGCAGTTATATTCTATCACCAGTGCACAGCTATATTTCCTGTACTCCCCAGGTACTATCCAGGTAGTGACAAAATGTTTAAATAGTTTTATCCTTATTCAGTTACTTGCTATTTGCCTGTTATTTTCCATCTGTTTTTATAGTTCACTCTTCAGTATTTTTATGAAAATAAACATAATTGTTTATTGGCTCTGATGTCCTGGACTAAGAATCCTGGCAGTTTGTGTGTTGGGTCTGTGAGTGCTTTCTAGGAATTAGAAATCACTGGGGAATAATTTGAGAGCAGGAGACTCGCCCAGAGGCGGTTGGGACCCAGTCATGGGGAGGAGGGTGTTAATGTGTAGAGCACTTGCCCAGGTGCAGGCGAACCTGAGCAGTACTGAGGGCAGATCCCCTGGGTGGGTGATAGGCGTTCCGTGATACACGTGATGGCAAAATAAAGGCTTTTTACCTCCCTCATAATGAGATATCTAAAATTCAGTTATTAAGCCAAGGAATCATAAAGAGCTTCAGTTACCATCATGTGATAAGTGAAGTCTGTGAATCTGACGTCAGGGGCTTCCTGAAAAAGCTAAAGCAGAAGGAGATAATGTATGTTGTTGGCAAGACCTGAGGTATAGTTAAAAGTTGCTCAATAGAAAACTGCTGGGGGATAGAGACATGGAGACTCACATCAGGAGGTGGAATCTTGGAGCACTTTTGCCATCTGCTTCCTTCTGATTGGTGCTGAGGTTCCCGGCATCTGACATCATCTTCTAGGTGCTGGTTGATCTCTTTAGACTAACTGCTGCTAGCTGCCAGGGATAGAGACACGAAGACTCTCGTCAGGAGGTGGAATCTTGGAACACTTTTGTCATCTGTGTATTTCTGATTGATGCTGAAGTTCCTGGCATCTGATGTTTTCTTCTAGTCGTCGGTTAGTCTCTCCGTTTTTATTTTTATATTTTATTTATACGTTTTTCAAATCCAAGCAATTTTCACTTGTACAGAAGTGTTGTACAAAAAAATTATAACCTCTCATAAAGAAATATTTTTAAAGAGAATATAATAAACACTCAAGTCCACAATATTAGGATCCAAGACTAATGGAGAAAGGAGAAATTGAGGAAAAATTGAAGGCAATATTATACCTGAGGAGTATGAGCTAGAAATTAATTATATACAGAGCTTTACTTAATCTTCTGAAACTCTTTTAGTTGCTATAAAGGCTGACAAGTGAGAAGATTCAGTGAAAACATATTTAACAGCATTATCTAATAATACATTTACATGAATATCTTAAGAAAAAAGTTCCACCTATTTGCAGAACTCCAGGTTTCAATAATAACTGTTTGCGTCTCTTGATACGTCAGGAAATAATTGAATCTTAAAGCCTAGAAACAATTTCTCTCTTAAAAAAAAAAAAACACATTCAAAATAACCATTGTTTATCAGGTGGTAGTGCCACCGAAGCAGCCAAAGTCGCTATGGTGGCTGTGAGTCTGAGGTATCCAGTAAAGCGGAAACATCCAAAGAATTTTGCTGCTGTTCCACTACTTTTCTCGGTAGATAAGCTTGTGTTAAAGGAGGAAATTTATCTTCTGGAATTCCCAAAATTTCCTTCATATAACGCTTCAGCATTTCCAAGGGCCTAACCATAGTTACCCTTGGAAAGTTTAAAAAGCGAAGATTATTGCTCCTTACATAATTTTCAAAAGTTTCCGACTTATTTCTCAAATTAGACAAGTCTTTAACCAATGAGATCTGTACATTTTGAATTTTAGAAAAATCCTTGTCAATTTGGTCCATTCGAACGTGCAATTCCTTCACCTCTGTTTCAACTTTCCCACTCTCTGTTCTACATGAGAGAGCTTTTGTATAAGAAAAATCTTACCTAGATCAGAAATTAAAGACCATAAATAGTCTAAAGTTACCTCTGTAGGCTTCTTACTTAAAAAAATCAGGAAAAGATACCAGCGTAGATTGAGAAGTATCACTTGTCATTTCAAACTCAGGAGCACTTTGATCCCCCGTCTCACTCACAGCAAGTTTGTTTTCCCGGGAGTATATTTCTAATCCCGGGAGTATATTTCTAATTCGACTCCTCCAATCTTCCCCCTTTGTAAGTGAGCCTCACTCAGAATGGTGCCTTGCATTTTTCTCAAAGAAGGCACCATCGATTCAGGGAGGAGAGAACTCGAACCTTGTGGTTGTAGGGGAGGAGCTGTATCGTCAGGGCTCAGCATCGTCTCAAGCCCAGGAGACACCGCCGCCTCCTCTCTCAAGCCTTTGTCTCCACTGGATCCGCTCCCGACTTCTCCATCCCCCAGACTCCTCACATGGCAATCCATTGGACCCACAATAGGGGAAACAGGCAGGTGGGAGGCTCGAACCGCTGCTTTACCCCGGCGTTTAGGCATTGCTCAGAAGAAAGAGGGAGTCTGCTGCTCCTCAGGTACTTGCAACCATCATGGATCGGCCATCTTGGATCTGGTTAGTCTCTCCCTTTAAAAGAACTACTGCTTCTGTGGCATGGCCGCAGGACGTCCCCTAAGGGGGGGGAACGCCAGACCCCTGAGGAGCCTTGAGAGGGGAAACAGACCAATTGCGGTGAGCCTTTTCTCTTTTTCCTTGACTTGTTTTTGTTCTGCTTAATGGGGGTAAAAAAGGAAGATTGTTGGAACTTTGACTCCAGTTCTTAAGGGACCTATGGACAAGCATCATGTTCCAGGAGTTAGAGCTGAGTTATCATCTGAGTTGTCTTCACTGGAAGGAGCGATAGAACGCCTCCTCCACAACTGGGGCTGATACCTTCCCCATCTAGCCATGAAAACAAAACCCACGAGGCTAAAAGGTCTGAAGGTGTTGGTGTTTCTTTTCCCAAGGAGGTATCTTATCCATCTGATTTGGACTCAGTAGTTTCTTTTGCCTCTGAAGATATAACATTAAAAGATATTTGTGTGGTGGTTACCGACACTGAGATACTGCTGAAAAATATAGTATCTCAGTTGTGTGTGTTTACCTCTGAATCTATTGCTGAAATTAAAGAAATGGATGCTAAATTAGAAACCGTTACTTCTCAGGTTAAAAATTTGGAGGGGGAGGTTTCGTCCTTGTAAAATACTAGTCTCTGCTTTTAAGGATGGTCTCTTCTTGCATCGCAAGATAGTCAGTGGAAAATATTGCAAGGAATAGGAACATGCAGTTCCTTAATTTCCCAGTAACTCATTACCTTTCAGCAGAGATACTTGCAAGGAAATCCAGCAGAGAGCAGATTTAGGTGCTTTTCTGAAGGATTCCACTTATCACTGCAAGATCTATCCTTCTGATTACATCCTTACACGAAGAGGATAAAATTTCAGTTTTAAAAACATTTCAAGAAGAAATCTCTGTTCTGTGGTAAGACTATTCAGATATTTCCAGATGTCACATACCACACAACTTCAAAGGAGGGCTTTTTTTTTATCTCTGAATGGCCAGGTTTTGGCTTTAGGGGCTTCTTTTTTCTTGTGGTTCCCTTGAAGGTGTTGTATCACTTACAGGGGAGTCCATTATTTATTCAGTTGGATTGTGCTCACACCTTTTCAGTAGTAGCTCAAGGTGAGTTACATTCATGTATACTGTATATGTATTTAATATGTCACATCTTGAGAAGTTCTTACAGGAACATAGTTCTAAATAAATAGGTATGGAGGTGTATAAGGTTTATATAGTTTATCTAGTCTCATTAAGATTGTATTCTTGATTTTCCTAATTTTTGTATTTTTACTTAAGTCACTTTTTATTCCCCCGTTGATGTGGGCTGAAATTTTTTTATTTCTTTGTATTGTTATCGCCTACCGCATTTTGAAATTTTTTTTCTTTTTCTTTGTAATTGCTTAATGTTTGAATTTGAACATGTGTATTTTAAAACATCAATAAAAAAGAAAAGAAAACTTCTGTATGCAAAGTGATAGAGAAATCAGATGAAGAAACTAACTGAGGGATACAGAGGGATAGTTCTTCAGATGATGAACATGACTTTGAAGGGTCTACTACTGACAATGATATAGGCACCTACCATATCAGATTTGAAAGAAAGGGTGACAGAAATTCTTAATGGGTGTGGCATTGAAACATGAGTAGAGCTTATTGATCTGTTGTTAAATCTTGATACACCTTACTGATGAAGACAGGTGTTCTTTCATACTCAGACAATGAAAATGCATCTCATTCCAAAGAAGACAGAGACAATGATGAGGTTGATGATGATAATGACAGTCAACCTGTACCCCGTGACTTGGAGGTGGAAACTGTTATGAATTGGGTTGAAAATCAAAATTTAGATCCGCTTTTAATGTTTCACATCCAATAGCCGCATTGAGCCTGCCATGAGTGGGAAAGCGCGAGGTACAAATGTAACAAAAAAAAAAAATCTCTCGTCGACTGTATTAGAAGAAAACATGTAGAGCATTTGATGCTATCTAAACTTTCAGGTTGACATAGATTGACAATGTATCATTTTATATACAGTACAGTCTTGATTTTGTGATGTTCAGTAATCCAGCAATTTGACATATCTGACAGGACCCCCCCCCCCCCCCCCCCCCCCCCCCTTGACATAATTGCAGCTTTTTTTAACGCTTTCGTGACATCCAATTCACTAGAAGGGCAGACCTACTTCTGTTTGGATTTACTAGAGTCCCTGTTTTCACTGCATCACTTGAAATACTTATTTTCTATGCATTTTCAGCATGTTCCATGTTATATTGACTTTTCATTTATCTGACAATGGGTCGGTCCTGTTTACGTCGGATAGTCGAGACTACTGTACTTAATCAAGTGCAATAAACGTTAGTTAGCCCAGTTTCATTAGATATGGTCTACACTGCAGAAACAACTTTTTTGAGATGAACATAAAAATACTTTATGAATCAAGCATATTAGATATCAGCTTATGTTTACTGTGTATTAATTTGCACACAGTTCAGGACTAATGACTCCTGGGCACTAATGATACGCCACAGTATAAGACCCAGAAAGGGAGACTGAAAATGCATAGGATGAATGTTGTAGGATGGCTCAGAGGACAAATGAGAAAATACTTTTAATTGAGAGGGTTGGTAGATAGAATAGCTTACAGGCATAGTTAGTAAGACTATTAGTGTATGTAAACTGCTTTGACTGTATTTACAGAATGGTAGTATATCAAGTGTGGAATAAACATAAACTAGTTAACTGAGAGGTTGGTTGGTAGATAGAATAGCTTACAGGCAAAGGTAGTAAGACTATAGCAGAATTTAAATGTGTGGAACAGACAGAGCATAGTGGAAGGAGTGGAGAAAGAGGAGTAGAAATAATAGGGCAGGGAGCTTGAGTATTGGTGTGGTCATATAGAACTTTAGATGGCCAAAGAGTACATAAGTAATGCCACACTGGGAAAAGACCAAGGGTCCATCGAGCCCAGCATCCTGTCCACGACAGCGGCCAATCCAGGCCAAGGGCACCTGGCGAGCTTCCCAAACGTACAACATTCTATACATGTTATTCCTGGAATTGTGGGTTTTTCCCAAGTTCATTTAGTAGTGGTTTATGGACTTGTCCTTTAGGAAACCGTCTAACCCCTTTTTAAACTCTGCTAAGCTAACTGCCTTCACCACGTTCTCCGGCAATGAATTCCAGAGTTTAATTATGCGTTGGGTGAAGACATTATGAATTTAGGGAAAACATAAGCCACTGGACAGATAATGGTAGCATAACTGCATCAGACTTTTAAGACAAGCTGAGATAACCTGCATGGAATGACCCTAAGGAGAGGAAGAGATTGTAGATCTTAGTGATTGGTATGAAAGGGCAGACTTGAATAGGCCATGTGGTTTTTCTCTGCCATTATTTTCTTGTTTCTGTATATGTCTATCTTTTAATATAATGTAGCATCTTGTTAGAAATGTTTGACAAATAAATTGTTGTACAACAACCACCAGTTTTTTTTCTTTCCTTTTTTTTTTTTTAATTTAAGTAGAAAGTTATACCTTCACATTTCATTGCAAAATGAATTTTAATTTTCATAATGAATGAACCTTCCAAACTCCAGATATTAAGGAATAAATAGCAAATTTCCTAATTGTATCTCAATATATTTAGTTTGGAAGTATACAATGTAATTAGCTGTAGCATTTAGGTTTACTAGTTCACTTTTTTGGTTTTTCAAGACAAATGTTATAGCTATGTGATTTGTAAGTAACAGTATTCCAAGAAAAGAGGCATAGTGGTGCCTTAATCGTTGTTTGCTTTTAGTCTTCATAGAAGACTTACACCTGGGGGAATTCTGCACAAAAGAAAATTGAAAATTCTGCACACAATATTTGAAAATAATGCAGAGTTCTGCACACTTTATTTATAATTTTCTTGTACAGAATTTCCCCATTATAAGTATCTCCCCCAGGCATGAAATACCCCCCATCACTGCAATTTTCCTTGCACCTTCCTGAAAACCTCCACCCAATTTCCATGGTGCGCACACACACCTCATCCACCTTTTCCAGCTCCCCCCCCCCCCCACTCACATGCCATCCATCTTTTCCAGCCCCCTCACTCTATCCACCTTTTTTTCCAGCCACCTTCCTTGTTCCTTTTTTCACACACACACACACACACACCCATGTATGTTTTTTTCCAGGCCACCTGCTTCCTCCCTCCCTCCCTGCACACATAACGCTCCAACGCAGTAAGAGGAGGAGCTCCACAGGCACACATCGGGCTGCTTGCTGCTCCCCTGCTATCTCGGGCCAGACTGTTACTTTCAACCTCGAGGGCCACCGTACAGCTGTTAGGCTTAAAGGAGCCGCCAGGGACCAAGACATTAGAGGAAGAAGAAGCTCAACCTGCAGCTGTGTTCAGCTTCTCCTCTTATTGCGCTGGAATGGTGAAAATGTAGAGAAGGATGGAGGCAGCCAGCCTAAAACAGATTGCACAGAGTTTTGCGTATCTGTGGAGGGGGGGAATTCTGCGCAAATTCTGCATTGTGCAGTAGTGCAGAATTCCCCCAGAAGTAAAGAGCTGAGTTCTGTAATTACAGTACTCTAAGTCTTCACACTCTTGTACATTTTTTTCACATTCTTTTGTATGAAAGCTATGAATCAAAACGTTTGAGGGTCATTTTCGAAATGTTCAAATGGCGAAAAAAAACATTTACTGGAAAACGTTTAAAAATACAAGTCCATAATGGAAGAAATAAACGTGTTCCGATATTCGAAAATACACAAAAAAAAAGTTTTAAAAGAGGACGCACTGTAATCAACAGACATTTTGAGATAAACATCCCATCCAATCAGAAATACACTTTGTAAAACGTGCAATGGTTGTACTGGAACCAGTGTCAAGAAGACGTTCATGGCAATGGCAGCACATTCTCTCCACATGCAAAGCATGTAAATATACCTATTGCATGTGGAGTAATGTTTCTCAGTGTGGCCAGTGATGTCTCTTCAGAGGGAGCCTAATTTTAATGTGCCAGAGACAGAGCTCCTGGTCCTGATAAATTTTGAAGCACCACCACATGCCACTCCATAACGTTTCCATGAGGGCATGGAGATCCATTAGAGGCAGCCTGGAAAGGTGAGTGTGAAGCAGTACCCCTCAGGATCACACCACCACTCATGTTCAAGCACCATGCATAGGCAGGGTCACATACAGTGAGGTCCCTTTATAGTTGTAATACATGTCGTTGATTTTTTATAAGAAAGAATAACAAAACATTGGTGAAATCAGAATGTCCAGAATATCCAGTGAAAAGCAATTACGGGGCCCCTTCCATTCAGTGCTGAAATGAGGGGCTACACAACTCTCCTCTCCCCACCCCCAGTGCCGGAATCCTGCCCCATGCCTACATACTGATGGGAATGCTGGCAGCAGCTCACTAATGTACACTGAGCCACCCAAAGGTACACCTGCTTTATCCCACTGCCTAGCCCCACCTCCCAGCAACGATGCACATGCTCCACAGAAAGGCCACCATGCCATTCTCTGTCCCCATGGCCACCTCAGCTCACACAACATCTGTGCCTGTGTATTGCATACCCACCCCTCCCCCTTTAGCACCTCTCCCCCCACCCCCAAATCTGGCTATGTAAGGAGCATTGCACAATGTCCAAAACAGTTTGTGTATTTGACACCAAGAAGGGCCATCACCTAAACCCTGTCTCTACCAACTTATGTTTTGTAGATGATTTGGCATCTACAGGGACCTTGAGGTGCTCAGGTGCCAATACAGGATAACAACGGGAAGACCCAGGCCCCATCTAGCACATGAGGGGGTGCCTCAGGGCCCGACATAAGCGCCAATGGCATTGTACCCCTGTAACAGCCCTGTCCTGGATCAAGGCCTGAGTATGCAGCTACCCTCATTACAGTGTGCCCACAACCCCATTAGAAAGTGCTGCAGCCAAACCCAAACCTATGAGATGACATGGAAGGGGGAGGGAGGAAGGAATGTTGGACACCCCCCTCGTACGACCAAAAGAGAAGTAGCCAGCCTGTCGCACACAGCTACCAAGTACATTGCGGCAGCTGTGGCAGGGTAAATAAAACTGTAACCAGAAGGACCCACAGTGGGAATCAAGCCCATGTTCCCTGCATTTGAGGGCCCACAGTCCTAACCCCTACACCACACATGTAGCTGACAAAGGAGTGCAGGGAGGACAGTACACTGACCACAGAGGGGGCTCTGAGAACACAAGTTGCAACCCAAATGAATGGCCTTGCATGGGCCAGACCCCGCATTGATTGTACTTAGCATTTTGAGGTCCAAAGTTAGGTATGCTGCCCTTTGAAACATCCCTCAAGGCCCAAGCTGGAGACCCTTCAAACCTCTACATGATGGTGGCACACAATCCTCTCCTTAGGGAAACTACCACCTGTGTATACCCCTCCCCACACCCACTAACCCCAAGAGCATGCCCATGAGTCATGGAGTGATGTGCAGCCAGTGGACATCTGTGAAAGCCCCCAGCCAGCTAGACTGATTTCATCACAGATGCCCCTAAACCTAGGTTTCCCACCTTGCAATATGTAAAATACCTTTCTCAAGGGGGTCCCAGCAGAGGTGGCCAGAAAGATGGGAGGACCAAATGTCTCCCAGCCAGCTGTAGGCGACATAGGCATGGGGATGCACACACACCCACATCCCTGACAAGAGCTGTTACAATGGTCCTAGCTGAGCACAGTGACTTATCAGCCAGTACCTGATCACTCATGACCCTTCAGCAGGGCTGGGATCCATCTTGCATGCATGTAGGGAGACAACCCTCTCAGGGAACAAACATCTATCATATCCTTGGCTCTGAGGTTCCTTGCTATGTCATCTCATTGGTGCCACAAATCAGAGATGTCCCCTGGATAACAACAAACAACCCCTAACTTTCCTTGCCCCTGCCTTCCAATACTTAGCTGAACTACTAAGCAAGTTATGTAGGATGTGGCATTCTGAATTGCAACCAAAGGAACAAAAACAGGAGGTTCCTCTACGACGATCCAAGGAATACACCGAAGAAGTAGAGAAGGACAAACTTGGATAACTTTATTAAAGCACCAACAGTTAAAACCCAACACAGGTTCTTGCTCGCTCTCTGCCTCCTCCCCCAGCTCTTGCTCGCTCTCTCTGCCTGCCTCCCCCCAACTCTCGTTCGCTCTCTCTGCTTGCCTCCCCCCAGCTCTCGGTCGCTCGCTCTCTGCTTGCCTCCCCCCAGCTCTCGGTCGCTCGCTCTCTGCTTGCCTCCCCCCAGCTCTCGGTCGCTCGCTCTCTGCCTGCTTCCCCCCAGCTCTCGCTCGCTCTCTGCCTGCTTCCCCCCAGCTCTCTGTGTCTCCACCAGTTCTCGCTCGCGCTCTCTCTCTGTCTCCTCCACCAGCTCTCACTCGCTCTCTCTGTCTCCTCCATCAGCTCTCGCTCTCTACCTGCCTCCCCCAGCTCTCGCTCGCTCTCTGCCTGCCTCCCCCAGCTCTCGCTCGCTCTCTGCCTGCCCCCCCCAGGCTTGCTGTCTCGCTCCCCCTGCAGCTTGCTCCCTTGCTCCCCCTCGCTCTCCCCAGCTCGTGTTCTCGCTCCCTCTGGTTCTACCCAGCTTGCTCTCTTGCTCCCCTTGCCTCCCCCCCAGCTCGCTCTCTTGCTCCCCTTGCCTCCCCCCAGCTTGCGCTCTCGCTCCCCTTGCCTCCCCCCCCCAGCTCGTGCTCTTGCTTCCCTTGCCTTCCCCCCAGCTGGCGCTCTTGCTCCCCTTGCCTTCCCCCCAGCTGGCGCTCTCGCTCCCCTTGCCTTTCCCCCCTCAGCTGGTGCTCTTCCCCTGCCTTCCCCCCCCAGCTGGCACTCTCCCCCTGCCTTCCCCCCCCCCCCCCCCAGCTGGCACTCTCCCCCTGCCTTCCTCCCAGCTCGCGCTCTCGCTCCCCCTGCCTTCCTCCCAGCTCGCGCTCTCGCTCCCCCTGCCTTCCTCCCAGCTCGCGCTCTCGCTCCCCCTGCCTTCCTCCCAGCTCGCGCTCTCGCTCCCCCTGCCTTTCTCTCAGCTCACGCTCTCGCTCCCCCTGCCTTTCCTCCAGGCTCGCGCTCCGGCTCCCCCTGCCTTTCTTCCAGCTCGCGCTCCGGCTCCCCCTGCCTTTACTCCAGCTCGCGCTCCGGCTCCCCCTGCCTTTCCTTCAGCTCGCGCTCCGGCTCCCC
The DNA here is from genome assembly GCF_901765095.1 of Microcaecilia unicolor. Lineage (NCBI taxonomy): Eukaryota > Metazoa > Chordata > Amphibia > Gymnophiona > Siphonopidae > Microcaecilia > Microcaecilia unicolor. Next base: position 100,881,767 of record NC_044033.1, read on the forward strand.
CTGCCTTTCCTCCAGCTCGCGCTCCGGCTCCCCCTGCCTTCCCCCCAGCTCGCGCTCTCGCTTTCTGCCTCACCCCCCCAGCTTTGCCTCCCCTCTGAACTTGCGCTCTCGCTTTTTCTCTGCCTCTCCTTGTTATAAAGTCCTACACAGATCTCTTGCTGTCAAGTTATTTATTTAATTAAAACAGGTTTCAACAAGAAATTTAGGTTGTCATTGGTAACATTAAACGTATCAGCAGCTTTTGATTCTCTGGCTCATGAGATTCTATTAGTATAGAAGGCACTGTATTAGAATGGTTTGACTCTTTTATCTAGCTTTTAGGAAATTTCAAATGGTACAAGGAAATTGTAAGTCTGCATGGTTTGAAATACCCACTGTGTCCCTCAAGGTTTAGCGCTGCTATGCTTTTTAATAGCTACATGATCTCTTTGTTTAAACTATTGCATTGCCTAGGGTTACAATATAGGATATACGCTAATGACATCCAGTTTGGGGTTTTTTTCATGTAAACAACACAGTTGGGGAAGCCCTGGATGTTTTTTTTAGATTGTTTGCATAGTATTAGTTCTTGGAGGGAGGCTAATCACTTTAAATTGAACATAGCGAAAAACTCAGGTGTTAGTTTGTCTGACTTCTTACTAGAATGATATACCATAGTTGGTCAGGTTAAATGATGATGAAATACCACTTGTTCACCAAGTTTGTTATCTTGGTGTTTTTAGATTCAGCTCTTTCCAGGGAGGTACATTTGGGTAAATTTTTACAAGTTGAAGTTGGTTTAGCAATTGTCTCGTAATTTTCAGAACTGTTGTTCAAAGCTTAATTATCCCTCATCTTGACTATTGTAACAGTTGGTTACTGGATCTGTCTCAGAAAATGATTAAGGCATTACAAATAGCTCAAAACACAGTTGCAACAGTTAGTGGAAACTGTAGATCTGAGCATATTTCACCTGTTTTGTTTCAGCTTCATTAGTTTTCCATAGAATGGAGGATTAAATATAAGATATGATTGCTTGTCTTTGAAGAACTAAATAATTTAGTTTCTCCTTTAATTTCTTCTATTTTAAGATTTTATATCAGCCACCATGACAGTTAAGGTTTGCATAGAAAGGTTTATTGGCTGTTCCATCATTTTGCAGTGTCAGACTAGGAATGAAGACGTTGAAGCAGACACAGTGACGAGAAACACAGGAAACTTTATTGATAAATTTAAAAAGTGCACCCAACATGGCCATTTTTCATCCATCAGGGGTTGCTTCAGGGGTTAGACATTACTGTTAAATAAAACCCAAAAAGCAGAGTACAGTAAAAATGTCATTATAAAAACAGACATACATGCCATAAGATCGTCAGACTGAAAACACTACTAGAATGTCATTGTGTAATAAGTTATAAATACAGATAAATAGTAATCAAATAAATAATTAAAAATATCTTCTAAAAGCAACATCACTGAACATGCAAAGTGACATACTACACTACACAAAAATGTGTGGGGGGACCAAAACTCAGAACATAATCTTATAGTGTAAACCATTCACTTCACCATAGTCATTACTGCTGGAAAAAATGAGATTCACAACTTGTTTTAACTTATTCTCATCCATAGAGAGAGAGAACAAATGAGCAAATACAATATCTAAATAATAAGCATATTATACAGTTACAAGAAAAGAAAACACTTTTTGCTCCTGTTTTGAGCCCATTTGCAAATAGCCGAGAACCTTGAGACTTAATCACCAAGAAAAACTGAATTACAGGAATGAAAGAGTGCTCTTAACAGAGCTTCCTTATCTTGTGGAAAAACAGAAATAACCAGGAGAGTTGATCTTGCTACAGTCTCCTCTATAGAGCTCTCCAAAATATGTCCAAACTATCTGAAGAGACTTCTTCTGTAGATCTTTGTGAAACATCCTTAGCAGTCTGAGCCTTAGGAATAAAGTATACCTTATGTAGAGGAGGCAATATTTGGTCTGTATATTTATAATTCTCCCTAAGGAGTCAGTTGTGCTCTTTTGAATTAGCTGTGAGTACTGTTACTATTCTCTGAGGACAAGCAGGCTCAGTTGTTCTCAAACTGGGTCAACGTCTGCATCGGCCCGGGAATCGACATTTGCAGTAGCAAAAAGAAAAAATGTTGCCAGAGTCTTCTGGTGTGCTTGTGCAGACTGATTTCCTGTCTGTCGTGTGACTGCGCTCAGGTTTCTTTCTTCTACATGAGGAATGACAGGTTTTTTCCCTGTGGCTCCTTTCTAGTGCCCGGGAAAGAGCCTTCACAGATTTGAAGCATTTTTCTGCTTTGGTGTTTTTGTTTTCATTTTGTTTAAAAAAAAGAAAACTTTATTCCTTTCCATTCTTAGTTTATTTTTTCCCAATTGAAGTTTCCTTTGATTTTTGCAGCGGCCCATTTTCTAGACCGTGCGGTTGTTTGTCGTCATTTTTGTGCCTTTTTTCTTGGCACAATCGAGCCATTTGATTTCGCCGGTGCGGTTTTCCCCTCCATTTCATCGAAGACTCCCAGCGGCTTCAAATGTTGTACTCTGTACAACCGGACCATCTCTGGTACAGTACGACACACATTCTTGATGTATCCAGTGCCTTGGGCCCGACCATAACTCGACTCGTTGTGCCCTTTGTCTTCGCATGAAGAAGAGGACACAACTTGCTTGAGAAGCCCAGAGAGAAAAACATTTTGGGGCTCGGTCCGGTCCTTCGACGTTGGCATTGACTTAGGCACTGAGGTCGGCCGCGGCGTTGACATCGAGGGACACATTGACATCGGGAGTAGAGGTACGCATGGCTGAGAGGCCGCAACACGCTGGGAGCAGTGAGGCATTTAGTGGGTCTCCACCTGTCTCGAGGCCTCCTGCTGTGCAGGCCCCCCAGGACTATCCATTGTCGGACCCGAACCTGAGGCGATGTGAGGATTCGACATCTTCCTCGTCGGCACCAAGGAGCCTCAGTGACGTGCATCGAGTGAAGGCTAAGAAGCACCATCACCATTCTCCTTCGACATGCTTTGCGAGGAGCTCCAGGGCATTGAAAGATTCTGCACCCGAAAAGCGTCGGAGCCAGGAGGACTGCTCCCCCTCCATACAGGAGGTGCAGACGCATAGGCCTCCCAGCAGTCCGGTTCCTGCTCCCGAGCCTCAACCGATTCTGCCACCGACTGCTCCACCAGCCCCGCAGCAGGCGGGTCTTGACGAACGCATCCGGGCCTTTCAGAGCTTCTCAAAGGACTGCTACACCATTCTGCTTCGGCGTTGGGGGTGCTTTGCCTGCCGTGCCGTCTGCTGCAGCTGCGTCAGGCCCTTCACCTGCATTGAGGTTCCTGACCTCGGTGCTGCTTGCAACTCCTGTGCCAGCTGCCACCCAGGTTGACTCCCTATCGCTGTTGGTGGAGGAAGCTTCACCACAGACCATGCGGGCGTCAGCCCCTCAACATCGACGTTGAAGCAGGCTCAGTCTCGAAGGTCCTGAGGGAAGTGCTTTCCAATACTGAGGAGGAGTGCTCGTGGGAGAGGAGGATCCCAGGTACTCCTCCGATGAGTCCTTTGGGAATCCCTCTGAACCTTCCCCTCCACCTGAAAGAAGACTCTGTCCTCCTGAGAGCCTCTCCTTTTTATCGTTTGTACAGGAAATGGCTGAAGCCATTCCATTCCCTGCAGAAGTGGAGGATGAGTCCAGGGCTGAGATGCTCGAGGTCCTGGACTATGTCTCTCCACCTGAGGAGGCAGTAATGGCTCCTTTGCACAAGGTACTCTGGGAAGTCCTTATGCGAAACTGGCCGTTCCCTTTGTCTGGTCCAGTGATCCCTAAGAAGACTGATTCCCAGTATCGTATTCATGGTGAACCTGAGTTGATGAGGACTCAGTTACCCCACAACTCCATGGTGGTGGACTCCGCCCTCAAGAGAGCCAAGAGTACTAGAGACTATGCCTCAGCACCCCCAGGCAGAGAAGCTATGACCTTGGATTCTTTTGGGAGGAAGACGTATCAGGCCGCTATGCTCGCTGCCCATATCCAGTCTTACTAGCTCTTCATGAGCATTCATTTGTGGAACTCAGTAAGGCAGCTGTCTACCTTGGTCGATGCCCTTCCTCTGGAGAAAGCCGAGCCTTTTCACCAGGTGGTCAAGCAGCAGAAGGCGTGTTGTAAATTCCTTGCCAGGGGCGCATACAACACTTTTGATGTGACATCCAGAATCTCTGCTCAAGGTATAGCGATGCGCAGACCTAGACCATTCAGTCCAGCTGAGAATGGCGGATGTACCTGGCCGGGGGGATAACCTTTTCGGAGAGAAGGTGGAAGATCTGGTCGACCAGATCAAGAAGCACACAGATGCTATGGCTTCTCTCTCTAGCCAGGTGCCTTCTGCTACATCCTCCTCATCTAGGAGGTTTTTTGGGGGGTCACGGAGTGCTCCCTATTCCTGTTCTAGGTGTAGGTACACTCTGGCGTCCCTCCAGCCTACTCTGGCTCAGCCCCAGCACACTCGTTCTCGTCAGCAGCGTGCACCAAGCCCCCTGCTGCTCCCCAGTAAAAGCAGGGAACGGACTTTTGACTGGCTCCATGGAAGCATAGCCACAGTAAAAGTGTCTGTTCCAGATGACTAGCCAGTTGGAGGGAGGTAATGTTTTGCACCAAAGGTGGTCTCTCATAACCTCCAACCGGTGGATTCTTCAAATAGTCCGGTTAGGGTACACACTCAATCTGGAATTTACACCTCCAAATTGCACACCGGGAGCTCATTCATACAGCTCCCAGCACAGGCAGGTACTTGCAGAGGAACACTCCGCCCTCTTTCAGGCCCATGCGGTCGAATCCATTCCACCAGGGGAAAAAGGGCTGGGATTCCATTCCAGTTACTTCATTGTTCAGAAGAAAATGGGGGATGCCTCCCATCCTAGACCTAAGGGCCCTGAACAATTTCCCAATCTGAGAAAAGTTCAGGATTGTTTTCCTAGGCACCCTTCTCCCAATGAATTTTTTTTGTTGTTGTTACATTTGTACCCCGCGCTTTCCCACTCATGGCAGGCTCAATGCGGCTTACATGGGGCAATGGAGGGTTAAGTGACTTGCCCAGAGTCACAAGGAGCTGCCTGTGCCTGAAGTGGGAATCAAACTCAGTTCCCTAGGACCAAAGTCCACCACCCTAACCACTAGGCCACTCCTCCACTAAAAACGAGGAAAACAATTGGCTATGCTCTCTGGATTTGAAGGAGGCTTAGACTCATATCCCGATACTTCCAGCTGACAGGAAGTATCTTCGGTTTCGGCTGGGAGCGCAGCACTTTCAGTACCGCGTACTGCCATTTGGCCCAGTTTCAGCTCCCAAGAGTTTTCACAAAATGTCTAGCAGTAGTTGCAGCGTTGCTACGCAGATTGGGAGTGCATGTGTTGCCTTATCTCGACGATTGTCTAGTGAAGAGTACTTTGGAAGACGGCGCTCAGGAGTCCATGTGGATGATTATTCAGGTGCTGGAATTACTGGGATTTTTAATAACACCAAGTCCCATCTCACTCCTGTTCAGAAATTGGAGTTCATTGGAGCAATGCTGGACACGAAGATGGCTCGAGCCTATCTCCCCGAGGAATGGGCAACCTTCTGTCCCTAGTGTCCACAGTTCGAACGTCTCAGCAGGTCACAGCTCGGCAGATGTTGAGACTCTTAGTGCACATGGCCTCCACGGTTTATGTTACACCCATGACACATCTACACATTAGATCTGCTCATCGGACACTAGCTTCTCAGTGCTTCCAAGCTGCAGGGAATCTAGAGGATGTGATCCATCTGTCCACCGACTTTCACAATTCTCTTCAGTGGTGGACAATCCAACCCAATTTGACCATGGGACGACCATTCCAAATTCCTCAGCCGCAGAAAGTGCTGACGATGGATGCATTCCTCCTAGGGTGGAGAACTTATGTAGATGGGCTTCACACTCAGGGAGCCTGATTCTTTTAGGAAACAGGTCTTCAGATCAACCTCCTGGAGCTTCGAGCGATCTGGAACGCTCTGAAGGCTTTCAGAGATAAGCTGTCCAACCAAATCATCTTGATTCAGGCAGACAATCAGGTTGTGCTATACTACACCAACAAGCAGGGGGGCACCGGATCTTGCCCCTTATGTTAGGAAGCCGTCCAGATGTGGCTTTGTGCACGCCGTCATGGCATGTTTCTCCAAGCCACTTATCTGGCAGGCGTAAACAACAGTTTAGGAGATAGGCTGAGCAAGGTACTGCAACATCATGAGTGGTTGCTGAATATGGGCGTAGCCCGCAAGATCTGAGCGTGGGGTGGATCTTTTTGGCACTCAGATCAATCACAAGGTCCCTCGTTTCTGTTCCAGGATTCAGGCCCACGACAGACTAGCGTCAGACTCCTTTCTCCTACATTGGAAAACAGGCCTCCTGTATGCATATCCTCCCATTCCTCTGGTGGGGAAGACTTTGCTGAAACTCAAGCAAGACCACGGAACCAAGATCCTGATTGCACCATACTGGCCACGTCAGATATGGTTCCCTCTTTTGGAATTGTCCTCCGAAGAACTGTGGAGATTGGACTGTTTTCTAACTCTCACAGAACGAGAGATCGCTTCTGCAACCCACCTCCAGTACCAATTGATAGCAGATTGCATTTCCTTCGCTTATGCCCAAGTTGGGCTGACTCTGGAGTGCCATGTCACGGCTCATAATGTCAGAGCCATTGCTGTGTCGGTGACTCACTTGAACTCGGCCTCCATTGAAGAGATTTGCAAAGCTGCGACGTCGTCTTCAGTCCACACATTCACATCTCACTACTTCCTTGAGCAGGATACCCCAACGTGACAGTCTGTTTGGGCAGTCGGTGCTGCAATATCTGTTTGGGGTTTAGAATCTAACTCCACCCACCTAGGCCCGTTTTATTCTGTTCCAGGCTGCTCTGTCAGCCTAGTTGTATATAGTTTCAGGATAATCTCTGTTATGTCCTCACCGTTGCGAGGCCCTACTGACCAATGTTTATTGTTTTGGGTGAGCCTGGATGCTGGGGATACCCAGTTGTGAGAACAACTCAGCCTGCCTGGATGCTGGGGATACCCCAGTTGAGAACAACTCAGCCTGCTTGTCCTCAGAGAAAGTGAAGATACTTACCTGTAGCAGATATTCTCTGAGGACAGCAGGCTGATTATTCTCACAAACCTGCCCACCTCCTCTTGAAGTTGTTTTATTTCTTTTTGCTTTACAACTTAACTGAGGAGCACGGTCACGCGACGGGTGAGAAGTTAGTCCACGTATGTGCGGTGCATGCGCACCAGAAGGCTCTGGCAAAATTTTTTTCTTTTTGCTATTGCAAATGCCAATTCCCAGGCGGACGCGGACTTCAACCCAATTGTGAGAATAATCATCTTGCTGTCCTCGGAGAATACCTGCTACAGGTAAGTATCCTCACTTTTACTATTACACATTTCTATTCTGGAACAACATATTTAGTTCAGTGTGGATTACAATTGTAAGAGGTTGAACACAATATGTCCAAGAATTACATTAGCAGATAAAGTGCAAAAAAAATATATCTATAAAAGGTATTTAAAAAAACAAGTTTTAAGATGGTGACAAAAAATCATGTAAGGTCCAAATTGTTGATGCTTTGTTATACATAGAGTAAAGATTCTACATGATTTCACCCCTTTAATTGTTAGAGCAGCAACATTTGATTTCTAGTTTTACCAAGATAATCAATAGAAATAAACCTTCGAAAGCTAATCAAGAAATGTATTATGTCCAATAAAAAATGGTATCATCTTATTTTCTTTTCCATGTTTTATTTTTTTTATTTCTATTGATTACCTTTAAAAGTGAACTAACACGGCTACCACACCTCTCTACTTAAGATGGTTTTACCAATAGAGCTTTTTTGGAGAAGAATCGCCCAGTCAGATAAATAAGATGGAGCTAAACCAGTCAAGATCTTAAAAATGATGGTACACAATTTAAATTGGGACTTTGCCTCGATCGGAAGCCAGTGCAACTCCACAAGCAATGGGGTTATCGAATCAAATTTAGAGGCTGAGATCATCAACCAAGCTGCTGCATTTTGAATCATTTGAGCATTAACAACATACTTGAACATACTACATAAATAATATTGCAGTAGTCTAATCTAGATAGGACTAAAGCTTGGGCCAGCAATCTGGAATTTGCACTATCCAAAAATTTATAAAGACATTTATGAATCAAAATTTGAATATTATGGGAAAAAGATAACTATCTACTTCAACCTCTAATATTTTAGAACAAGATACAAACAAAAATGAATCTGAGGCTATGTTAAAGCCCTGAGGAAAACCAACAGAAAAAGGCCTAACCATAAAAAAATTTAGTTTTATCATGATTAAGTTTGAGAGAGAGTCCATTGTTGAATCAACTTTATACATTAAGTAATGGTTCTCAAAGTATCATGCCAATCTTGAGATATTGGCAGTAATAGGGGAATATTATTTGCGTACATAAAATAAGTTGTTCCAGGAGTTTACCTAAAAGTTCCAACTAGATGACAATTCTCCATCTTTCTGAACTATATAATTATGAGAAGTTAAAAAAAAAAAAACCCTTAAACCAAGATGCCCGCGATATCCAATTCACTCAAATCTAGTAAGTAGAAGATTATGGTCTTCTAGATCAAAATTGCATGATAGATCTTACTGGATAACCACAGCATTATGGCCCTGAGCTAGTAGAGCTTTACCACGTGCCACCAAATCCTCGATCACAGTCTCTGTACTATACAATTTACGAAATATGGACTGAGATGAATGTAGAATATTATCATCAGAGAGGTATTTATCAAGAAGTTTAACGACATATCCTTCCATTATTTTTGCGAATAGTGGAATTGAAGCAACTGGATGATAATTTGCAGTATCCGACAGCTCTCCTTTTGGATTTTTTGGATTTGGAGTCAGAACTATCTCATCTACAGCAAGAAGGAAACACACCAGCTGCTAAACAATCATTAAGCCAAACAGTAAGCATATGAAGTATGTTAGAACTTATATCGTTCATTAGGTAAGATGGATATGAATCTAAACTACAGCCTGATTTTGTAAATCTGGTCAATAATGATTTTGTATGATGTTCTGTCATAGGCACGAAACAATCCCAGATATGATAACCTGGATTCTCAACAGAATTACAACATGATCTTTTATCGTTTCCCATGGGAAATTGATCCCTGATTTTAACTACTTTATTTTTAAAGTGTGAAGCTAATGCTTCTGCTGACGGCATAACAACATTAAGAGGTAGCATAGTGACACATATATCAGACTATTCACTAAATTTAACAGCATATGAGTATTGGTGAAAGGGCAATTATTCAGCTTGGAATATAATTCTTTCCTTTTAATAGCAATAGTATTCTTATACAGAGTTGTGGTGGCTCTCTAAACATGTCTAGATTCTGGAGTCGGAGACTTCCTCTGTATAGTTGCATCTTTCTGCAATCTTGTTTAATAGCAAGTAATTCTAGATTTAGCCATTTCTAACTTTTTCTAGCCATTTTAGATTTTGGCTTAATGGGGGCAATTTTCATTCAGAATAGTGGAAACACGCAAGTTCCAATTTTCAAATAAATCTTGAGGTAAACAATTATCACCTAAATTATTAGCTTTTTCCCAAAATATTGAAGACTCTATTTTTCCCCTAGTTTGCCCCACTGGTTTTTGGTTAGATCTCTTAGGGTCAGTAGCATCTTGCCACCTCACTATAAAATCCATAGAAAAATGAACAGTCCAAGGGAGCCTAGAACAAATTTAGGGTACAACAAGAACTGTCAGACTGAGTCATGGCTAAGATGTATAAAAGATGAGCTTTCTCATGGAAGCACTGTTTAGTTGAATAAGTAATCCCAACAAATCTAAAATAGTTTAAAAAGTCATTAGTATCTTTGTCTTGCCTATTTTCTAGATGCAAATGTATGTCTCCCTCTAAAAGTATTCTGATATTTTAAAGAACATTTAGTTACAAAGCCTTAAAATGTAGTTCTATAGCTGGACCATTTGTTTGGGGACAGTAGCCTACTATATATCCTAAATTCCTTACAAACATAGAATCACTAATAGAGCAATGAATAATTTCTAATGAAGAATTAAACATTTTATCCAACAAATGGACAGAGAAAAAGCTTCTGTAGAGAATTTTAGGAAAATCCAGACGTCTAATATTATCGAAGTTTTCAATTTTTCAGTGCATTAACATTTTATCCTGGATTAAAGATGATTGAACCAGTTTCATATGTTCAGCCTGCTCTGATCTCTTGAATTATCTTAGTAGTTTGCTTAATATTTATTCTCAAGCTTTTGAATTCTAAGTGTATTTTGCTGTACAGAAGGAGATATCCCAGAACATATGTGGTATATGGAGTCTAATGCAGTCCAAACAGACTCCAAGGTCACTTGCTCTGGTCTTACCATTGGAGGCAAACTTGCCAACAAACTTGTCTCCTGCATATCTCTGATTGTTTTATGGGTTAAAGCACCATAGCTCGCCGTGGTTCTGCTAAAGTCTTCGGGGGCTGAACCCCACCCTTGGGGCAGTCTGACATCAAGTTCGTCAATCCGCGCAGCTTCTGTTGCTTGTCCTGTATTCGGGTTCTCAGAGCTGGAGGCATCGCTGGCCCCTGTGGTCTCAGTGATATCTCGCTGCTGAGCTCAGAGTTCTCCCTTACACCCTGACCAGCTTGTTCGCCCCTGAAGGAAACCAGTCTCTGAGTGACGGTGACTAGATGACATTCGCAGGCGAGTGGGTACCTGCTAATTTCCCCCTTCTCAGGTATTTTCTAATTGAAAAAGCCATAAAACAGTCAAACTAAAGGGAAATAATGCTTCCTGTCGAGAACTGCCTGCTTTATGTCCTGCTTAGCGACCATCTTGCCTCCCCCCCCCCCCCCCCAACAGTCCTCCAGATTTTTTAAATTTCATTTGAAACTATTCTTAAAAGTTCTGTTGATGGCCACCATCTTGTTTTCAGCTATTTTTAATCGTGATTTTTGATTTGTTCAAATTGTGTGATTAAAAAACACTTCTTGAACAAGCATTGTGTGTCCTTCATGTTTCTACTTTTTGTTTTTAAACTTGGAGGTTTTTTAAAGGGTATTTTGCTTTTTTGAAATTGCAGCAGCCATGTTATCCCCTATGATGTCACTGTAATGCATAGGTGGAGTGCTTGCGTGGTTTTTTGTTGTTGTTATTTATTGTTTTAAGTGTTTTCTCGGATGAATTTGAGATTCACAAATTGTTTTAACTTATTTGTTCCTGCTGTAATGCCTATGGTGAAGTGAATGGTTTACACTATAAATAAATGTTCTGAGTTTTGGTACCCACCACACACACACACTCCTTTTGTGTTTTATTAATGTAGTATGTCACTTTGCGTGTTTCAGTGATGTTGCTTTTAGATTGATCCCCCTTGGAGGCTAGAGGTCTTGGTAATGAGTTTTTGCTTGTTTTCACACACACACACACACACACACACACACACACACACACACACACACATACACTTATTTATGTATTTATATTTCTTTCTCCATAGATGTTTATCACCATGTCTGCTCCAGTGCCTTCATTCCTTTTGGAAATTATGGACCGTTTGCCAGTTTTTGTAGGAGAATGGCAGACTAGACATGCATAGATCTGCCATATTTTTTATATCACAGACCCAAATAGTCTGCCCTCACAATTACAATAACATAAAAGTATGAGTATTTTTAAAAAGTGTTTTCTGGACAGTTGTCCTCCTTATTTATTACAGGATACTTTCCTGGCTGAGCTACGAGTTTTGCACAGGCAATTTTAACACCTCATGGGGTTATGATGTCCTGACCCCAATCCTAAAGAATAACAAAGCTAGCATTCATGATGTAGCAAACTACAGACCTATAGCTTCTATTCCTCTGCTGATGAAGATCATGGAGGGTTTGGTCACTAAACAGTTGGAGGATTACCTAGAAAATTATATTTTACATTCTTAGCACAGAGACTGTAATAGGGTTTCTGATAACTCATTGTAAATCATTGTTAAGCTTAGGTCGATGATTAGTACTTAGTTTGATCTCGAATGCATTTGACTTTGTGGACCATGAGATTTTGCTCCATATATTGGATAGATTTGGCATCTCGGGATATGTTCTAAAATGTTCAGGGGTTTTCTCTCCCACAGATCATGTAGTGTGAAGATGAAAGGTACAGTATGTAGTACTTGTAAGGTTAAATGCGGAATCCCTCAGGTATCTCCATTGTCACCTGTGCTATGTAATCTTTTAATGCAGTCCCTGGGGTTGGAGCTGGACAAAATCAGTGCTAAATGCTATATATACACAGATAATATTTCAGTTCTGTTCCTTTATCATCAGGGGGTTACCAATGATTGGACAAACATTAGTTGTGTATGGATCTGATGGGAAACTCAGTTTCATCCCATGGCTTGAAGCTTAATAAAGAAAAAACTAAGTTCCTATGGATCAGTCCTATTGACAAGATATTTAACAATTTGTCACTTCTCTATTTAACTACACTCCTGAATCCTCAATGCAGGTCTTGGGAGTACAGTTAGTCAACTTGCCATGGACTAACAGGTCAATAAGTTAATAAAAATTATTTTTTTCTGTTGAAAAAGTTAAGGGCCATTAGAAAATACTTTGAATTGCCCATATTTCATTTATTAGTTCAGACACTGTTACTATCCCAGCTGGACTATTGCAATGTAGCATATTGGTTGCTCAAAATTCCTTATAAAATGGCTACAGACAGTCCAGTACACTGCTGTCAGACTGATTCTTTTCAATTGGTTTCATAGTATTTCACTATATTTTATTTAAACTTTGGCTTCTGGTAGAGGCCTAAATATAGTTCAAAGTCTGTACACTGGTTTTTAAAATTCTACATGGCAACGCCCCATTATATATGGTAACCCATCTTAATCCTTCCATTGGTCAAAATTCATACTTTTGTTTCGTGATTAGCTAATACTTTATTTTCCAAATGTTTGATGTCTTAAATCGTGTAAACAACTGATTTCATCCTCAAGTTCCTCTGATATGGAATGAATTGCCTACTTGTATAAAACGACTGTGAAACTATCCACAATTTAGGAAAGCTCTGAAAATCTGTTTCAAAAAATTGTCATCCTAACGGGTTTGCTGGTTCTGTTTTTTTCTTGTGATTCTTTAAGAATAGCCTAACTTCTCTTTTTTGTGATCCGCACTGAATTTTCAGGTAGTTGCGGAGTACGAATCTGCAATGTAATGTAAAATCTTTGAAGACATATTTGTTTCAGCAATCATTTAAAGATCTGATTGAATGATGTTCTGATATGTTATCTGTAATGGTCTGTTTTTATACACTGTGTATGTATAATGTTTCCCACCAAGAATTGTAGATTGTGCAGGCTGCATATTTTTAAAATTAATATTTAAATAAATAAGCACACCTTCTGCCTCCCCCAGCAAGCACACAATAGCAGCTCTCAATGACCACTACCCCATACATCTTCTTGTGGCTTAAACTCCCTCTCTCTCAACTGTCTCCTAATAACTACCTCCATAACTAAATTTCTCCATCTCTTTCCTGCATCCCAGCATACAGACACTTATCTCTCTATTCTTGCTTCATCCCCCCTTTCCTCACACAGACACACAGTTCTCTGTCCCTCCTGTGGCACACCGACACCCACCTCTTGCTCCCTCCTACCTCCCTGGCACACCGACACCCACCTCTTGCTCCTTCCTACTCCCTTGGCACACCGATACCCACCTCTTGCTCTCTCCTACCCACTGGCACACCGACACCCACCTTGTGCTCCCTCATGTTCTCTCCCCTTCCTCCCCCCTCCGTGGCACACAGACACCCACCTCTTGCTCCTCCACCACCACCCAGCACTGATGAGAAGTGAAAGAAAAGCATGCCTGCGCATCAGGCCACAACTGCCTCTTCTGCTATTTGGTACTGGTAATATAAAATTTGAACAACATGGTTCAAATTTTGCATTTAGTGCTAAAGGGGCAGGCAGTTGGGGTCTGATGCACATCCATTCTTCTTTTCTTTCACTTCTCAACTGCTTTCCCTGCCGCTTTGGTGCTAAATACAAAATTTGACCCATGTGGTTCAAACTTTACAAGTATCAATAGCAGAAGACATGACTGTGGCCTATCGCACAGCCACTCTTCTTTCATTTCTCATCAGCGCTAAGCTGGGGCTGTGGAGTGGGTGGTGTGGGCATGCATGCATGGTGAAGTTCATGTGTGTCGGAATAGCAGCTTTGGTGGGGAGAAGGAAAGAAGAATACAGACACTGGTACTGTCTGCTGTACTTTGAACAGCCACATCCTTAATGTCCTTATGCTCAGTTGCAGCACTTAAGTGCCAGGTCCTGTTTTTTTGGTTGCCATGGCAAACTGAGGCCTGGGGTTTGTTGAGCCCTGTTTTAAGTCAAGTAAGAAACTTGCATTTAGTGGTCTAGGGCAGTCTAGTGGGGATGGATATGTGAAGAAGAACAAAAGATTTTACCTGTTAGAAATTTTACTTTAAAGTTGAAAAATTGTTCATTTTACAGGAAGATATCAAGTCACTAACAGCACATATAGTTGAAAACTTTTATAAGGCACTTGAATCCATTGAGTACGTTCAGACATTCAGAGGGCTGAAGACCAAGTATGAACATGAGAAAGACAGACAAAATCAGAAACTGAGTAGGTAAGCATCATTCCATTATTATTGTTGAAATTAAATCATTTCATTTAAAGAAAAGAAGCAGTGGAAGAGCTTGGGATATAGATGAGGATTCTGTTCTTAAATGTTTATAAATTGTAAATTTACACGTTTATTTCCCACTTAATTAGGGGTTCTTTGATGGTAGAATAATCAGTGTTTGTGTTTTCATTAAGGGTACTGTGTGTCATAGATTTTATGTTTGTGTTACTTAAGAGCCATCAACATAGAAAAGGCACTGAAACTATGGAGGATGGAGGATAGAAAACAGGTCAGGGGATGGGGTGCCAGAGTACTAGGGAAAAGGGTAAATGCTTGTTTGTTTTGTTTTGGAGGTGTTTTATTGTGTATATTGGTTAAAATTTAAAATCAGAAGCCTAAGTATAGATCAGAATCGGAATCTTAGGCTATCATTTTCCTCTTTTTTTTTTTTTTTTTTTTTTTTTTTTTTTTTTGAGTAAGAGGGACTAGCATGGCCTTAGTCCAGAAGGGGCACAGCAGCTGATGGCTGGAGTAAAAGGATCATTGAACCAGCTTTGCAGAAGAGAGGTTTTGTGATGCCCCAGTCAGTGTGATGAGTAAGGTGTATACTTTCCTAAAATTGTCCATGAAAGCTCTGTTGGGCAACTTTCCATGTTCAAAGTCTTTTCTTACTGTTGGTGTTTTTGCTGCATGCAAATGGAGCACATACACTGCTTGGTTGCTAATTAAAACTTTATTTTCCTTCAGCTGTTGAATAATTGTGAAGTGTATCATTAAGCCTCAAATTTGGCTATGAAGTGACTTGATGTTTTGACCTACCTTATTAATCTGTTTATATTCTACATTATTTTACATTTATAAGTTTGCATGGTTTATTGCATTGTTTTCCCCACACTGTGATTCCTCTGTTTCCTCTCTCTGATTTTTTTATATAATATATCAAGAATTAGTAAAATGTGGTTATTTTGCACATAGGTTAGTAGCACACAGACTATATGATCATAGTTATCACATTAGTCAAAAGATATTACATATCCATGTAACTTTCTTACAGTGTACCATCTATATTGCGTAGTAATAGATTTCGCAGAAATACAAGAGCCCTAGAAGATGATGAAGAAATGTGGTTCAATGATGATGAAGAGGAAGAAGGTGAAGCTGTTGTGCCTCCTGTTGAGAAATTGAAACCTGAAGATGATTTTACTGATAATTATGAAAAATTTATGGAAAGTAAAAAAGGTATTTAGCTAACTTAGCTGTGTTGTTTACAGAGCTGTAAAGATAGAATTTGTCCCAAGTACGTTTAAATTGCATTAAAGTGCTTTCTTGGTAGACCATTCTAAGTTTTTTTTTTCTTCCTCTGTTTCTTATAACTGCATGCTCGTTCTAGTGCTCAGGCCATCACTCATGTCTTAACATCAAGTTTTGTAATAGTTCAGATTGCTACCAAAACTAGTGAAGCTGTTGTCTGAGTTGTTATATTCAACCCTTTCTCAATAAGGTTTTTTTATTTTATTTGTTACATTTGTACCCCATATTTTCCCACCTATTTGCAGGCTCAATTTGGCTTACATAGTACCGTAAAGGCGTTTGCTAGGCCTCTCTGTGCATGTTACCCCAGCCACCTTAGAAGCCAATGCAGCTGTATCAGCGCTTCCTGCATAACTCAAATGCTCTCCCTCATTTCTTTTACTCAGTTCACAGCAGATGCCTATAACCAAACATAAGAATCAAAATCAGTGTAGAACTTCATTCTTTTATATCCTTTCCCAGAAGACTTGTGCCCTTTGCAAATTTGGGTGCATCTGCTATTTTTGCATATTTTTAATAGTACTAGCAAGATACCCCATACTAGTTTGGTTATGCTAGAGAGAAGTGTTCAGCTTTACTATCCATTTAAAACATGGATGGATTTCCACTTTTGACTGAGTTTTGGGGTACATCACCTTGAGCTCATCATAAATTGCTGTAGGGCTTGTAGTGAGATTCTGTATTACTGAGCATTATTACAGTAACTGCCCAAATCTCAGCCCCATGCTAATTTTGATATTCAGGAATCTAATGCTCTTATTTCTTCAGCTAAAGAGTGTGAAGACAAGGAAAACTTTCCAAAGAGGACAGCTACAGGGGGTTTCAAATTTACGTTTTCCCACTCACCCACTGCAACTAATGGAGCAAATAGTACCAACAGTAAATCTGTGGCAACACCACCAGCAAGTTCTAATGGTTCATCTTCAAAAAATACAAACTTATCAACAGTAGCTACAGCAAAGGTGAGAATATCTTCATTTAGATTGTTGGGAAATAGAGGATAGATAAAACATGTTAGTGTTTCAAATATGTTAAAATGGCTAAAAAAATTACATCTTCACAAGATACGTATTTCTTTTCAAATATTCCCTACTTACTGTTCCCAAATTGATGGTGTCAGCTAATACTGTTCTCAGCACCTAGTTGCTATTCCATATCATCATGCCGATCAATCCTTAGACTGGTGGGTTGTGTCCATCTACCAGCAGGTGGAGATAGAGAGCAATCCTTTTGCCTCCCTATATGTGGTCATGTGCTGCCGGAAACTCCCCAGTTTGTTCTCTATCTCAGCAGGTGGTGGTCACACACAGCAGCTGCTAGCGTCTGAGGAAGAAGGGCTTCTCAGACAAGGTCATCGCCACTATGCTGAGAGCGAGGAAGCGCTCTAGTTCTACTGCTTACGCCAGGGTTTGGCGTACCTTTGCATCGTGGTGTGAGGCAGGCTCAGTTTCTCCCTTCACTGCTCCAATTTCTTCAGTATTGGCGTTCCTGCAAGAAGGTCTGGAAAAAGGCCTATCGCTCAGTTCCCTTAAGGTCCAGGTAGCGGCTCTTGCTTGCTTCAGGGGTCACCTGAAGGGTGCTTCCCTGGCCTCGCAGCCAGATGTGGTGTGCTTTCTCAAGGGAGTTAATCACCTGCGCCCTCCTCTGCACTCAGTGGTACCTGCGTGGAATCTCAATCTGGTGCTAAGAGCCTTGCAGAAGCCGCCTTGTGAACCCTTGTCGAGGGCATCTCTGAAAGACCTGACGTTGAAAGCAGTCTTTTTGGTGGCTACCACTTCAGCCAGAAGAGTTTCCGAGCTCCAGGTGCTATCATGTCGAGATCCCTTTCTGCAGTTCACTGAGGCAGGAGTGTCTATTCGCACAGTGCCTTCCTTCCTGCCCAAGATTGTTTCTCGCTTCCATCTGAATCAGCAGCTCTGTCTACCCTCCTTTCATAGGGAGGTCTACCCAGAGGAGTACTCTGCTCTCAAATATCTGGATGTGAGACGAGTCATCATCAGATACTTGGAAGTGACCAATGATTTCCGGAAGTCGGATCATCTGTTTGTGCTATTTGCAGGTCCTCGTAAGGGTCTGCAGGCTGCCAAGCCTACAGTGGCACGATGGGTCAAGAAAACCATTGCAGCGGCTTATGTGCCCGCGGGGAAGGTGCCGCCTATCCAGCTGAAGGCTCACTCCACTAGAGCACAGGCGGCCTCGATGGCAGAGGCCGGGTCCGTCTCCTTGGAAGAGATTTGTAGGGCGGCAACTTAGGCATCGGCTCATACCTTCTCCAGACATTACCGCTTAACTGGCTGCTCGGGCGGAGGCCAGGTTTGGAGCTTCAGTGTTGCGGTTAGGGATTTCTATGTCCCGCCCTGGGTGAGTACTGCTTCGGTACATCCCACCAGTCTATGGATTGATCGGCATGATATGGAAGGTAAAATTATGTATCATACCTGATAATTTTCTTTCCATTAATCATAGCCGATCAATCCATAGCCCCTCCCAGATATCTGTACTGTTTATATTCTGGTTGCATTTCAGGTTCAAGTTTAGTCTCCAGTTCCTGTTCAGGAGGACTTCGTGTTCAAGTTTTTTCAATTGGATTCTTCAGGAGTTGAGACGATTTTGTGTTACAGTGAGCTGCTGCATTCCTCTCCCCTTCGTTTTACGGGGCTGGATTGAGACCTAAATTCTGCCGGCGCTCCCTCCCGCTTCGTGCGGCTGTAGGGCAGCTTTGTACCCCTCCCGCTTTGGGCAGTGTTAAGGTCAGTCAGCTCTTCCCGCGGTTGCGGTTGCAGGATAAGCCAGAACCCCCCGCATCGACGGGTGTGGTGTCCCACCCCCGCTCCGCGGGGATGAGCTGGACGGATTCCCCTCCCCCACTTGTGTGGGGATGAGCTGGGTTGATTCCCCTCCCCCGTTTTGGCGGTGGTGAGCTGGGCAGAGTGTCCCTTTGTGGGTGTAATTCTCTAAGTGCTGAGTCCTGCGGATGGAGCTTTGATATCGACATACTGGGGAGTTTCCGGCAGCACATGACCACATATAGGGAGGCAAAAGGATTGCTCTCTATCTCCACCTGCTGGTAGATGGACACAACCCACCAGTCTATGCATTGATCGGCTATGATTAATGGAAAGAAAATTATCAGGTATGATACATAATTTTACCTTTTAAGCATCTGGAGTACCTCTTTTCCATTTACTCACTATTTGAGGTTGAGAATAATTCTTCTCTTTTTCTGTGAATATACTGCTAAATACAAATTGCTGTATCTATGTTGATGTTGTGCATGTATTTATGCCCATTAAATCTGATCTACCCACAGGTTGAATAAACTGACTGACTGTCTAGCATCAACTCAGAAATAGAGAAATAAAGAAAACGAACTCTGCCTGAACCCAAGCATAACAGAGATTCTCCGAGGACAAGCAGGCTGCTTGTTCTCACGACTGGGTTGACGTCCACGGCAGCCCCCACCAACCGGAAAAAAACTTTGCGGGCGGTCCCGAACGCAGGGCACACCCACCGCGCATGCGCGGCCATCTTCCCGCCCGTGCGCGACCGTTCCCGCTCAGCAGCACACTGAGCGGAAGGTTTCAACGTATCAACGACGGCACCTAGATCCCTTTCTTGGTCCGTGACTCCTAACGTGGAACCTTGCATGATGTAGCTATAATTCGGGTTCCTCTTTCCCACATGCATCACTTTGCACTTGCTCACATTAAACGTCATCTGCCATTTAGATGCCCAGTCTCCCAGTCTCGTAAGGTCCTCTTGTAATTTTTCACAATCCTCCGATGATTTAACGACTTTAAATAACTTTGTGTCATCCGCAAATTGAATTACCTCACTAGTTACTCCCATCTCTAGGTTATTTATAAAAATGTTAAAAAGCAGCAGTCCCAGCACAGACCCCTAGGGAACCCCACTAACTACCCTTCTCCATTGGGAATACTGACCACTTAGCCCTACTGGTTTCTATCTTTTAACCAGTTTTTAATCCACAATAGAACACTACCTCCTATTCCATGACTCTCCAATTTCCTGTGGAGTCTTTCATGAGGTACTTTGTCAAATGCCGTCTGAAAATCCAGATACACAATATCAACCGGCTCACCTTTATCCACATGTTTGTTCACCCCTTCAAAGAAATGTAGTAGATTGGTGATGCAAGATTTCCCTTCACTAAATTCATGTTGACTTTGTCTCATTAATCCATGCTTTTGAATATACTCTGTAATTTTGTTCTTTATAATAGTCTCTACCATTTTGCCCAACACCGACATCAGACTCACCAGTCTAATTTCCCGGATCTCCTCTGGAACCTTTTTTTAAAAATCGGTGTTGCATTGGCCACCCTCCAATCTTCCGGTACCACGCACTAACAATAGCGCCGCAAACTCATTTTTCAGTTCTGTCAGTACTCTGGGATGAATACCATCCGGTCCAGGAGATTTGCTACTCTTCAGTTTGTAGAACTGCCCCATTACATTCTCCATGTTTACAGAGAATTCATTAAGTTTCTCCGACTCGTCAGCTTCGAATACCATTTCTGGTACCGGTAGCCCACCCAAATCTTATTCGGTGAAGACCGAAGCAAAGAATTCATTTAATCTCTCCGCTACATCTTTCTCTTCCGTGATCGCCCCTTTTACTCCTCGGTCACCTAGCGGTCCAACCAATTCTTTTGCTGGCTTCCTGCTTTTAATATACCTAAAAAAATTTTAGTATGTATTTTTGCCTCCAACCCAATCTTTTTTTCGAAGTCCCTCTTAGCTTTCCTTATCAGCACTTTGCATTTGGCTTGACATTCCTTATGCTGTTTCTTATTATTTTCAGTCGGTTCCTTCTTCCATTTTCTGAAGCATTTTCTTTCAGCTCTTCCTTCACCTCACTTTTTAACCACGCCAGCTGTTGTTTGGTCTTCCGTCCTCCTTTTTTATTACATGGAACATATTTGGCCTGGGCTTCCAGGATGGTGTTTTTGAACAGCATCCACGCCTGATGTAAATTTTTGACCCTCGCAGTTGCTCCTCTAAGGTTTGGTTTTTTTTTTCCAACGTTCTTCTCATTTTATCATAGTTTCCTTTTTTAAAGTTCAATGCTAACGTATTTGATTTCCTATGTATACTTCAAAGCTAATATCAAATCCGATCATATTATGATCACTGTTATCAAGCAGCCCCAGCACCATTACCTCTTGCACCAGATCATGCACTCCACTAAGGACTAGGTCTAGTATTTTTCCTTCTCTCATCTGCTCCTTTACCAGCTGCTCCATAAAGCAGTCCTTGATTTCATCAAGGAATTTTACCTCCTTAGCGTGCCCCGATATTACATTTACCCAGTCAATATCGGGGTAATTGAAATCACCCATTATTATTGTGTTGTCCAGTTTGTTTGCGTCCCTAATTTCCTTTAACATTTCTGCATCCGTCTGTTCATCCTGTCCAGGCGGATGGTAGTACACTCCTATCACTATCATTTTCCCTTTTACACATGGAATTTCAATCCATAGTGATTCGAAGAAGTGTTTTGTTTCCTGCAGAATTTTCAATCTATTTAATTCAAAGCGCCCGTTAATATACAATGCTAACCCTCCACCAATTCGATCCACCCTATCACTATGATATAATTTATACCCCGGTATGACAGTGTCCCACTGGTTATCCTCTTTTCACCAGGTCTCAGAGATGCCTACTGTATCTAATTTTTCATTTAGTTCAAGATATTCTAACTCTCCCATCTTATTTCTTAGGCTCCTGGCATTCACATATAGATTTCAAACTGTTTGTTGTTCCTATTTACATCATGCTCAGTACTTGACAGTATTAATTTGCAATTTTTGGCTGTTTTTTATTTTTATTTAAGGACACCTGATCTACTATGGTCTCTTTTGCAACCTCACTATCAGGATACCCTATCTTCCCTGTTTTGGTGATATCTTTGAAAGATACCTTATCCCAAACCATGCGCTTTTGAGCGACTGTCGGCCTTCCCCCCGTTTCTAGTTTTCCTCATATTTTTCTTCTTTTTCTTTAATAATTTTGTTCAACTTATTGATTTATTATTTTTCTTTTTTTCTTTTTATTTTATTTTGATTGGGAAGCATGGACAGTTTTTTGGTATGGAACTACTTGAGCTTCCCAGGTTATTGAGCCTTTTGACCTTGCGTAGGCTGTTTTTCTCTCCATGTAACGAGTGATGAGTGGCTTTAAGAAGTGTGCTCGGTGCAATACGACCATTTCAGGCACATACCCCCATAACTGGTGTGTTCAGTGCTTGGGTCTGGTGCACTGTGACGTATTGTGTGGCCTGTATTTACACGTGCAAGCTAGGGCACTTTAAGACTGCAGAATCCAGCGTAAAAACCTTTTTTTGCTCTGCATCAAGCAGGTCAGGAGATTCAGCACTCAACGTGGAACCTGCATTGACATTGGGTGCACAGACACAACATCGAGAAGGTCTGACATCGGACTTGGTACTGAGACCGCGTAAGGGTTCTAGGGCCTCTTTGTCAGTGCCACATGCATCAAAGGACCTACAGCATAAAAAAGCCTAAGAAGCATTTCTGTCATTATTCCTTCAGTCACTCTGCCGATACCTCCCCTACATCAGTATTCTCAATACATTGGAAGCACCAGGGCCACAGTGACCGCTCGCCTTCTCTCCAACTTCTCATTTATGCCCTTCCAATCACTACTTCTCCAAGCTGTGTTTATAGTCCTGATTTCTGCATAGGTCTTTATTGATTTTTATTTCTGAGCACTTCTAAGCTGTTGGCATCTTTCTTGAACAGATTTCTGCTTCTGATAGAAAAATAATGGTTTTTCAACAGGCATTAGTGACATATATTTGATGGATTCTGAGTGTGAAATTAGTCTTTCTGTTTTGACTTTTTTTTTTCTTTACAAACTGCAGGGGAGTCTTGTTGGCTTAGTGGATTATTCAGATGATGAAGAGGAAGAAGAAGAAGAAACCTCCCCAAGGAAAAGACCTCGTCTTGGCTCATAAAATAATAAACATTTATTTCAAGTCTTGTTAAAATGCTGCGACTGTTTATAAACTTAATCCAAATCAGAAAGATTTCTCCCTTAATACTTGGAAATATATGTAGGAAAATATTTAAGTAAAAGGTTTTAATTTTGTAAACACCAAGCTTCCAATGATCTTGATGCTTTTGTAGACCTTAGGGAGTCTGTTCAGACTGTCTGCAATGGTGGATTAATTATCAAATTCTAAATGGCTGTTTCACAGCAAGACGTGTTTGGCGTGTGTGGAGGACCTTTGAAACAAGTCAGAAAACAATTTTAATATTGCTAGATTGCCAAGGTAAATATCAGAACTAGAACAAAATGGATAAAGCTTTCAGCTGCAAACCCTGTGTTCTAATCTTGTAATGGTGCTGTCCATAGTATATTTTATCAATTGCCTCTTTTAAAAAAATGAATAGAAATCTTATTCTACTAGGATAAAATATAACACAAAACATTCTATGTAAGAGAAATGAAAAGGAAGAAAGAACACGTTGAGTCTAGAAGAAAAATTTCAGTGAATTAAAAAAAAAAGTTGCAATCAGTATAGAAAGATCTGTAAAGATATATTTTTGGGCTGCACTTCCAGCAATACTGATTCAATGGGTAATCTTTTCAGAAATTACTTGTCAGTTAAACAGCTGCACTGTTGTACAGTCAGCAGTGTTTGTTTTGTATTAACTACACAAGACATACAGTATTAAATCACTGTCTGTTTTGTTAGTAAACATGTTTTCCTCTTAGCACATCTTATATAGTGTGTAATTTAGGTGGTTATAAGAAACACTAACAACAAAAGGCTCAATTGTGATGAATGTAATATGTTTTAAACTGAACACTGAGAAGTCATTCTGGACCAAGTTGGAAGGTGGAGTTTTTGATAAGAATACATCAGTCTGTTTCAGACAACATGTAACTTTTAAACCATATTTTCAGTCACAACATAAGGGAAAACAAACAATTCTACAGATGTAAATGAATTACAAAACTAATTGAAGCAAACAGTTTTGGAAATTTTAAGAAGCTGCATATGAACTGTAAATATTTTAATGTTCACCCCTATATGATCTGAGATCATGCTAAAGTGAGAAGATTCCCAAAACTGTGATTGCTTAAAAAAGGGGGGGGGGTGAGCTCTATATTAAACTGCAGTCTGTTATGTATAGAATGCCCCGGGAATGTGTTAAAATCCATTTTCTTCTGCAATAGTTTAAAATAAAGCAGTTTTCCTGTTTTGGAAATTGTGGTGTTAATTTCTGTTTTAGCTATTTGGAAAAGATGGACTGTTTTGTGTAGATATGAAGAATAGATTTTTTTTCCATAAAGTTTATTTTGTATTAAATACCACTGGACTTGTTTTACACCATTTGTTTTATGTGGTGATATTAATACTGAACTGTAAAAATCAGGAATTAAAATGTGACCCAGTAATTCCATAATTACTGATTTTGTTTGGTTTGTTGGAAATAGTAAATTATATTTTTTAAGTATCACTATTGTTAGAGTATGACTTCTAGTAAGTAAATTCAAATTATTTACACGTGCTTAGAAATGTAGATTTTTTTTTTTTTTTACTGGATCAAAAACAAGCGATTAACACATTTTTCATTTCTAAACTAGGCTTAGAAAGTAGAAAGAAACAGCTGTATATATGAGGACATTTGTTAGAAATTATTGTGATCTTAAAGTAAATTGTATATTCCATATCATCATGCTGATCAATCCATAGACTGGTGGGTTGTGTCCATCTACCAGCAGGTGGAGATAGAGAGCAATCCTTTTGCCTCCCTATATGTGGTCATGTGCTGCTGGAAACTCCTCAGTATGTTCTCTATCTCAGCAGGTGGTGGTCACACAGCAGCAGCTCTGGCTAGGTCTGCAAGCCTAATCTTTAGGTTTTGTTGAGTACCTGGGGTTGAGGGCTCTTCTTGAGCAAGTGCAAACCTGTACGGGTCCTGTCGGACAATGCGACGGCTGTGGCCTATGTCATTCACCGGGGAGGTACCAGGAGCGCCCCTCTAGCCAAGGAGGCCATGAAGCTATGCCTGTGGGCGGAAGCAAACCTGGAACAGCTGTCGGCGGCCCACATTGCGGGAGTCATAAATATTGCTCAGACGTTCTTGGACATCACGAAGCGCTGGGGCCAGCCGAGCCTAGATTTGATGGCGTCTTCAGCCAATTGCCGCGCTTTTTCAGCAGAGGACGGGACCCTCGATCTCTGGGAGTAGATGCTCTTCTCCCACAGTGGCCGACACAGGAGCTCCTCTTTGTGTTCCTGCCTTGGCCCATGTTTGGGCAGGTGCTAGCCGGGTGGCAAAGCATCCGGGCCGGATAATCCGGGTGAGTCCGTATTGGCCCAGACGTCCCTGGT
The DNA here is from genome assembly GCF_901765095.1 of Microcaecilia unicolor. Taxonomy (NCBI): domain Eukaryota; kingdom Metazoa; phylum Chordata; class Amphibia; order Gymnophiona; family Siphonopidae; genus Microcaecilia; species Microcaecilia unicolor. The sequence continues at coordinate 100,907,197 of NC_044033.1, forward strand.
ATGCGGACTTGATCAGGCTCTCATGGACGGACCTCTGCAGATGCCAGCGGAGCGAGGCCTGTTGCATCAGGGTCCCGTGGTGATGGAGGATCCCTCCCCCTTTGGTCTTACGGCCTGGCTATTGAGCGGCAGCGTCGGAGCAAGCAGAGCTTCTCAGACAAGGTCATCGCCACTATGCTCAGAGTGAGGAAGCGCTCTACTTCTGCTGATTACGCCAGGGGTTTGGCGTACCTTTGCATTGTGGTGTGAGGCAGGCTCACTTTCTCCCTTCACTGCTCCAATTTCATCAGTGTGGCGTTCCTGCAAGAAGGTCTGGAAAAAAAGCCTGTCGCTCAGTTCCCTAAGGACCAGGTAGCGGCTCTTGCTTGGCTTCAAGGGTCACCTGAAGGGGTGTTTCCCGGGCATGCAGCCAGATGTGGTGCGCTTTCTCAAGAGAGTTATTCACCTGCGCTTCTCCTCTGCACGCAGTGGTACCTGCGTGGAATCTCAATCTGGTGCTAAGAGCCTTTCAGAAGCCGCCTTGTGAACCCTTGTCGAGGGCATCTCTGAAAGAATTGACGTTGAAAGCAGTCTTTTGGTGGCTATCGCTCAGCCAGAAGAGTTTCCGAGCTCCAGGGCGCTATCATGTCGAGAGCCCTTCTGCAGTTCACTGAGGCAGGAGTGTCTATTCGCACAGTGCCTTCCTTCCTGCCCAAGATTGATCCTCGCTTCCATGTGAATCAGCAGCTCTGTCTACCCTCCTTTCGTAGGGAGGTCTACCCAGAGGAGTACTCTGCTCTCAAATATTTAGATGTGAGACGAGTCATCATCAGATACTTGGAAGTGACCAATGATTCCGGAAGTCGGATCATCTGTTGTGCTGTTCGCAGGTCCTCGTAAGGGGTCTTGCAGGCTGCCAAGCCTACAGTGGCACGATGGGTCAAGGAAACCATTGCAGCGGCTTATGTGGCCGCGGGGGGAAGAGGTGCCGCCTATCCAGCTGAAGGCTCACTCTACTAGGAGCACAGGCGGCCTCGATGGCAGAGGCCGGTCCGTCTCCTTGGAAGAGATTTGTAGGGCGGCAACTGTGGCATCGGCTCATACTTCCTAGACATTACCCGCTTGGCTGGTGGCTGCTCGGCTGTGCGAGCAAGGCCCCGGTTTGGGCTGCAGTGTTGCGGTCAGGGGATTTCTTTGTCCCGCCCTGGGTGAGGTACTGCGTCGGTACATCCCACCAGTCTATGGATTGATCAGCATGATGATATGGAAGGTAAATTATGTATCATACCTGATAATTTCTTTCCATTAATCAGAGCTGAGTCAATCCATAGCCCCTCCCAGATATCTGTACTGTTTATATTCTGGTTGCATTTCAGGTTCAAGTTTAGTCTTCAGTTCCTGTTCAGGAGGACTTCGTGTTCAAGTTTTTTTCAGTTGGATTCTTCATGAGTTGAGACGATTTTGTGTTACAGTGAGCTGCTGCATTCCTCTCCCCTTCGTTTTACGGGGCTGGATTGAGAACCTAAATTCTGCCCGGCGCTCCCTCCCACTTCCGTGCGGCTGTAGGGCAGCTTTGGTACCCCCCCTCCCGCTTCGGCGGAGTTAGGGTCAGTCAGCTCCTCCCGCGGTTGCAGGATAAGCCAGATCCCCCCGCATCGGCAGGTGTGGTATCCCTCCCCCGCTCCGCGGGGATGAGCTGGACGGATTCCCCTCCCCCACTTGTGTGGGGATGAGCTGGGTTAATTCCCCTCCCCCGTTTCGGCGGTGGGTGAGCTGGGCAGAGTGTCCCTTTGTGGTTGTAATTCTCTAAGTGCTGAGTCCTGCGGATGGACTTTGATATCGACATACTGAGGAGTTTCCGGGCAGCACATGACACATATAGGGAGGCAAAAGGATTGCTCTCTATCTCCACCTGCTGGTAGATGGACACAACCCACCAGTCTATGGATTGATCAGCTATGATTAATGGAAAGAAAATTATCAGGTATGATACATAATTTTACCTTCTGTGAATGAGATATCACTTCAAATGGGTTATTTCTTTACTTTTGGTGTCCTAAAAAGCAAGTTAAACAAATATATCATTGGTCTTTGACAAATTATGGTTAATTTTGAACTTCTAGGTTGCCTATATTTTATAGCTTTCTGGTTCTGTCTGCCTATTGTACTGGTTAAAGCATATTAGTGGGGTAGAAAGTGACTTTCCATAGAAAACTTCTTGTGTAATACTGAGGTATGTTTTTTCTTGAAAACCTCAATCCCAAGAGTTTGAATTCACATATTGCCAAGCTCACAAGTGATGCAGGAATTACCACTATTGTTAGCAGAATCTGTGGTACTTCAGGAGTCAAACACCACACACCAGAATGAGAGAGAAATCTTCTTTATTTTCCAGCAAAGTAGAACATCAGCGCTAGCTCTCTCTGTGTCTTGTGTCTCTCTGTGTCTTATCCCTCGGTGTCCTGCGTCTCCTGTCTCGGCTCCTTCTCTCTCTCGTCTCTAACGTAAGCTGCTTCTGTTCTCATTTATATATGGTCCTAAACCCCTCTAGCCCCCCTTTCTCACCAGATGGTAAGGAATAGATTGATTACCCTGTCTGAACTAATATTCTCTACACATTTACTCAAAATATCAGTTACATAGGTTTCAGATATTTCCTAAACTGACCTACGACCTGGGGCCTCTCAAACTAGACAATGTGGCACCTATCTCCTGCATTTTATTATTATTATTAAATTCTCAGATTCCCAGCTAACTTCATAACTTAAAATACTAGCTGGCCTCTAACCCCCTCGGAACATTCATTAAGGGGCCAGTCCTACACTTAGCTATAATCAATCAAGGAGAAGAGTTGACTTTTCCTGACCTCTTTCACCTTTAGCTTCATACACAGAACTAGCTAGGACTGTGGATAATTCAACCAGATGACCTCTTAAACTGCAGACAAATCTCACTTGAAAGTCAGACAATGTAAACACTGAATTGAAAAGATATTCTACATAGAGAATAGAACTTATTAAGTAAACAGAATAAAACATCATTTTAAAATAAGCAGAAATCAGATTCCTTATAAGACAAAATCTAAATTATCAAGGAATTATTTAAATCTAACTATCTCCTATTTCTCTCTAAACAGCATTCAGCCTAATCTTTTAAAACTGCCTGCTCTGCTGATCCCCGCGAGACTGTCCAGTAGCCTTGCTTAGAAATGGCATCCAAGATGTGGTTTAATCCATCACTCAAAAAGGGACAAAGACAGTTTTATTTCTCGCTGACCTTTCTAACCTCTAGTCTAGCAAAAGCTAGACATTTGAGTAATTAAAACAGATGGCATTCTACCACTTCAGGACTGAACCAAAGTTAAACGAATTAGCAAATTAATAGATTTCTCTGTCCAGGCTGCCTCAAAGTACTCCAAAAGGGGGAAGCATGGGAGAAAGGCCAACAAACCATTTTATTCCTGTAGACTCTGAAGCAGATAACTCGAGCTAATCTTTAGTAAAAGACCCCCCTCAGTGAATTGGCTGTGCCTTTTATCTGTAGTCATAGAGTAACATTTCAGAGTTCAAATTAAAGGTAATTTAATACTTTCACATATTCCTATATGATGTGAACTTTTTTTTTCTTTTGAAAGTTAAGATGCATTATAAACATTTTACAAAATAATGTTTTCCTGCAATGACACATTGAGGGGTATTTTTGATAAAATGTCTCAAATTTTGGACTTTTTGCTAAAAACGTCCAAAATTGAGTGGTGAACATAGGCTTTTTCAGGTTTGAAAATCTACATTTTTGGCTCGAAAATCCATTTTTCTTCTAAACATTTTGTGCTCGGTGCATTTTTCTTTGGGGACTATTTTGAAAACAAAACTTCCAAGATAAAAGCACACCCCAAAATGCCATTGGGATATTTGGGGGCCATCATACTCAGTAGACTGGCCACCCAGACATCCCAGCAGAGCAGCGGGGTAGCCTAGGGTGCACTGTGGTTGACGTCACATAAAAGGTTCCAGTTACACATCTCACTGTAACCCCCTTATATGGTGAGCCCCTCCAGGAGCAGAAAAATACCTATTGTACCTTAATGTACACCATTACAATAGCTCTAAAGTTTGTAGGTACAGTAGTATTTTGGAGGGCTCATACATTCTACCACAAGTGTACCAGTTTAGTGTGGGATATGGGCCTGAGTCCTCTTCTTTACAGTTCACTGCACTGACCACTAGGCTACTCCTAAGACTTAATAGCTTCAGGTATGATGGCCATTCCTATCACAGAGCCTGGTATGTACTGTCACATCTTAGGGGGCTGGGAGAGAGTCAGTGACCACTAGGTAGAATTGGGGGGGGGGGGGGGTTGTGACATAATCTCTTCTATTGTCATTTAGGGCACCATTTGGTCACTCCCCCCCCCCGATATTCAGCCGTTGGCAGCCGGTGTTTTTTGTAACAAAAAACATACGGATCATCGCTGGCTAAATTATCCCTTAATATTCAGTGCAGGGCCATGTCCGGGCACCGGCATTGAATATTGGGGCTAATTTCAGGCAGGCTGGGCTGATGTTCAGCAGGGCCCCTGTAAGAGTTGTGCGGTCCTGGCTGAATATCTGGTTGGGGCCTGCATAACTTTTTTTTTTTTTTCCCCAAACTCTTGGAGGAGTGGCCTAGTGGGTGGTGGACTTTGGTCCTGAGGAACTGAGTTCGATTCCCACTTCAGACACAGGCAGCTCCTTGTGACTCTGGGCAAGTCACTTAACCCTCCATTGCCCCATGTAAGCCGCATTGAGCCTGCCATGAGTGGGAAAGCGCAGGGTACAAATGTAACAAAAAAAAAATACACAGTTGAATTGACATGAAATTGTATCTGGCCCTTGCATGAACTACAGATAACAGAATGTCACCGTGTCTTTGTTAAATGGTAACTAAACCCAGTCCCACTAACTCCTCCATCCCACTCCCCCCCCCCCCCTTTCAGGAATTCAGAATCCTACTTGAATGCTGTCAGAGTGAGCGAGTCCCAGAAGGGGGCCCACGTCACAGAAAACATGTCGCCCCTCCTGGAGGCAAAATCCGATATTCCCTATCTTTCTAAAGAGTAAAGATGAATCAGATAAGCGCCAGTGTGCTATGGTCAGATGCTCTGGGCGCAGCCATAGTTGTTAAATCACTTTTTTTGCCATGAGAATGCAGCGTTTTAAAAAAGCCTTCATTCCTGTAGTTGCTTTGCCTTGTAACTTGAAAGTGTCAAATAATTGGCCTGGAGTAGGGTACCAAGTAGTTCTCCAAAGAGAGTAGACAATGTAGATTCAGGTGCCTCCAGAAGATGCACACTGGGGTGCAAGTCCAGAACATGTGACCCAGGTGGGCACCTCCATTAGAGCACTTAGGACAGTTATCATTATCTTGTATGACTCGAAAGGCACTATGTGTAAACGAAATATAAATTTGAATTGTAGTTTCCACCAGTTGGTGTTCTCTGTCAGGTGATAAATTGTCAACAAGCAGGTACGCACTTGTTCAGGTTTGAGATCCATGCCCAAGTTCCATTGTTGGGTTTACAAGTAAGTAATCATATTGTTTAATAGAGAGTCCCTTAGGTGTGCGTGGAAGAACTTCAATGGAATGAGCAGTTGGGTGTCCAATCCAAGCATCATATTAAAGCATTCCCAAGTCTCTAGAGTCAAAGAGGCCCTTAGTAATGATTGAACATAATGACTTAATTGTAAATATGCAAACACATCCTGTTCCATTTTAAACTTCAGAGAGCTGTAAAGGTTTTATCGCTCATTGCTCTGATAGGACATGATATAAATAAAGGATCCCCCGAGAGGCACAGTGTTGAAAGGTGGGTGAGGAGCTACCCACAGGAATGTAGGGTTACCATCTATAGGGAGTAAGGAGAAACCTCGCTATTTAAGGGAAAGAATTTGCAAAGCCAGCACCACGCTTGGCGCAAGGCCGAAAAATATAGGAGACCGACCCCAAAGGCAGTGCGTTGCCCGCAGGTGCCTGAAGCCAATAGGTGGGTAAGACTAAGAAAACAGGTTGTCCGCAAAGGCCAAAACTTTCACTGAATGGGCTGGTAGCGATACTCCAGAGATATCAGATCTGTGATAATTGTTTGCAATGAGGGTGCCAGATACAGCAAGAATAGCAGTGGCAAGAGGGGGCAGCCCTGTCTCGTGGCCACCTGGACTTCTAGCGGTGGGGTACTGGTCTCATTAACTAGTAGACAGGCAGTTTGGCCCCTGAAGAACCAGCCCCCAAACCCCACATAGGTAAGACCCGGAACAAATAGTCCCATTGCACCTTATCAAATGTTTTCCGCATCTAAGCTAGCTAAACAATTGTGTCTTGGTGGTCTGGCAGTGGGCAATGAAGAGGAAAACTTTACGAATGTTAACAAGTAGAAGTGACAACCCCAACAAAACTCACCGTGTGGGAAGGTGGGGGGCCAGGCGATCAGCAAGCACCTGCACTAGTATTTTAAGATCCACATTAATAGTGAGATTGGTCTGTAGGATTCTAGGTGGTCTCGTGGCACACCTTTGTTGGGAATAAGAGTGATTAGGGCCTCATTTTCATGTGAGGAAAAGAACCCCTGTTGAACCAATTCATAATAGGAAATGGGGACACAGATTTGAGATATTTTATAATATTCATTGGCGAAGCCATCAGGGCATGGGGTGGAGCCCTATGGAAGTGACAGAATAACCCTTTTGAATTTCTTGGGCCCGTATCGGCATAGATAATTGGTTCTGGATGGCCTGTGGTAAGCGAGGTAGGCCCGCTTCTTCCAAGTAATCCTGAACTGACAGACCATGCTGTCTACTTTCTGTGGAGTACATATTGGAGTAATATGCATGCCTGAGCTATCTCCTCGTGATCGATGTACACGAGCGCCACCCGGTGTTACAATTGCAGAAATGAACTGGCGCTGGGACCGCATGCGAGCAACATGTGCCAGCAGTTTCCCTGCCTTGTTACCAAAGCAGTGGAAATGTAGATGCTGAGCAAAAAGACGCTTTTTGGTTTTGGTCATGAATAACGAGTTTAACATTACCAGAGCAGCTGATATGGTATCACGATATTCTGCGAAGGGTTGGACAAAAAGGTTTCCTTAGCTGTTATGATAGGCCCGCTCCAGGCGAAACAATACCCACAGAGTGGCATTGGCCCTGACTCTCATATACGCTCTCACCCTGCCCCTTAGGACCGCTTTAGAGGCCTCCCAGAATTGTATAGGGGAATCAAAGGATTCAGCATTAGTGTCTTCATAAAAATCCCAGCATGCTCTGATACAAGCTGAAAAGGCATCATCTTGAAATAAATAAGCAGGGAAGCGCCAAGAGCGACTTGGTTCCCCATGGTGCTTGAAATCTAGGTCTAGCCAAATTAAGATGTGATCTGATATCTCCAGAGGTCCTATTGGTGGCACAACGTACCCTAAAAAACCAAGACAGATAAAGGATATAGTCGATATGCGACCAGGATTGGTGGGCCTTAGACTAGTGGGTATAATCTCTTGTGGAGGGGTGCAGAAGCTGCCAAAGATCCACAAGATCTAGAGTCTTACAGAGTAAAAGTAAGCCCCTGCCACCCCCTGTCACTGAACAAATCTTAAGTGATGATCTATCAAGGTCTGGGTCCAATACTTGATTAAATTCCCCTGCCCACACCCAGGGGGCATCAGAGTATTGGAGCCCCAGGGATGTTAAGGATTGAAAAAATTGAGGAGTACAGGTGTTTGGGCCATACACACACAGATAAAAATGCTGGCCATGGAGGCTACGATGAATCAATACCACCCGTCCCTCAGAATCTTTGTACACCAGCCATGGGAGGCTTTTTTTTTTTTAAATTAAAATTGCCACCCTGCTTCGTCTATTGCTGGAATAGGAATAGTAGCACTCCCAACCCCCCACCCACTGTTGACATAATTTCTCATGCTCTATATTGGACATTGGTCTCCTTAGCAGGCAATGGCGGCCTTATGGGTTTTAAGCTGTTAAATTTTGGAGTGCGTCACTGAGGGGGATGAAATTCCAGAAACATTCCATGATATAAGGTGCATTCAAAAGTAACCACTGTGGTCGCCAAGTTGGAGAGAGGAGTTCAAGATTCCATTATAGACAAGTACCTGGCTCTCTGGGGGCCCAGCCTCCCCCCCCCCCCCCCCAGAAGATCTCCCAACCTCCCATCAGAGCACAGAACCACCATTCAACATTTGCCGCCCCACTGTGTTAACCAACACACACACACTCACCCACTCCATGATACATATATTCCCATATGCCGGAGCCCCTCCCCCCCCTGAATCCCCAGCCTGATCCCCTGTAACTTCTAACAGGTCACGTTCCAACTAAGGTGAAGAACAGAAGGTCACTACCGATGCTAAGAAGGGGGAGGGGGTGCCCCTCCCTTCTAGAAAAGTACTAATACCAACAAACAGTTCATTCTTTAACAGTCAACATATGCCGTCTTCACCAAAATCCAACCTGTAATCCATTTAAGAAGTAAAGAAATAAAGGTGATTTTACAGAGGTATTAAGCCAGAATGGGCCCAGCCAGGCTTGCATGTGGCATCCAGTACTTATATCCAGGTCAGAGCCTCCTCGAGGGTAGTAAAAGATTGCCAACGATTGTCATGTTGGATCTGTAAGGTGGCTGGATACTGTAGAGGGAATCAAAGATGTTTCGTTACTAATTGGGCGCAAACCGGTGTAAAAGCCCATCTCTTGGAAGAAAGGGTAGCCAAATAGTCCTGAAAAATTTGAATCAGTCGGCCCTCGAACTGCACTCATCCATTTTGCTTTTGTAGAGGTGAAGGATTTGGGCCTTCTGCGAGTACCGGTGAAATTTCGTTATCACAATTCTGGGCCTTCTATCGGTGTGTGGAGGGCCCATGCAATGGACTCTGTCCAAGTGAAATACGCCCTGGGCCCCTGCAGAAGGAAAGTGCGCCAAGAGCCAAATCTCCAGCATTGATGGTAAGAAGGACTCCTGGATAGATTCCAGGATGCCCACAAAGCGAAGGTTCTCCCTGTGAGCTCTATTTTCCAATTCCTCTAATTTCTGTTGTTGAGCACATGTGAGGGCTTCTAGGCACCCTACACTTTTGCTATGAGATTGGAGTAGGTCTTCCGCATCAGAGTCTCAACATTCTACTTCTCCGGTCCTGCACGCCAGCTCCGAGGTAGTTTGTGTGATCCCAGCGATCTGTTCCAATAGCTGCACAAATCTGGGGTCCAATGCTTTGACCTCCGTAAGTTCGGGGATAAAGTCCAAAGTGGGTTCCGATGGTAGTGGTGAGGCTGTCATTTTGTCCTCTCCCAGCCAAGCGTGATCCTGACCCTGTCATGGTGGTTTGGCTGACATCTGGTCCACCAGTTTGCTTAGAAATCTGTCCATAAACTTGTTAATAGTTAAAGGAAACCATCTGCCAATAAATTTATGCTGTTAGTGCAAATTAAGATGGTGAAGGGAGAGAAGCCCCAGGCAGCGAATCTGTTCGTCCGCTGCTGCTCACAGCATCACATGTCCCCTTGTTTGTTTTTTAAAGAGCCCCTGATGCTTCATAGAAAAATAGAACGGATGGAGAACTTTAATTGCCACTTGAATCTTCGTTTGCTTAATTTCCCTAAGTCTCCTGGGGTTATGCCACTAGATCTTTAAAGAGATTTTTGGTGGAGAATTTAAAATTTTCTTCAGAAGTGATGTCTTTTGTTAACAAGATATATTATTTCCCTTCTAAACATATGCCCCAGGAGAATAAAGGAGGAGGTAAGGGAGAAGATAAAAGGCTGAAGTTGACCTATCTATTGATGTGAAGAATATTTCAGCGATTTTAAAACAGTCTATATCTGAGGCTACAGAGACGGCTACGTTGCTAGTCTCTTTTGTCTTTGAGCAGGATGTGAATGCGGTTTAAGACTCTCTTTTTCAAGCATTCTAAAGTTCATAAGTACATAAGTATTGCCATACTGGGAAAGACCAAAGGTCCATCAAGCCCAGCATCCTGTTTCCAACAGTGGCCAATCCAGGTCACAAATACCTGGCAAGATCCCCAAAAAGTACAAAACATTTTATACTGCTTATCCCAGAAATAGTGGATTTTCCCCAAGTCCATTTAATGACAGTCTATGGACTTTTCCTTTAGGAAGCTGTCCAAACCCCTTTTTTAAACTCCGCTAAGCTAACCGCCTTTACCACATTCTCTGGCAACAAATTCCAGCATTTAATTACACGTTGAGAGAAGAAATATTTTCTCCGATTCATTTACATTTACTACTTGTAGCTTCATCGCATACCCCCTAGTCCTAGTATTTTTGGAAAGCGTGAACAGACACTTCACATCTACCTGTTCAACTCCACTGATTATTTTATAGACCTCTATCATATCTCCCCTTAGCCGCCTTTTCTCCAAGCTGAAGAGCCCAAGCTGCTTTAGCCTTTCCTCATAGGGAAGTCGTCCCATCCCCTTTATCATTTTCATCTCCCTTCTCTGCACCTTTTCTAATTCCACTATATCTTTTTTGAGATGTGGCGACCAGAATTGAACACAGTATTCAAGGTGCGGTCGCACCATGGAGCGATACAAAAGCATTATAACAGCCTCGTTTTTGTTTTCCATTCCTTTCCTAATAATACCTAATATTCTATTTGCTTTCTTAGCCACAACGGCACACTGAGAAGAAGGTTTGAACGTATCATCAACGACGACACCTAGATCCCTTTCTTGATCTGTGACTCCTAACGTGGAACCTTGCATGACGTAGCTATAATTTGGGTTCCTCTTTCCCACGTGCATCACTTTGCACATGCTCACATTAAACGTCATCTGTCATTTGGACACCCATAGTAACATAGTAAATGATGGCAGATAAAGACCTGTACAGTCCAGCCAGTCTGCCCAACAAGATAAACTCATTTTACATGGTATGTGATATGTGATACTTTATGTTGTGATAAAGTCACATCCAGGATCGTTGGGTTAAGGCAGTGTCAGTTTGAAATACAAGTCCCAGAAGGCATTGCAGGCAAGGAGCCAGGGGGTGAGATAAGGAACCCGGACTGGACTCCTAGCTGCAATAGGGGAAGACATGGGTGTAAGCTGACAGGATGTGTAGATTGGCTGCCACTAGGGGGAAGAGAGATAGGAAACCCTGTGTGCAGGAGCTCATCATTAGTCTAATGCTTAACTCAGCTGGTATGGGTGTGGGGGAAGCTAGTGGAAGGAGAATGATTGGTTGTGAGAACTGTTTTAATTATCCCGCTCCAGACCTCCAGGGGACCCATGCCCACGGAGATGAAGAGTGGGTTTCAGAAGGCTCATTTTAAGTCTATTACCCAGGACCTCGGCTTTCTGACTCCTTGTGTCTGAGTGTATCTTAGGGCATCTATTCTCCCACATAATGCACTAAAGAGTAGGTGCCTTCTTACCAGTGCTTTTTTTGTAAGAAAAAAGGTGCCGGTACTCATACAGGGCAACCTTGGGGGGTGGGGCTACTATAAATGTTCCGCCCCTACATATAGGCCCGCCCCTACAGTAGCCACACCCCCACTGTAGCCACACACCCTTTACCAGTCATCGAGCATATAAAAAAGCATCTTTGAGAATATACACCAGTGACCAGTCCCTAGAATACCAACACATCTCTTACTGATAACATAACATAAACAGGATGTTCCACACAGAAACTACATATCAGCAGAACACTGCACCTCAGTCATATCAAATTGTTTTATGCTGCTGTTATCATTATGGATGCATAGGTCAATACATTCCATCATATAGGGCAGGCATAAAAGGGAAAACATGGAACTGAAATGACTACATATAAATCCAGAGTAATTTTGAATACACATACCTTTGGCCGTGTTTCACATGAAGCTCTTAATCTGAGCAATACCATGAGTTGATTCAGGTGGTTCAATGTCTAAATTTTGCTAGTCTGGTTTGTTTGTGTCATAGTGTAACCCTGACAGCGCTATAGAAATGCTAAGTAGTAGTAGTAGTAGTGTGTCTATTGCAGCTTGTTGGCTTGGTGTCTATTGCAAACTCGCCCGAAGATTTTTCGATGAACATCATAACTGCAGATGACAGGTTTTGCATGTCTAGCCACAGGCATAAATAATCCTTCACAATAAGTTTCTACTTGAGGTTCATGTCTTCAATTCAAGAAGCCTCCAGTTATCTAATCTTATACACATTATTGAATATGTCAACCATATATTTTTTTAAATTGTAAATTCTAAAAGTAAAATATTAATAATTGCTTTTTCACATGGTGCTCCAAATCTGAGTCATACCAGGAATAGGTTCAGTGTCTCGATTTCGTTGCTTCTCGTGTCTATTGCAGAACGATGTCCACGAAGCATCCAAGACTGAACGTATTTTGTTGGATCAAACTGAGTTAGAGGAGGCCCAACTATTTTGATGAACATCAGTGCTGATATTGTGGTTACCAACAAAGAAGATCTTGATGGAGTCACAATAAGGTTCATCTGTGAAAAACCTCGCTCACACTCACTTGAGGAAATTGGAATGGTGTCAAGAGTAAGCTTTAAAGGCAATAATTTGTCTGGAATTGTTTTTTCGCACTGAAATTCTCGGAATCCGTGACTCATCTCCCTTTCATTCAGGTGGAACCTTTTGGATAAATTTCTTATTTCTGTTTCACCAAATGTTAAATGCTTCTGAATGTCCTCTGGCCACTGTTTGGGATCAAGCACTTTGGCCCATTTAGGTAGATCAGCTTCTTCATCGTCAAGCAGCCTCTTTGCTATACAAATTTTCAGGTTTTCATAAAATGCATCTGGACAGATTGGAGGGTCGTCTTTCCTACCTTTTCGGTGGAGGGCAACCCCTTTGAATATGAGACTACTGGCAGCAGTAATTGATGTTTTGTAGTAAGATCCAGGATTTTGTTTTCTCTCTTCAAAAATTTGAATGAGACTTTTAATTTTGTTGTTTGCTCTGTACAGATCCATATTACGTTCTTGTAGATCTAGGCTTAGTTCAGACAGTTCTTGAAGTGCATCACACATTAATCCTAAGTCTAACACAAATTCTACAGATGTAATTTTCCTTTGTAGACCATCATACATGCTTCTGTCTTTAGTGTCTCTGGTAAAATCCTTCTTAGCGTCTTCAAAATGAAGTACCAATGCTTCATAATCCTGCCATACTGCAGAAACAAAGCGGAAACTAGACGCTACCCAGCGAGTGCTTAAAATCCGACCAATTTTCAAAAGCTGAATATCTAGTGAATTTGCACACAACTGTAATTCTCTACTATTTTTCGGCGAAGCATGGTACATCACATAGAGCTTATCAATGAATGATTTGAATCTATTTATTCCTGAAACAGCTTTTACAGCATCATGGACTGACAACTCTAATCTGTGATTAGCACAATGCCATACAAGAACTGATGGAAATTTGTCTTTTAGCAATTTCTTAACTCCACCACGAGCCCCCAACATTACATTTGCTCCATCACAAGCAACAGAAACCAAATAATCCTGCAGCTATTCCTCTGTCATACCAATAGACTTGAGCTGATGAAGCAAAGAGCTGAAAATTCCTTTTGCTGTTACATCTGGTAATTCAATCAAATCAATAAATAAATTTACTGGTGTAGGCATTCCGCAATCTGTGATAAATACCCGGGCGTGTACAATCAATGTAGATTTCTGACTGACGGTTGTTCCTTCATCAATTATTAATGATATTTTACTTTTAGAATTTACAATTTTTTGAAACAAGTTTTTTCTCATTCCACTACTAATGTGATGAACAATGTTGATGCATGCATTTGTAGAGTGAAGAATGTGGCCCTTGTCAAGACCATTAAGTTCCTGTACATCTATTTCAGCTTCAAAATTATTAAAGGACTGGTTCTTCTTTACCACTTTATAAGCTGTGCGAAAGATTTTGGCAGTTATCTCTTTCTCATGACCAATAGATTTTATACATACATTCTCTAGCACCTCTTTGTTGGCTTCTGCCACCAATTTCAAAGCAGCTTTATGAGATGAACTTTCCTTGTGGTCAAATAATTTCTTACGTAGGGATGTTAGCTGCTGCTGTCGTGTTTCACCAAAATAAGTGATTTCATTATTGGCCCACTCTTTTGATATTTTCATTCCCATCTTTTTCTCAACACCAACTGTTCCAACTTTTTGACATGGCTTACAACCTAGTTTTTTATTTTGTATAGAGAGCCAGTCATATTTTTGGCAAAATTCATTCTTTTGTTCTAAAGACCAACAAGTAGGCCAACAATTGTCATTATTTTGTTGTTCAATACAAGACGATGATGAAGCAAGTACTTCAGGCTCATTGATTCTGTCTTCATTATTTTGTTGTTCAATACAAGACGATGATGAAGCAAGTACTTCAGGTTCATTGATTCTGTCTTCATTATTTTGTTGTTCAATACAAGATGATGATGAAGCAAGTACTTCAGGCTCATTGATTTTGTCTTCATTATCAACTAATTTCCTTTTACTAGGTATAGGACATGAAAAGTAACTTGTGATTTTTTTCATTATAAACAATTTTGTAAGCTGTTACAGCTCCAGTACACCCAAATGACACAAACCAGACTAGCAAACAGACCAGGGAATAGCAGGAACAGTCTTGTCAAATCTGAAACACAATCAGGCTTATTTTCAAAAGAGAAGGGCGCCCATCTTTCAACACAAATTCTGCAAGTTTGTCGTCATTTTAGTTTACATAGTAAATGACGGCAGATAAAGACCTATATGGTCCATCCAGTCTGCCCTACAAGATAAATTCATTTTACCCAACATAAACTCATTGTACAATTTAACCACTATTACGGTCCACTACTCTGTACACAGATACCATCCATATTTTCCCAGGCCTCCTAACATCCACTTTTTTACAGCCCCCTCTCTTCCTCCCTGCACCCATATCATCCAACTTTTTTTTTTACAGGCCCTTCTTCCTTCCACATGCCATCCATATTTTTTTTCAGCCACCCTGCACTCACCCATGAGGTATGAGGAGGAGCTACATCAGGTGTACTGCTTTGGGACAGGAAAGAACCCTACTCTTACTTGCCCGCTGCCACTGCTCTGGGCTGGTGCTGATGTTTTTTCCAAATTGCTGCCGAGACTTCCTGCGGCCATTTTGAAGAGTGACAGCACCACCCACGCAGCAGGGGCAGCAAGCGGAAAAGAGCGGGGTTCTTTCCTACCCCCAAAGAGGCCACTAGACCACCAGCACATGCTCAGGTACATGCTCAGAATTTTGGCACGGGTATACCCCCCCTCTCTCTCTGCCCCTTTCCATCCAGCATCTGCCTCCTTTCTTTGCCCCTTTCCGTCCAGTGTCTGGTCTGCTCTTCTCTCTTTTCCAGCGCCGTCCGCCCCTCTGTCTGTCCCCTCCTCCATGCTTCATCCATCATCATCATGCCCTCTTTCTCTCCCATCCACCAGAGTAGTGTTCTTTTTGCCCCCCCCTGTCCTTCCTTTTCACATTATGACCCTGAACCCCCCCCCCCCCCCACACACACACACACACACACACACACTCACTTGACTGCAGAACTCAATACTCAATGTGAGGAGGTTATACAATTTTCCACAAAGCTCCCGGCTATGACCAGTTTAAATAATAAAAAATCTGGACCCATGCATCAACATCAAATAATATTTTTTTTTACTTTAATAAAAAAGGTCTTGAGCTCAGCTTTAACTTGAGTCAAAGAGGTAAATTGTCTGAGGTGTGGAGGCAAGGAATTCCATAGTAAAGGGCCTAGGGATGAGAACATGCCTCCACACCTCAGACAACTTACCTCTTTGACTCAATTTAAAGCTGAGCTCAAGACATGGTAAATAAATAAAAGATCCGCAGGGCCATTACCTGGCTAGAAGAAGAGAACTGAAGAGAAGATTTGAGTCCCGACTGGTGGCCGGCAGGGGCGAAGGAATGGAGAGAGACGGAGTGCACTGCAGCCAGCCAGTGCAGGAAGGCCAGGTGGAAGCTTCCAAAGGGCAGTCAGCTCAGGTGGGACGGAGAGGCACGAAGCGCAAGGAGCAGGAGCCAAGAAGAGTAAACACGGCACCGGCGGACTATCGAGGAGACAAGACGCGGCTACTTCTTCGACTCGTGGCACACAGGGTCGGTCCGCAGGGGCATCGTGATGACATCAGGAGGAGCCGCGCGCGCCGGTGCTTGCAGTATTACTCCAATTGCATCTATATAAACCCGGTCATCAAAAGATCCGGGCACTGCATGTCTCTTCACTCGTGAGGAAGAGCTGCTATGAGGAGGAATCAAAGATGCTATGACTATTGGGATTACCAATTTGACCAAGGCACATCTGCCTGTCCAATTTCTGTGGAGTGTATGGTGGATAGTGTTGGTTCCACAATACCTCCATACATCTGCTGTAGCCTGAGAAAAGTCTGTGAGGTTCAGACCTCGCAGGGCCCCTTTTCCTAGAGTGGTATTACAATTGGTTAAATTTCCCAAAAACCGTGGGTTTTTAACTGCATATCAGTCCAGACATGTATGATATCTTGTGGCAGGGTCTGGAATTCTGAATGCAGGTGGTACCCTCAGCCGAGGGAGCAAGTAGGGATGATGTTTGTCGAGATGTTGACAAGACTGATTAATGTCCTCTTTTACCTGCAATAGCTCTAACATACACCAAAAACCATCTGGATCATTGTAGAGATCTAAAGGAAAAGGAACCGCTGTAGGTTCTGCCCTTGCATATGCGCAGAAATAACAATTAGAAACATTCAAACTTGCTGTGGTATAGTGGGCCCATTCGAGCCACAGGTTAGTATCTCCAAACCCAGTTTCTAGTGCAATTAAGTCTTTGGCATTGTTAATCTGTACAACCTGGTAGGGAATCTTTTCTTCTGGGACCTTGGTTGGCATTAAGGGGCTTCTTTCAGGTTTGGGAGGAGGAATAATAAGAAATGTGCCAATAGGATCCCTGCCTGTGGCATCTATTCCCAGGCAACCCAAGCCTCCTCCTCCTATTTTCCTGATATCACCGAAGAGGAAACCGCCCATCTTCTCTCCTCCTCGAAATGCACCACCTGTTCCTCAGACCCCATCCCCACCAACTTACTTATCACCATCTCTCCTATTATCACCCCTCCTATCTGTCATATCCTCAACCTCTCTCCACCGCAACTGTCCCTGACACCGTCAAGCATGCTATTGTCACACCTCTCCTCAAAAAACCTTCACTTGACCCTACCTGTCCCTCCAACTACCGCCCCATCTCCCTCCTATCCTTCCTCTCCAAAATACTTGAACGTGCCGTTCACAGCCGTTGCATTGATTTTCTCGCCTCTCATACCATCCTTGATCCGCTTCAATCTGGCTTTCGCCCACTTCACTCGACAGAAACAGCATTATCCAAAGTCTGTAATGACCTGTTTCTCGCCAAATCCAAAGGTCATTACTCCATCCTCATTCTCCTCGACCTATCCGCCGCTTTTGACACTGTCAATCACAACTTACTTCTTGACACACTGTCCTCTTTTGGTTTCCAGGGCTCTGTCCTCTCCTGGTTCTCCTCTTATCTCTCCCATCGTACCTTCAGAGTACACTCTCATGGCTCTTCCTCCACCCCTATCCCGCTCTCTGTTGGAGTCCCTCAGGGTTCTGTCCTTGGACCCCTTCTTTTCTCTATCTACACCTCTTCCCTGGGCTCCCTGATCTCATCTCATGGCTTCCAGTATTGTCTCTATGCTGACGACACCCAGCTTTATCTCTCCACACCTGACATCACTGCGGAAACCCAGGCCAAAGTATCGGCCTGCTTATCCGACATTGCTGCCTGGATGTCCAACCGCCACCTGAAACTGAACATGGTCAAGACCGAACTTCTTGTCTTCCCACCCAAACCCACTTCTCCTCTACCTCCACTCTCTATCTCAGTTGATAACACCCTCATCGTCCCCGACTCATCTGTCCGCAACCTCGGTGTCATCTTCGACTCCTCCCTCTCCTCTGCGCACATCCAGCGCCAAGACCTGTCGCTTCTTCCTCTATAACATTAGCAAAATCCGCCCTTTCCTTTCTGAGCACACCACCCGAACTCTCATCCACTCTCTCGTTACCTCTCGCCTTGACTACTGCAACCTACTCCTCACTGGTCTCCCACTTAGCCACCTATCCCCCCTTCAGTCTGTTCAGAACTCTGCTGCACGTCTTATCTTCTGCCTGAACCGATACACTCATATCACCCCTCTCCTCAAGTCACTTCACTGGCTTCCGATCAGGTACCGCATTCAATTCATGCTTCTGCTACTAACCTACAAATGTACTCGATCTGCAGCCCCTCCTTACCTCTCAACCCTCATCTCCCCTTATGTTCCTACCCATAACCTCCGCTCTCAAGACAAATCCCTCCTTTCAGTACCCTTCACCACCGCCAACTCCAGGCTCTGCCCTTTCTGCCTCGCCTCACCCCACGCGTGGAACAAACTCCCTGAGCCCATACGTCAGGCCCCCTCCCTGCCCATCTTCAAATCTCTGCTTCGGCACCTAACCTCTACACTTCTACCCAGGAAATCTAGACTGCCCAACTTGACATTTCATTCTTTAGATTGTAAGCTCATTTGAGCGGTGACCGTCCTTCTTTATTTTGTACAGCGCTGCGTAACCCTAGTAGCACTCTAGAAATGTTAAGTAGTAGTACACTTTTACTGAGGCTATGCTGAACTTATATATATATATTTTTTTTCTTTCTTTCTTCTTCTCTGTGCACTGTTTACAGGGACCCAGTAGCAGACACCGTGCAGTAAATGCACCGCGCAGATTGCACTTTATATCCTATGTACTGTTACTTTAGAAATCACTGTAGTGTCTTTACTGCTGATATGCACCCCAGCAAAATACCCCTAACTAACTACTGTCTCATCCTACTCCTACACGTATAGACAATCCACGATACATATAACAACAACCTCACAACTTACGAACCACACACCATACACGCACAAACCATGCCCTCACAAAATAACAACAAAGTCCACAACAATCCTAATACCTACAGACATCAACAAGGGATGACAAAAAAAGAAAACACCAAATCCACATATCAAGGAAACAGACAACTGATAAAAATCACCACAAACCCGAACTCAAGGGAGCAATACCAATTACTTCAAATAGGCTACTCCAATGCTAGATCAATAATCGAAAAAAC
The DNA here is from genome assembly GCF_901765095.1 of Microcaecilia unicolor. Lineage (NCBI taxonomy): Eukaryota > Metazoa > Chordata > Amphibia > Gymnophiona > Siphonopidae > Microcaecilia > Microcaecilia unicolor. The sequence goes on from NC_044033.1 coordinate 100,926,386, forward strand.
CACAACGATAACCGACTGGATAACGGAAGATCACCTTGACTTCCTTCTCATTAATGAAACTTGGATTCATGACTCCAAAGACCCAATAATCCTAGAGCTCTGCCCACCAGGGTACAAAATTACCCACTGGACAAAAGAAGGAAAAAGAGGCGGAGGCATAGCTATAATTTATAAATCCCAATTCACAGTCACAACAACAGCTGAATTTATCCTTCCCCAACTCGAAATAGCCTCAGTCAGAATCAACCACCCCAACCTGCATGACCAACTAAATATAATCCTATTTTATAGACCCCCGGCTAAATGGCAAGATGCCCAGATACACTTCATGGACTGCATATCAAATACCTGCCTGTCCTCCCAAATATTCTTATACAAACCTTCATCTGGAAGATATGTAACAATAAACAATGTTACGCGAATGCAAGGAATTCCTTCAACTCTGGGAGATCCACTGGCCTAAACAGTGCAACCCACTCACAAGAAGGACATACATTAAACATCATAACCCACAAATTCTCATCAGAAGCGAACCTCAGATAAAAGACACAAAATGGACAGCCCAACCATGGTCCAGACCACTACAAGGCAAACACTTCCCTCCTTTGGAAAACAAAAGAGAGACAACAACAAACAGAAAAAAGAACATACACTACAAGAGGCAAGATAGACCCTCTAAAATTTGGCAACAAATATACACCGACGAATGGACAACAAATACAGACTCGCCCCAATTTCTACAAGAATGGGACAACAGATGCAGAACAGTTCTAGACAAGATAGCACCACTCCAAACTAGAACCTCATATAGGAAAAGCTCATCCCTTGGTTCAACGAAGAACTGAAAGAACTAAAACACAGGTTAGAAGACTAGAAAAAGCTTGGAGAAAAAAAAAAGACGACTACACACTCAAAGAGTGGAAACAGTCGCAAAGAAATACAAATACAAAGTCAAACAAACCAAAAGAACGCACTACAGAACTATAATAGGACCAAATTACAAGGACACGCAATAAACTCTTTTCACTTGTAAAACAATCTCCTAAATACCAACACAGGTCACTTCAAATAGTACAGAAACCCCTTTGGCAACTAACCCTAGCGAACTATTTCAAGGAAAAAATCATAAAGCTCCGACGCATGATACCAAGCAATACCACTGAATACACAAACATCCTTGAATGCTAGACCCGAACCTGGTGAATATCCAGCCGATCGATCATGGACCAACTTTGACTTGATTTCAGTAGACGAACTCACACACTGGCTCGGAAATACGCCAAATCCCAATGCAAACTTGACATCTGCCCTACTAGCCTATTAAAAGCCGCCCCCAAACAATTAAAAAATGACCTCACGAACCAAGTAAATTACAGACTCCTAATGGTCTCTTCCCCACGGATAAAGGAAATATCCTTCTCACTCCTCTGCCAAAAGATGCCAAGAAAAGCACAATGGACCTAACAAACTACCGACCAGTTGCTTCCATCCCGCTCATAACAAACTGATGGAGGGCATAGTGACGAAACAACTCACGGAATACCTAACCAAAACACTCAATTCTACATGAGTCTCAATCAGGATTTAGATCACATCATAGTACTGAAACTGTACTTGTGTCTGCAATGAATTCATTCAAAAAACAATTGTCAACCGGTAAGAACATACTCGTACTACAATTTGACATGTCCAGTGCTTTTGACATGGTAGACCATGGAATATTATTACCACCTGTTAGAATACTTTGGAATCGGAGGCCCAGTTTCTCAAATGGTTCAAAGGATCCTCACCACAGATCCTAACCAAGTAACACAACGAACAATGACAGATCACCACCCTGGACACCGGAATGTGGAGTTCCTCAGGGATCCCCCCTTTCGCCAAACTATTTTCAACCCTGATGATGATACCACTAGCCAAACTACTATCCAATCAGAACCTTAACCCCTACATTTATGCGGATGATGTCACAATCCACATCCCTTTCAAAAGCAACCTAAACGAAATAACCAACGAGATCAATCAGAGCCTCCAAATCATGCACTCTTGGGCGGACTCATTCCAGTTAAAACTGAACGCGGAGAAAACTCAATGTCTAGTTCTCACTTCCCAATACAACACAAATCAACTAACCCTACCATAACCACACCTTACTGCCAACTCCCTATCTCAGAAAATCTGAAAATTCCTGGAGTCACTATTGATCGAAACCTCACACTTGATACCCACGTGAAGAACACAACGAAAAAAATGTTCTACTCGATGTGGAAACTCAAAAGAATAAAACCTTTTTTCCCAAGAAATATCTTCCACACCTTAGTACAGTCACTAGTGATAAGTCACCTGGACTACTGCAACGCCCTGTACGCAGGTTGTAAAGAAAATACCATCAAAAAAACTCCAAACAGCCCAGAATACCGCAGCCCGACTCATCTTTGGAAAAACCAAATACGAAAGTGCGAAGCCCTAAAAGGAAAAACTGCACTGGCTCCCGCTCAAGGAACGAATTGAGTTTCAAGATCTGCATGACTGTACACAAAAATCATTCACGCAGATGCCCCACTCTACATGCTAAATTTAGTGGACTTACCGCCCAGAAACGCCAGAAGATCAGCCCGCAAATTCCTCCATTTGAACTTCCCCAGCTGTAAAAGGAATTAAATACAAACAGGCATACGCTACTACCTTTGCGTACAAAAGCACACAGATATGGAACACACATCCCCATGGCCCTGAAAACCATGGATAACTTAACTAGTTTTCGCAAATCTTTGAAGGGACACATCTCTTCAACCAAGGCCTACATAAAGACATCCTTAATGAATCAAATCACTCCTTAAATCACCTCACGTGCTTTAAAACACCTCACCTCTCACACGGCTTTACCTAACACCTTCCATCTAAATCCTCATTTACCCTCAACTTATTACCGACTGTTATCTAAGACTATGTAATGACTATATCATATTAACACCTGTAAGCCACATTGAGCCTGCAAAAAAGGTGGGATAATGTGGGCACAATGCAATAAATAAATAACTGGAGCCAGTCAAAAGCCCGTCCCTTGCTTTTGCTGGTGAGCAGGAATGGGCCTTAGTCGCGTGCTATTGACGAGAACGAGCGCGCTGGGTTGAGCCTGTACAGGCTGTCCGAGAAGCAGAAGTGTACCTACGCCTAGAATAGGTATAAGGGGCACTCCTCCTCCGCCAAAAAACCTCCTAGATGAGGGCAGTAGCAGAAGGACGCCCGTCTATTAGATTGTAAGCTCTTTGAGCATGGGACTACTTTCTTTCTCTATTTTGTGCAGCGCTGCGTATGCCTCTGTAGCGCTATAGAAATGCTAAATAGTAGTATAGTGTAGTGGTGGGAGAGAGAATCCATAGCATCATTATGTTTTCTTGATTTGATCAACTAGATCCTCTACATTTTCTCCAAAAGATTGTCCCCCGGCAAGGAACATCACCACCCGCTGCTGGACAGAATGATCCAGGTCAGAGACACGCAGCCATGAGAGTCTGCCGCATCCACTATATCTTGAGCAGCGATCCTGGATGTCAACGTCAAAAGTACCCCTGGCCAGGAACTTGCGACACGCCTTCTGCTGCCTGACCACTGGCAAAAAGGCTCGACAGCTCCATAAGGGAGGCATCAACCGAGCTGGACAGTTGACGTATCGAGTCCCGCAAACGTACACTCGTGAAGAGCTGGTATGACTGGATCTTGGCAGCGAGCCATAGCAGCCTGATACGTCTTCCTCCCAAAAGAATCAAGAGTCCTAGCTTCTCTGCCTGGGGGCGCCGAAGCATAGTCTCTAGTACTCCTGACTCTCTTGAGGTCGGAGTCCACCATGGAATTGTGTGGTAACTGAGACCTCATCAACCCAGGTTCACCGTGGATCCGATACTTGGATTCAGCTTTTTCGGGACCACAGGGCAAGACAGAGGGGCTGACCAGTTTCGCATAAGGACTTTCCTCAGTATCTTATGCAGAGGAGAACTGTCCACAGCCTCTTTAGGTGGAGAAGAATATTCCAGGACCTCACAGCTCTCAGTCCTGGGCTCATCCTCAACCTCCACAGGGAAGGGAATAGCCATAGCCATTTCCCGGACAAAAGAGGAGAAGGACAGACTCTCCGGTGGAGATAGTCTCCTTTCTAGTGGAGGGGAAGGATCAGAGGGAATCCCAAAGGACTCATCAGAAGTATCTGGGATCCTCATCTGACTCCCATGAACACTCCTGCTCAGTGTCAGATAAAGCTGCGTTAAGGTGCTTCAACACTGGACCTGTCCTCGACGCCGAGGAACGGTGTCCTCAATGGCGATGTCAAGAGGTCGATGCCCGTCCGAATGCGGCGAAGCTCCCTCCATCGATGGTCGAAGGGGAGTCAACCTGGGGTGGCTAGGCGGCATCGCGGTCGGGGACCTCACCACAGGTAAAGGGCCAGACACCGCTGCAGCAGATGGTAGAGAAGGCGCAAGCATCCCCCAACACCGAAGCTGACTGACGCAGCAGTCCCGTCCAGAAGTTCTGGAAACAGGCCCGAATCTGCTCGTTGAGAGCCGCCATCGGAGAAGGCTGCTGGGCGGTGGGACAGGCGGGTGTCAGAATTCGTGGGGGCTCGGAAGCAGGCATCGGGCTGTTTCAAGAGACTGATTGCATCAGACACTTACTATATCGAGGGGAGCGATCCTCTCTGTGCCGATGCTGTCCTCTGGATGCCCAACTCTCTTGATGCCCGGAGCTCCCGGTCCATGTGTCGGAGAACGATGACGGTGCCTCTTAGCCTTCGCTCAACAGCCATCATCGAGACTTTTCGGTACCAATGAGGACGTGGAATCCTCATGTCTCCTCGGGACTAGGTCTGAAGAAGGCCGGTCCCAGGTGGACTGCATAACAGGAGGCCTCAAGGCAGGTGGAGACCCACTCGATGCCTCACTGCTCCCAGCACGAGTTGGTCTCATAGCAGTCATTATCTTTTCTTCTCGACGTCGATGCTCCCTTCAATGTCGACGTCGAAAGACCGAACTGAGCCCCAAAAGGCTTTTCTTGTTGGGCCTCTTGAGACGCTTGGGTCCGTTTCTTCATACGATGACACAGACTACAAGCAGCTGGGCTATGGTCGGGCCCAAGGCACTGAATACACCAGGCGTGGGTATCAGTACCTGAGATTGTCCGGTAGCACCGAGTACAACGCTTGAAGCCGCTGGGTGTCTTCGACATGGAAGGAAAAACGGCTTTAGCAAAATCAAAAGACGCAATAGTGCCTTCTTAAAGAAAAAAGGGCACAAACAAGAAAAGGAGCTCCCGACTGTTGAAAAACAAAGGAAACCTAAAAGAGGGCTAAACTAAGAAACTAAGAGGATTCTAATTTAATTTTTTTTTTAAATAAAATTACGAAAACTAAAATAGAAAAAAGAAGAAAACAAGTCGTCAGACTCTTTCCTGGGCCTTATGAGGAGCAGAGAAGAAAACCTGTTACCTCGAACGCGGACAAGAAAAAACTGAAGTAGCACGTTCACGCTACGGGCAGGAAGTTGTCCACGCATGCGCAGTGCGCACAGCTTGTGCACTAGAAGACTCTAGCGAAACTTTATTTTGCTGGCAAAATGCCGATTCTTGGGCCGACGTGGACATCAACCCACTTGTGAGAACAAGCAGCCTGCTTGTCCTTGGAGAACTAAGTATTCACTGGTTGATTAACAGCCGTATTCCCGACTGGTTGATATTAATTTGAGTTATGATGTTTAATCATATTCCTTAGTTTTTCAGTCTGTGCCACATGCAGTAGTTGTAGACTGAAATTTCTATTATGAGATTCTATGGTAATCAGAAAGTTAAACTCTGAATTTTTCATTACTAGTAGTAGAGAATTTTGCTTTTTGTTTTGCAAATTTTGTTAGTGAAAAGGAGATGTTTGTCCAATAGCGTTTGAATCAGGTGAAGTATTTAGTGTGTCAAATTGTTGGATTTATGATAAGATGTTGCTTGGTTTGTGTATCAGTAAATGAGATACCTGAGAAATTGCCCACTAGTAAGAATATACATGGATGATTCTTTAAGGTTATCAAGTTGTTAGGATCTATTGCTTTGCCTTGACTGCTTGACTGGAACCGCTCTATGTTGCTCCAGAAAAGAAAAAGTGTTACCTAGGTGACTGCCTAGTCTATCCTAATTTTGTTTATATGTTTTATATTTTACCATATATGAGAGAGGTTTGCTAGATCTTTCATGCTAGGACTATTGCCTGATTGATAAGCTTCTTTGTAAGAAGGGACACCACTAATCCTATTTAGTTGAATATCTTGACTGAAGTCAATTGAATTAGTGTTTTTTTCCTGACTTTGGGAAAGTCACTTAATCCTCAATTGTTCCAAGTACATAATAAATACTTGTATATAATATGTAAACCACTTAGATGGTAACCACAGAAAGGTGGGATATCAAATATCACCCCCCATTCCTTTCCCCTATGAGACCTGTATTGCATAACTAGGGAATTATGCACATAGATTACTTGAAGCCCATAATATTACTTGTTATGCAGATATATTTTATAAATTTGCATTTCTTGTATGTCACTGAAATATTTTTGAGAAAAGATGACAGTTCTGTAAAGATTAAGTGTTATATTTTAACATTATTTTATTGGATTTTCTAAGTCCATTACATTAAGGACCGGTGAACAAATATGAAACGTCTTCCCAGAGTTAGGATTTTAGATTCTCAATTAACAATGGAGTATCAGGTGAATAATCTAAGTAAAGAAATTTTTTAAAGCTGTGTCAGCTAAGGGAAATTAGATCTTTCTTTTTCAGAACATTTGACTATTGGTTCAAGCTATAATATCTCAAATGAATTATTATAGCTCTTTGTATGTAGGCATGTATGACAAATTTACAATAGGTTGCAATTCAGCAGAATACTGTGGTGAAAATGATAGTCAGACTTAGAAATTTTGATCATGTAACCTTTTTACTTAGAGATCTGCATTGGTTGCTGGTTTGTTCACAAACAGAGTTCAAGGTGGCATGCCAAGTGTTCAAAAAATTATTAGTCGTTCTTAAATCCATACTCAGTTATTGATCATCCCTGATGCTTGGTAGTCTTCTTGTTTTGGGTCGATACTCAGATTGGGTTTTCTCACTGTTAACTATTTATAATGAACATGTTTTTTATGAAAATTCTTTCAACTATTAATCCAGTAAAATCTGAAATTAAATTCTAATTCAAATATTGAATTTATCTAACTCGCTGATATTTCAGGAAGCTTTAAAGAGGTATCCTTTAATAAGCATTTTGAATCTAATGTTGTAACCGTCTTTAATTCTATGCTGACATAAGCAGAATATAAATGCTGAGAATAGAATAGAAAGTGTATAAGATTGATAAAATTGTTAAAATAAGGAGACAATATGTCCCTTATAATTGAGAAAACTTGAACTGTATCCTTAACAAAATAGCTGTCAGAATAAATAAATCTGTTAAAGGTAGTAAATTGCATTAGAGTAGAATGAGACTTTGTGTTGACCTCGTAAGGAGAGTGTATTGCACTTACCCTCTAAAAAGAGCAGAATGAAGCCAACCACATATAGATAAAATTAGAGAATGTATCGCCTTGATAATTTATAAGAATGATTACAGCTTTATTTAGTAGTTGTTGAAATTAGGAGTAGTTGTAATATACATTCTGATTATAGGATATGGTTTAAGTGTTTGCATAATTAGCTTTAGTAATTTTTTCTAACAGGTTAGCCCATAATGTGATGAATGGAAAGAAAAAGATACTCTGTAAAGATAAAAGGTTCATTTGGATGGATGTTGTCAAAAATGATTCCTAAAGGAAATCATTATTACAAGAGGATGATATTGTGGAACTGGACAACTTAGGGCTAACATTTTAGTCTGAAAATTGTTAGAAAAATTGTCTTTAGGTTATATGAGAGGAGCGTGCAGTTCTCAGCTTTTCCACTGACCTCTGGAAAAAACTAATCAGAGTATGAACGAGATTGTTATTGAACTTGAGAGGCCCCAGGATGAAGCAAGGTGCTTATCCATAGATACACATTGCTATTGAAACTTTTCTCCTCCAGAGAATGTTTAGTTGAATAAGGCAACTGTATTGTTATATATTTCTGTATCAATAGTTGAGAAAAATATTATGTATTAGACATGTTTTTCAGTTTTGAAAAACCCATCTGTATCTTACCTATCAATCAAAGTCTCTTTTGTATTTTTGCTGACCTATTGATTTCTGTTGAATAGAACAAATTGTTATCTGACCCTCTGAAGTAAGCTGTTTTCTGTCTATATAACTTTGTACACTTTTCTTGTCAAGAGGCTCATGAGAGGACAATTAATATCTGATTGCTGGTGTTCAGTCTCATGAAACCTCTTCTTGCAATGGCAAAATATCCCTCTGAAGAAAGGAAGCTTAACCGACCACCTTGATTTTGTAGTGCTAAATTAGCAGCCTGAATCAACAATACTAACTTTGCTGTTGCTGAAATAGGTTATTCAACCAAGCAATTGAAGAAACGTGACCACTTCAACAGTAGCCTGGTGATTCTCTTCTTCTGACTTTACTGATGAGCCAAATCATCTAAATATGGATGAACCAAAATACTTTCCTTGCACAGGCCACTGTGACCATCACCATTTAGGAGACGCAGATAAGCCAAAAGATAGGGCCTGAAACTGAAAATGTTGATGTAAACCTCTAAATCTAAGGAATCTCTGATGAGGACCCCGAACAAGGAATGGTGAAAATATGCCTCCTTGAGATCTAAAGCTGTGAGGAATTCTCATTACTGAGATAACATTCGTGGGAAATCTTGAAAGCTCAATTTACCCTCATGGTCAAGAACTACTACTACTACTACTATTTAGCATTTCTATAGCGCTACAAGGCATACGCAGCGCTGCACAAACATAGAAGAAAGACAGTCCCTGCTCAAAGAGCTTACAATCTAATAGAACTGGAGAAAAGGAACCATCTTTATTGGAACTAGAAAGTATATGGAATATTTTTTCCGTCATCTCTTCTTCTCAGACACTGGTCTCTAAAGTAAGCAGGTTGTCCAAGGTAGATCTGACTGCCACTTTTTGTCTAGAGCCTGAAAAAAAGACAATATGAAAACAAATCTAAGAGATGGTGTCAAAATTCCAACTCTTAAGCCTCTTCATATCACATCTAAAACCCCTTCATCTGTGGCAATTTGGCATCACTGTTTAAAGAAAACAGATGACTCATATTTGCTCCAATGAGAAGTGGACCCTAAAGACCTCATTGCAGACCTCTAGAGGCTCCTGAAGATTTGTGCCTTTGCAATACTGTCTCATGGTCAACCCAAATAAAAGTTTAGACTGGAAATGTGAGTGCTGGAGTAAAACTTGACCTGCCTGACCTAAATTTCAAGGAGTCCTGAAGTTTATAACACCCATGAAACCCCAAAAGTATCCAAAAAGCCTATCCTTTGAAAATCTTGGTGTTCTCAATTCCCCTATGTTCTTCATTATCTTCTCTGAAGAGGGGCTCATTTTTAAAGCACTTAGACTTACAGAGCTTCATAGGTTACTATGGAACTACCAGGATCTTGAGAAACTGGCTCAACCATACTTAAGGCTTCATACGTTTGCATAATCATACCAGGTAAACTCTTCCCTCCAAAACAGATAAACTTCAATACGGTTATCCTCTTCAGCAACAGGGATCTCTCCTTTTTCCAAAGACCTTTTAACAAGCTACTAGCTAAATGTCATCTGTCTGAAAACCAAATCTTCAGATATGAAAAAGCATGAGTCTATCTTTTTGTGACTCGAGCCTAGGCCTCTTGGTCAAAAATGACTCCTGTAGGAAGGGTTGGCTAGTCACCTAATAACTCACACAGATTCTGAGTGCGCCTCATTAAAAAAAAAAGTTTTATAAAGAACACACTGTGAAGAAAATTCTCCAGTAGATTGCAGAGAAAGAGACTGAACCCCAATGACTATGACTCATCTTGTAAAGGCTGAGCAGAAGTAGAAAGAGTTCCTCCTCTGAGACCTGATCAACAGATGAAGTAACCACAGAAGGTACCTCAGATCCCTGAGGAAGAATATATAACACTACAATTTTCTGAACGTAGTAGCTTTCTTATGCGAAGAAACGAAGTTCTGCTCACTAGAACTAGAAAATAACATTCTCTGAATCTTCAGAGGAAGAGATTGATTGAAGGGTCCCCGTAGCAAAGTACTTAGCCCCCAGACTAGTATGATGGTTACCCATAGTGACATTATCTTTTTGGCCTGCCATTAATTTATAAGGAGGAAAGAAAATAGTGCTTGACCACTACAAAATCCTGAGTGTGGTAGAACGAGTAGAAGTGAATCAAATTTTAACTTGTTTCAAACGTACAAAGACCAGGGACACTCAAGGGAAGTTACATGGAAATAGTTTTAAAAACAAATAGGAGGAAATATTTTTTCACTCAACAAGAGTTAACTCTTTGCCAGAGGATAAAGTAAAGCAGTCAGCATATCTGGGTTTAAAATGTTGCCAATATTTGGGTTTCTGCCAGGTACTAGTGACCTGGCTTGGCCCAGTGGCGTAGCCAGAAGGCAATTTTTGGGTGGGCCAACAGGTCAGATGGGTGGGCATCAGGGTTGCCAACTTTTTGAAATTGAAAAACTTGCAACCTGATGCCCCACCTGTACCCCACTGCCAATAACTTTCAATGAGGGTAGCAGTGCAGGCTCAGTGACTGCAGGCCACATTGAGGGCTAGAGGGAAGTACAAGAGATTGCACTCTTCAGCCTCGGTCCCCTAACACACATGCCTGTATAGCAAGACCAAACACTTTTCAGCATATCTCTCCAGTTACACGCTGTAGAAATGATGCCAAAAAGTATAGTCTACTCTAGTATTAAATTCTGCAAATAAATTCTGCATCCATAGAACCCCCTGGCTTTCCCCCAATGGGTGCAGAGCAGAGTTAGGACATTTCCCCATAAAACTCACCGTAATCTCAACAGCCACCATATAGTAAATAAAACAATCTTTAAAACAAAATGTCACATAACCTAGAGCAATTTAAGATGCCAGACTAACGTCCAAAACAAGGATCCTACCTATGAAAAAGGCATTGCCTTACATATTACGGAGGGGCCCTAAAATATCAATACATCTATTGGGGAAACTGAACAAACCAAACTTACTACAAGAAGGCTACATAGAAAATTCATGCTAACAGAATACCTCGGATCACACACTGGAACAAAAATGCTAAATATAGAATAATTGACTACAAATTATAAAAATAACCAAAACCCCAGGAAGTCAGACCTGCATGCAATACAATACTAGAAAAAGAGAATGAAATGCATTTCCTCCTGCGCAAAATATAGAGGTAGTACGTGCCAGGGATGGTGTTAGAGGAGTGCAACTGGAGCAATTGCTGTTGGTCCCCCTGACCAGAGAGCCACAAGCATGATGGAAGGTGAAGGCAGTAAAGCCTGGTGATTGGCTTTGGGGTTCCCTCCCAAATTTATGGCCCTGGGCTCCAGCCATGTCTAACACCAGCTCTGGCAAGATAAGTACATAAGTACATAAGTACATAAGTAGTGCCATACTGGGAAAGGACCAAAGGTCCATCTAGCCCCAGCATCCTGTCACCGACAGTGGCCAATCCAGGTCAAGGCACCTGGCACGCTCCCCAAACGTAAAAACATTCCAGACAAGTTATACCTAAAATGCGGAATTTTTCCAAGTCCATTAATAGCGGTCTATGGACTTGTCCTTTAGGAATCTATCTAACCCCTTTTTTAAACTCCGTCAAGCTAACCGCCCGTACCACGTTCTCCGGCAATGAATTCCAGAGTCTAATTACACGTTGGGTGAAGAAAAATTTTCTCCGATTCGTTTTAAATTTACCACACTGTAGCTTCAACTCATGCCCTCTAGTCCTAGTATTTTTGGATAGCGTGAACAGTCGCTTCACATCCACCCGATCCATTCCACTCATTATTTTATACACTTCTATCATATCTCCCCTCAGCCGTCTCTTCTCCAAGCTGAAAAGCCCTAGCCTTCTCAGCCTCTCTTCATAGAAAGTCGTCCCATCCCCACTATCATTTTCGTCGCCCTTCGCTGTACCTTTTCCAATTCTACTATATCTTTTTGAGATACGGAGACCAGTACTGAACACAATACTCCAGGTACATTCCAAATCTGACATATTCTAATCAGAAAATAGAAAATAAATTTTTTTCTACCTTTTGTTGTGTGGCTATTTTACTTTTCAAATCAGCTTGGTCCTAGTCTCTGGTTTCTTCTTTCCTCTGTCTTAACTTACTCACCAGAGTCTTCTGTCTATTTGTCATGTCTTTTCTCTCCATGTCCACCATCCATCTCCCTTCTCTGTGTCCCATGGTTCCTTGTCCAGTATCTCCACTATGTTCAAATTCCTGCATCCATCACCCTTTTATCCCCTACCCCTGTGTCCAGCATCATCCCTTGTGTCCCTTTGCCCTCCCATGTCCAGTACCTCCCTTCTGAGTTCCTATTCTCCCTATGTCTACTATCTGTCCCCCGTGTGCATATACCCCTCCCTCCCAGTGACCATCATAGCCTCTCTATTCCAATTCCTACCCCCCTCCCCCGGTCAGGCATTGTCATCCCCATGTAGCATCTCACATCTGTTTCTGTATTTTCCCTTCTCCCTCACCCACACCAATGTCTCTCTCTCTTCTGCGATCCCACCTATCCAGCTTCTCTCCTTCCAGCTTTGGGCTCTTTCTTCAACTGTGAGGTAAACATTTGTCTCCCTCTTTTTTCATCCCCTTGACCCCTCATCTCTCTCCCTTCCCTCTAATCTCTCCTCCTGGTACAGCACCTCTGTTCCTTCCCTCCCGCCCCCCCCCCCCCCAGGTCTAGCACCTCTCTCCCTTCCTTCCAGCCTGCCCCCTTGCAGGCCAAGCAACTTCCTCCCTTTCCTCCAGCCTCTCCCCTTGTAGGTCCCAACCACCTCTTCCTTCCCTCCATCGCCCTCCTGCTATTACAGGTCCAGCATCTCTCTCTCTTGCTTCCAGCCGCCCCCCCATAAGTCCAGCTTTGCCTCCAGTCTGCTACTCCCCCCCCCTTTTTGCAGGTCCAGAACCTCTCTTCCTTCCCTGCAGGCAGGCAACCCACCACTCATACACATACACACACACACACACCACCACCCACACACACGGTCCAAAACCCTATCCCTTCCCTCCAGCCAGTTAGCCTTCTCCCCCCTTGCAAGTCCTGAACCTCTCTCCCTTCCTTTCGGCCTTTAGCCCCACCCCCTGGTGCAGCCACTGTCTCCCAGCCCGCCCCACAGCAGGTCAGCATTACTCTGTCCTTTTTCCTCCCTCATTCTGCGCTGCTAAGTTTCTAGTTTAAATTAAGGGCACCAGCCGACAGCGATTCAGAAACGGAGACCACTCCAGGGCGTTCCCTCTGCCGCGATCCGCGCTCTCTGTTACAACTTCCTGTTTCCGAGAGGGCGGATCGTGGCAGAGGGAACGCCCTGGAGTGGGTCTCCGTTTCTGAATCGCTGTCGGCTGGTGCCCTTAATTTAGACTAGGTGCTGGCGGGGGTGAGGGAGGGAGAAGCTGATTCACCTCAGCCACGGGCCACCACTCGGATCATGGAAGGCTCCGGAGTTGATCTCACTGAATCTCTGCTGGCCAGCGCCAGAGCGCCCTTAATTTAAACTACTAGACGCTTCGCGGTGGGGGTGAGGGAGGGAAAAAAAGCTTCATCTTGGCCACGCATGATGCCCGATTGCGATCCACTGTTTTTAGGTGGGCCTAGGGTAGAAATGGGTGGGCCTGGGCCCACCCAGGCCCACCCGTGGCTACGCCCCTGGCTTGGCCACTGTTAGAAACAGGGTACTGGGCTAGAAGAATCATTGGTCTGACCCAATATGGCTATTCTTATGTCTTACACAATCTCTAATTCCCATTTAAAATAAAAAACAATTATAATGACTTTTCATTCAATTTCTTAAAATTTTATTTCCCCCTATACATGTAAATATATTAATAGGGATGTGCTCATATGTTTCAAAGGACAATCACAGACTCAGAAATCTTCAAAATTTTCCAGGCATATAATCACAGCACATCTCTAAGGAATTTAAAGTGATGCCTCCAAGTGCCCTTTGTAACATTCTCTGTGCAAAACATTTTATGATGCGCTTTCACTTAACTTAAAAACAGAAAACGGGTCCTGACATGGTCCATGTTTCGCCGGAGCTGAAAGATAAGAAGGAAGAAAGAACATAAACAATAACCTGGACTCCAGAGAGATATTTCGGACAGGAAGCAAAGTGAAGTTACTCACCTTTAGCAGGTGTTTTCCACAGACAGGACACATTTCCACATATGGATGACATCATCCGATGGAGCCCAGAACAGATATGCTCCTCAGTTTCTAACCCTAGAAGCTTTTGGAAGCTGTACTACACATGCAAGCACCTTCTTGTCTGTACATGCCACGTGAGACCAAGGGATTCTAGTACAATAGTTGATGGAATGCAAATCCTAGGGAAGGAGAGTGGTTATGTGGAAATGTGTCCTGTTGTCCTCGGAGAATACCTGCTACAGGTGAATAACTTCACTTTCTCTGAGGACAAGCAAGACCCTATCTTCTCCACATCTGGGAATCACTAGCTACAAGGCTGACTGAAACAAAAAGGGAAAATAGAAATATGGCAGGCAACAAAGGCAAACAGCAACAGAAACAAATGGGCCTTGGGGGGAGGTAAAGTTGGATTCTAGACCCTGTATAAATTTTGAAGGACTGTGTGAACAAACCACCTGTCACCTCAGGAATTTTGCTCAATACAGTAATGAGATGTGATGTATGGACAGAAGACCGCGTTGCAGCCTTGCTGATCTCAATAAAGGCTGATCTCAGGTGGGCTACCGAAGCAGCCATGGCTCTCACATTGTGAGCTGTGACATGGCCCTCCAGAGCCAACCCAGCTTGGGCACAAGTAAAGCAGTCCAGGTGTGCAGTACGCTTTTGCCAGGATGGGCATGGGGTTTGAGGGAAAATGTTGACAGAATAGACTAAGATGGAATTCCAACAAGATCTTAGGAAGCAACTTAAAAGGACTGCAGAGAACTACTCTGTTGTGATGAAATTTTATTTAGTTGGGTCAGCTACTAAAGCCTAGCGTTCTCTGACCTTATGGGCTGAAGGTACCACCTCCAAAAATAGGACCTTTCAGGTCAAGTACTTCAGATGGAAAATATCAAGCAGCTCAAGGAGAGCTTATTGGCTGAGTGAGAATGGCATTGAAGTCCCGTGACATTGTGGGAAGTTTGATCAAATGTTTCAACTAAAACAAGCCTCTCATCAAGCAAACAACTAAAGACTGTACAGAGATAGGCTTATCTTCTACATGCTGACGGTGTCAATTGCACTGAGGTGAACCCTTACAGAGTTGGTTTTGGACCAGACTCACAAAGGTATTCAAGCAGTTTTTGTGTAGGTTAGGAGAAAAGATCTAGGGCCTTGCCTCACACCAGATATCAAACATCTTCCACTTAAAATTGTATGACCTCTTAGTGGAATCCTTCTCGGAAGCAAGCAGGATATGAGAGACATCCTCAAACAGCTGCAGAGGGTTTAACCTATCAACATCCATGCTGTGAAGGGAAGGGACTGGAGATTGGTATACAGAAGAACCCCTAATTCTGTGTAATGAGGGTTGGAAAGCACTCTAGTCTCCACAGGCCTCTGAAGTCTAACTCCATATGTAGAGGGAACCATATCTGCATCAGCCAGTAAGGTGCAGTGGGGATCATGGTTCCCTGGTCCTGCTTAAGTTTTCATCAAAGTCTTCCCTACGAGAGGTATGGGAATATACACATACAGAAGACCTTCCCCCCAATGTAGGAAGAAGACATTTGAGGCTAATCTGCAATGTGATCCCAGTCTGAAGCAATACTGAGGTACTTTGTTGTTCAAATGAGTGGCAAAAAGGATCCCCTAAAATGGGCTGGGGCAGCATCAGAGCTGACACTAATGCACTTGAAGCCTTGGCCAAGCCAGGATACGCTCCAGATCTTCCTGCGAAAGGAACCCAGAATTGTTTCATTGAAGGCAGGCATTGAGGGAACACAGGGCCAGTACTGGTGTGGTCAAGTCCACAGGAGGTATCTGGGCCAAATTGGAGGCTTCGTCCTGGTATATAGGAGGCTGGCGGCATCTGTGCCTAATCTATTCTACCATTGTTTACATAGGAAGAAATCTACTTATGAGATGTAGAATTCAAAATGCAAATGTTCAGTGAGCACGTATGTTTTATAATACACTGTACTTTAGAATGTTTTTTTTTAAATCTTAGTAGGTGAAATATGAGCTAGTCAGTTGATGTGGTACTTTTTAAGTTCTTTTGTGGTAGACTAATAATCGCCAGTTATGGTATTGAGTACCTTCTGAAGTCAACCATGAGTTTCAAAAGAAATGGGCAATACAAGAAACAGAAGACAAAGTTCCACAAAATGATCCAACCCCCCCCTCTCCAAAAAAAGCCCAAACAGCAGAGACATCACAAAACACATACAAGGATTTATTGTGACAAAGGAGGACCTTACTTTGTCACAACAAAGAACTGTTTTATTTCAAATTGTTCACCTTGTATGTGCATTGCGTTGACTGTTTTTTGTTTTGTTCAAAAGAAATGGCACATTCAGGCTTCAGTTAAGAGCTTTTTTGCACACAGCTAAAGAGTGACTATCCATTAGCTGCAAGTGGAAGCAATAGTGATCAGTGATTAGGGGACAGTATTGCACAGTAAAAAAAAGTGATAAGGATGTTAGTTTGATAAAGAATCTTGACACATTGACAATTTACTCTCTTGGCATGACAATAATATTCTGTGGGTTCTAAGAGCACCTACTTTAAATTATTTGTTTTGTTTCTAACATCCTGATTTCTAGACTGCATGACAGTAAGAATTTAGAAACAGATTCCAAAGGGTTAACAAAAGTAGATAGAATACATATTGTTGTATTTTATTACTAACAGTTTTAGTGCATAAACACAACACAGTTATAAGTCTTTAGGTCACAGTTACAGAAGGAAAGAGGGATTTGCTGTACAAAGGAATAAATGAATAATTGTATTATTTTAAAAGGGGGAGGGCGGTTTCAATGAAGACTTAAACCTTCATGTTGCTTAGAAGGGTTTAGAAAAATGAGAGGATAGGAGAGGTGTATTTTAACATTTTATAAAATGGGATATATTGTAGGTCCATGGCTTAAAAAAAATTGCAATTCTGTGCAATTATATAAATATGCTGTTGAACAATTTGGAAGCAACACAATTTTAAAACATGACAAGCTATTCAGTAATCTACAGGTTTTATACAAAATTAATTTATATAACCTTTCCTCTTAAACTGAGATTTTTATATCTTAGAATGCAGAAATTACAGAAAATGTACAAAGCAATGCTTTCAGTTCTGATTAATTTTATATAAAAGTTCTTGTCCATAATGTTTTCTGCAAGCCGTCACTTATTAATCACTTCCTTTTAAGTTTTTCTGCTAATTGTCGTCGTCTTTGTAAATTTTTAATTTCCTCTTCTGTCATTACCCTGCAAAAATAAATTGTCAATATTACACATATATTCTATAGCAGTATCTTACTCAGGCAGTCTTTTAGTAATCCAAAGTAGATAAATCAGCTGGCGATAAACGCCAAGCTTGTCCATTATATTTCTATGGGCATCTCAGAACTTACGGCAAGCTGATTTCTCCCACGAGGTAAAATGATACCGTGGCTTAGAAAAGACCCCCTCAATTAAATAAAATTCAACAGGTGGTTTTTCTACATCAAAGGCACTTGTTTAAAATATTTTTCTTATTTTGTGAAGATTGCTATATTTGAAATACCTACCTACCCACTGTACAAAAAAAATGTATTCGACTGCTACCATCCACATTTCAGCTGTTCCAACTCTACTTTTTATGTATTTATTCAAACACTGCTATATCATTTAACTAACTAGCATCACAAAGCTAAAAACAATAAAGTATAAGCAGTATAGAATGTTTTGTACTTTTGGGGATCTTGCCAGGTATTTGTGACCTGGATTGGCCACTGTTGGAAACAGGATGCTGGGCTTGATGGACCTTTGGTCTTTCCCAGTATGGCAATAACTTATGTACTTACAGTGGTGGAAATAAGTATTTTGATCCCTTGCTGATTTTGTAAGTTTGCCCACTGACAAAGACATGAGCAGACCCATAATTGAAGGGTTAGGTTATTGGTAACAGTGAGAGATAGCACATCACAAATTAAATCCGTGAAAATCACATTGTGGAAAGTATATGAATTTATGTGCATTCTGCAGAGGGAAAATAAGTATTTAATCCCTCTGGCAAACAGACCTAATACTTGGTGGCAAAACCTTGTTGGCCAAGCACAGCGGTCAGACGTCTTCTGTAGTTGATGATGAGGTTTTGTATAAAAGGATTGCCGCACTTTTGTAGAGAAGGCCAGACGAATTTCATATTTAATATAAACAGTTTACCTCATTTGTTAGTGTACAAGCTGATTACCATCCAATAGGGGTAGTCAGGAAGCATTTCTATACTCAAAGCATATCTACACACACAAGCAATATACAGCAAGCTTAAGGCAAATCAAATGCTATACACAGACAAGAGAAAATTCAAAAATCTTACTACCTCTTTTGTTCCCCTCTAGTTTATACCGGGCCTATGACTATATTCTCTCATACAACCTTCCTGTGCAAGTCTCTGAATACCACAAACTGTTAATCATGGGCAGAACATGCTACATCTGTTTTCCCTTATCCACAGACTTTCTGGGCAGCCTGACTTTAGCTGATGTGGGCCCCATCATGTCCCAGGAGATTTTAGTGTTGAAACAGCTAGCTCTGCATGTTCTTTGAAGCTTTCCACTCCTATTTTTTTATGCTTTTGTTCAACAGTTTGCACACATGTCAGGAGGAATTTTGGTTCCACTCCTCTTTGCAGATCATCTCTAAATCATTAAGAGTTCTGGGCTGTCGCTTGGCAACTCGCAGCTTTAGCTCCCTCCATAAGTTTTCAATGGGATTAAGGTCTGGTGACTGGCTAGGCCACTCCATGACCCTAATGTGCTTCTTACTGAGCCACTCCTTTGTTGCCTTGGCTGTATGTTTTGGGTCATTGTCGTGCTGGAAGACCCAGCCACGACCCATTTTTAAGGCCCTGGCGGAGGGAAGGAGGTTGTCACTCAGAATTGTAGCGGTACATGGCCCCATCCATTCTCCCATTGATGCGGTGAAGTAGTCCTGTGCCCTTAGCAGAGAAACACCCCCAAAACATAACATTTCCACCTCCATTCCTGACAGTGGGGACGGTGTTCTTTGGGTCATAGGCAGCATTTCTCTTCCTCCAAACACGGCGAGTTGAGTTCATGCCAAAGAGCTCAATTTTTGTCTCATCTGACCACAGCACCTTCTCCCAATCACTCTCGGCATCATCCAGGTGTTCACTGGCAAACTTCAGACGGGACGTCACATGTGCCTTCCGGAGCAGGGGGACCTTGCGGGCACTGCAGGATTGCAATCCGTTATGTCGTAATGTGTTACCAATGGTTTTCGTGGTGACAGTGGTCCCAGCTGCCTTGAGATCATTGACCAAGTTCCCCCCTTGTAGTTGTAGGCTGATTTCTAACCTTCCTCATGATCAAGGATACCCACGAGGTGAGATTTTTGCGTGGAGCCCCAGATTCTTGTCGATTGACAGTCATTTTGTACTTCTTCCATTTTCTTACTATGGCACCATACAGTTGTCTCCTTCTCGCCCCAGCGTCTTACTGATGGTTTTGTAGCCCATTCCAGCCTTGTGCAGGTGTATGATCTTGTCCCTGACATCCTTAGACAGCTCCTTGCTCTTGGCCATTTTGTAGAGGTTAGAGTCTGACTGATTCACTGAGTCTGTGGACAGGTGTCTTTCATACAGGTGACCATTGCCGACAGCTGTCTGTCATGCAGGTAACGAGTTGATTTGGAGCATCTACCTGGTCTGTAGGGGCCAGATCTCTTACTGGTTGGTGGGGGATCAAATACTTATTTCCCTCTGCAGAATGGCAAATAAATTCATATACTTTCCACAATGTGATTTTCCGGATTTAATTTGTGATGTGCTATCTCTCACTGTTACCAATAACCTACCCTTCAATTATGGGCTGCTCATGTCTTTGTCAGTGGGCAAACTTACAAAATCAGCAAGGGATCAAATACTTATTTCCACCACTGTATATCTAGAGAAAGATAATTAAGATTATGGTAAATAAAAGCATCATGGAACAGGTACGCTTTACATTGAGCCTTGAATTTATTAAATAATAGTTTTGATGAAACAGAGATGCAAATGACCAAAAATAATCAATCCAAGAGTAGGAGTTTACACCTCAGCATACCAAGTATAGTTTCTCGTATCTGGATGTTGTGTCCTCCAAACATCTAATAATGTATATTGTTCCAGTAATTGTTTAAATCTAGTATTCTCCACAGTATTTCCTCTGGCACTAGGGCCTATCCTAGAAGATCTGTCCGATTCTTCTTACATTACCAAATTGATAACCCCCCCACCCCCCAGTGATTAAAGATAAGGCTGTCCAGACTGCAATCTTCCCAAGAATCCTATCTAAACCTATAGCCGTTCTGCTAGCTATTTCCAAGCCTGTGTTTGTTCTCGTGACAGCTAGCCGTCCTGCTAGCCACTTCCAGACTGTGGTTTGTTCCTCGTGACAGCTAGCCGTCCTGCTAGCCTATTCCAAGACTGTGTTTGTCCCTCGTGACAGCTAGCCGTCCTGCTAGCTTCTTCCAAGACTGTGCTTGTCCCTGTTGTCGCTAGCCGTCCTGCTAGTCACTTCCGTAGACGGTATCCGTTCCCAGTGCGTAGCTAGCCGCCCGGCTAAGTTACGCTCACCAAGGACTCTGTACCCACATCCAGCCAGGCCAGCCGTCACCCCGTGGTTCCAGCAGTCCTGCTGGCCGCCCGCAGCTGAGGGCTCAACCCTCGGTGAACGGCGGTCGCCGCGGGGAGATTCGGGGTGCTCGGTTATTTCCTGGGCTAGTGGGAGCTCGGGAAAACTCGAGAGCTCACCAACACCAGAGTGACATCAGAGCCGCGACCAGAAAACGGAAGCCATGAGCTCGCCGACGCAACCTGATCTACGGGACCTGGCCAAGGTTCTCCAGCAGCAACAGGAACAGCTTAATGCCCTGTCTGGGGCGCTCCAGAATGTATGTTCTCAACTTTCCACGCTTCAGGTACAGAACCAGGCCGCTGCGGTCCAAGGGGCCGCAGCGGCTCCCCGTATGGGAGGGTTCCGCGTGGGACCCTCGGTTCCCTGAACCCGCACGTTACGACGGGAACCCGGAGGTTGTCGAGGGTTCCTCCACCAGTGTAATCTGGCCTTCCGGATGCAACCGGAGGCTTTTGCTTCGGACCAAAGTAAGGTGGGCTACATTATGGCCTTTGTGAGGAAAGGCCCGGGACTGGGTGGCCCCCTGGATGAACAACATGATCCCATTTTGGAGGATTATAGCGAATTTCAGCGCCGGTTCCGGATGGTGTTTTGACCTTCCGGGAAGACCCTCCTCCGTGGCATCGGAACTGCTCCGGATTCATCAGGGAGAAGGTACGGTGGCCGACTATGCCATCCGGTTTCGTACCTTAGCCGCGGAGCTGCGTTGGAATCCGGAGTCCTTGATGGCCATTTTTATGGAGGGATTACAAGAACGAATCAAGGATGAATTGGCGGGACGGGAGATTCCCGGACAATTGGATGCCCTCATCTCACTCTGTATCCGGGTGGATACCCGATTCCAGGAGCGAGCCAGAGCCCGGGTGGAGCGGCAGAAGTGGGCACGAGGGGCCTCCCGGACGAGCAAAGGGCCGTCCTCTCGCCAGGGGAACCGGGAGACTACGGAGCCCGGGGAAGAGCCAATGGTGATGGGCCGGCAACGGTTGACTCCCGCCGAAAGACAGCAACGACAGTCTAATGGACGGTGCTTCTATTGTGGGCAGGCTGGGCACTTCCTCCGGACTTGTTCCATCCGGCCGGGAAATGCGCTCCCCAAGGCACCCTGAGGGGAGGGTTCTTGGGGCACTCCGCTCCCCTACAGGACACCTTGATCATCCTACCGGTGACCCTTACGGTGGCAGGAGGCCACGGTTCAGACCCGAGCCCTGGTGGACTCGGGGTCTGGGGGCAATTTTATTGGGCTCGAACTGCTGCAGCAAATGGGCTGGCCCACGCTCCCCCGGAGGCCAATGCTGCGGATAACCTCCATCCAGGGAACTACCCTTCCCCAGCCGGTCACTGAGATTACTCCTATGTTGGGACTGCAAGTGGGGGAGGACCATCGGGAGAGGCCGAATTCTTAGTGTTATCCCGGACCATCCACCCTGTGGTTCTGGGATTGCCATGCTACGATACCACAACCCGGTTATCGACTGGACCGGGGAAAGATTCAAGCATGGGGCAATTCCTGTCAAGAGACCTGCTGTAAGGATCGGGCTGGCAGCTGTCCGGCTTTAAATACGTTGCCCGGGGAAGGACCGGGTGACTTAGGTTCCCTGCCTATGGATTATAGAGACTTTGCAGATGTGTTTAGTCCCAAGGAGGCGGAGGTACTACCGCCGCATCGGTCTTTTGACTGTGCTATTAATCTGAAGACAGATACGGTACCCCCACGGGGCCGACTGTACAAACTGTCCCGAGGAGAGTTCAAGGCAATGCGAGATTATATCCATGAGAATCTACGGAAAGGGTTCATTCAGCCGTCTACATCCCCAGCCGGGGCAGGGTTTTTTTTTCGTTACCAAGAAGGATGGGACCCTGAGACCTTGTATTGACTATCGGGGATTAAATGCCATCACCGTGAGGATCGGTTCCCGCTGCCACTCATTCCCGAGCTCTTGGACCGACTGCAAGGAGCTCAGATCTTCACGAAGTTAGATTTGCGGGGGGCCTACAATCTAGTACGAATCCGGTCAGGGGACGAATGGAAAACGGCTTTCAACACCCACGAGGGACATTTTGAATACGGGTAATGCCATTCGGTCTCTGCAATGCCCCTGCGGTTGTTTCAACGTCTTCTCAATTGCGTACTAGAAAGAATTGCTAAATTCCACGGTGATTGTATATCTGGACGACATCCTAGTTTACTCTAAGGACCCCAGGGAGCATCCGGGCCATGTACGTGCAGTGCTGTACCGCCTACGTCAAGCCCATCTATTTGCTAAGCTGAGTAAGTGCGCTTTCCATCAGCGATCCTTACCCTTTTTGGGGCATATCCTGCTTCCAGGGGGGTTACAGATGGAGCCAGACAAGCTTCAAGCCATTCGAGAGTGGCCTCAACCGAAGGGCCTGAAGGCCTTGCAACGATTCCTGGGCTTCGCCAATTACTATCGCCAATTTATTCCCCAGTACTCCAGGTTGACAACCCCGTTGACGGCGCTCACCCATAAGAACGCGAGGGTCAGGGATTGGCCGCCAGAGGCGCAAGCGGCTTTTCATCAGGTAAAAGAGGCTTTTGAGTCCGCATCTATTCTATTGACCCCCGACCCTGAGAAACCTTTCATTGTAGAGGTGGACACGTCCGCCCTAGGGGCCGGGGCGGTCATTTCTCAGATCAACCCTGAAGGCCGGCTGTCAACCGTTGCTCCTTCTTTTCACGTAAATTCTCTCCTGCCGAGCGGAATTATACGGTAGGGGATAGAGAACTCTTGGCGCTGAAACTAGCACTGCAGGAGTGGAGACACTTACTGGAAGGAGCGGAACACCGGTTCACGGTCATCACTGATCATAAGAACTTCCTGTACCTCCAAGAGGCCCAGCGTGCTGAACCCCCCGACAGGCCCGGTGGTCATTATCTTGCCAGGTTTCATTTTCAATTAGTGTTCCGGGCGGCCTCCCAGAATACCCCGGCAGATGCGCTCTCACGGGCCTTTAACGGTACCAGAAGAGACTAAGGAGACTCATCCGATGTTAGACCCCGCTTGTCTCAGTGCGGCCACAGGGGAGGTTGCCCAAATCCAGAAATTCGTGGCGGCCGCCGACCGGGAAAAGGGTTCTGCAATGGGGGCACTCGTCTAGATGGGCCGGGCACTTCGGGTACCAAAAGACACTCCGATTCATCACGAGACATTACGATGGCCACAGATGAGACGAGATATCCTCCAGTTGTTACCTCGTGCCCGGTATGTGCCCGAACCAAGCCAGTAGGAGGACCCCCCGTGGGAGACCTACAACCACTGCCCGTACCGACCAGCCCTGGTCGGAGATATCCATGGACTTTATCACGGGACTTACCTCGTTCCCAGGGTCATACCGTGATCTGGGTGGTGATAGATCGGTTCTCTAAAATGGCTCACTTTGTCCCATTCACGAACCTTCCGTCGGCCGCTTCTCTAGCTCAAGCGTTCATTCACCACATTTTTCGACTACATGGACTGCCCACTCGGATTATCAGTGACCGGGGGCCCCAATTTACCTCCCACTTCTGGAGAACTTTGTGCACGGCCTTGGGGGTGGAGAACCATTTTTCATCCGCTTACCATCCTCAAACCAACGGCATGGTTGAGAGGATTAACCAAACCCTGAAAGGATTCTTACGAGCCTTTGTCAACCAACGACAAGATAACTGGGCTTCTCTACTCTCCTGGGCCGAGTTCGCTTATAACCAAAGTGACCACTCATCCTCCGGGCAGTCCCCGTTCTTCCTGGTATATGGACGACATCCCCGGCTTCCTGGGCCGTTCCCGGCTACCGCCATGACCCCGGCGGGGGACCAAGTCGTAGCCGACCTACAACGAGGTCTGGAAGATGGCTAGGGAACAATTACAGAAAACCGCGACCAAGGACAAGATCTTTGCTGACCGCCATCGGCGGCCCGCTCCCGTGCTCCAACCAGGACAGAAAGTATGGTAAGCACGAAACATCTGAGACTCCGGGGATCTTCCCGAAGACTGGGACCTCGATATGCGGGACCATAGCAATCCAAGAACGAATTGGGCCGGTAACGTATCGATTTGCGGTTACCCGCCACCCTACGAGTACATAACGCCTTCCATATCTCGCTATTGAAAAGGTTCCGGGAGTCCGGGTGGCACCCGCATCCAGCCCAAGAAGAGGATCTCCAGGTGGCCCCGGACCCGGAGTAAGAGGTAGGAGAGATTCTCGACTCAAAGTGGCGGCGGGGAAGACTGTATTATTGTTATCATGGAAATCTTTTGGCCCCGAAGATAATTCCTGGGAACCAGTGACTAATGTGCATGCTCCAGAATTGGTTCAAGCCTTCCACGCCCGATATCCGTCCAAACCCGGGCCCCGGAGGAAGGGGTCTTCAGGGGGAGATACTGTCCCGTTCGGGCCCTTACCTGGCGGTCCGCGGGCCGGAGCGGGAGGCTGGGGCGCCCGTGGGATGCGGGGCGTCGGGGGGGAAGGCTGCCACGGGGATCGCCGAGACTGCAAGTTGATCCGAGGCCGGCGATCCAGAAGAACTAACGCCGGCCTCGGAGAAGGAGATCCGCCGGCCAAGATGGCGGCGCCGGCGTCGGCGTCCTCCTCGCTGCAGCAGGACCAGCAAGGAGGCTCCGCCCACTTGCGCCGGATTGGCGCATCCACGTGGGAAACTCCGCCCATCGGACGAGAGGACCAATCCGGTCCTCACTGCCGGCCTGGGCGGAGAGGATTGGTTCCAGCTGTTCGCCTGCCAGGACAAGCGGGGGATTTAAACGGAGGCACGGAGGGATCCAGTGCTTCCGTTTTGTTGTTTGAAGCCATCTTGCTAGTGAATTCCAAGACTGTGTTTGTTCCTCGTGGCAGCTAGCCGTCCTGCTAGCTATTTCCAAGACTTGTGTTTGTTCCTCATGACAGCTAGCCGTCCTGCTAGCTATTTCCAAGGCTGTGTTTGTTCCTCGTGACAGCTAGCCGTCCTGCTAGCCATTTCCAAGACTGTGTTTGTTCCTCGTGACAGCTAGCCGTCCTGCTAGCCACTTCCAAGACTGTGTTTGTTCCTCGTGGCAGCTAGCCGTTCTGCTAGCTATTTCCAAGCCTGTGTTTGTTCCTCGTGACAGCTAGCCATCCTGCTAGCCACTTCCAAGACTGTGTTTGTTCCTCGTGACAGCTAGCCGTCCTGCTAGCTATTTCCAAGACTGTGTTTGTCCCTCGTGACAGCTAGCCGTCCTGCTAGCTTCTTCCAAGGACTGTGCTTGTCCCTGTTGTCAGCTAGCCTTCCTGCTAGTCACTTCCGTAGACGGTATCCGTTCCCAGTGCGTAGCTAGCCGCCCGGCTAAGTTACGCTCACCAAGGACTCTGTACCCACATCCAGCCAGGCCAGCCGTCACCCGTGGTTCCAGCAGTCCTGCTGGCCGCCCGCAGCTGAGGGCTCAAACCCTCGGTGAACGGCGGTCGCCGCGGGGTGAAGATTCGGGGTGCTCGGTTATTTCCTGGGCCTAGTGGAGCTCGGGAAAACTCGAGAGCTCACCAACACCAGAGTGACATCAGAGCCGCGACAGTTGGACACATATAGACTAACGAGGCAGCACTGAAAAATTCCCAAGCTCACTTTCACTGCCACTGTTCTACCTTCTATATCAATATGTAGAGTGAAGAGGGACTGAATGAATATCAAACAAACTTAAAGCATTTTCAATTCCTCAGAATTCCCAAGAAGTAACGATTCAAAAACTACTATGATGGAAAACAGAAGGAAGGAAAAAGCCTCAAATGAGCTCTGGGTCATACAATCCCTTTGGAGATGAAACTTCCATCATCAGCATAAAAAAACCTTTCTTAACAATAATCTTTAATGTTCATCCATCAGTTCAAATCTATTCTACACCTTTGGTGCTTCTGTTAAGAGCCATCTACAAGTTTCACATAGGCATATCAGGCAGATCAGATCCCATAACGACAACTG
The DNA here is from genome assembly GCF_901765095.1 of Microcaecilia unicolor. Lineage (NCBI taxonomy): Eukaryota > Metazoa > Chordata > Amphibia > Gymnophiona > Siphonopidae > Microcaecilia > Microcaecilia unicolor. The sequence continues at coordinate 100,953,360 of NC_044033.1, forward strand.
CTGGCCAGCGTTTCGTTATGCTGCTTCAGGGTATCACCATTTGGGATTCTTAATAGCGTTGCTTTAGTTCTGGAGGGCTCACAGTTTGAGATGGCAGATTCAAGGTCACAAACTCTATGCTCTCAACATCTAGGCGTTGAGGGCCAGGGTCTGGAGTTTGGATTGCAGAAGGAATCCCTCATCTGTGAGATTTGGCTAATAAGGAACAATTAGGATCATAGTCCTCCAATCTTGAGTTCAGAAAAGTCTTCTCTATGAGAGGTATTGGAGGATATGCATACAGAAGGCCTGTCCCCCATGTGGACGAAAGGTATCCGACACTAGTCTGCTGTGTGATTTGAGCCTGGAACAGAACTAAGGGACTTTGTTGTTGAGATGAGTGGCAAAAAGATACACCAAGGGCGTGCCCCACTCTTGGAAGATCTTGCAGGTTATGCCAATACCGAGACACGACTTATGAGGTTTCATCACCCTGCTCAGTTTGTCCGCCAGACTGTTGTCCTTTCCACTAGATACGTGGCTCGCAGGACCTATCCTGTGGGATGCCCATTGCCACATCCCTATCACTTCCTGACACAAGGGGTAGGAGCTCCTATCCATCTGCTTGTTCACATAATATGTTGCAACCTGATTGTCCCCTTGGATTAGAATAATTTGGTTCAGTAGCAGATCTCTGAAAGCCTTTGAGCATTCCAAATGGCCCTCAGCTTGAGGAGATTGATATAGAGATCTGTTTCCTGAACAGACCATGTCCCTTGAGTGTGTGAAGTCCATTGACTTGAACTCCACATCCCAGGTTGGATGCATCCGTAATCAACACCTTCTGAGGAGATGGAATTTGGAATGGCAGTCCCACAGTCAAATTCGACTAAATTGTGCACTTGAGAAGGGACCGATCCAACTCTTGGGGGACCTTGATGACATTCGCTAGAGTCCCAGCTACCTGAGACACTGGGAAGCTAGGGTCCACTGGGTCTCTCTCAAATGAAGATGAGCCATGGGAGTAACATGCACTGTGGAGGCCACGTGGCCTACCAATCTCAACATCTGCCGAGCTGTGATCTGCTTGCTGCTTCAAACTTGTGAGGTGATTGCAACCAAGGCATCTGCTCTCGCTTGAGGAAGAAAAGCCCTCCTCTGTACTCCAACTGCTGTACTGGGAGAAGGTGGGACTTGCGGTAGTTGATGATAAACCCTAGTAACTCCAGCACCCAAACAGTTCTCTGCAATGACTCGTGCCCCTTCTGTGATGTGCTCTTGACCAGACAATTGTCCAGGTAGGTAAACACAAACTCTGTCTGCATAGCTACACCTGCAACTACTGCTAGACATCTAGTGAATACCCTGGGAGCTAAATTGAGGCCAATGGCAGAAGACAATACCGGTGCTTCCCTACTTGGAATCTGATATACTTTCTGTGACTGGGAAGTATCAATCAATATGTGGGTACAGGCATCCTTCCAGTCCAGAACGCATGAATCATGGGAAGGAGAGTGCCAGTGAAAGCATCCTGAACTTTTCTGTGATCAGGAATTTGTTCATGGCCCTTAGGTCTAGGATGGGACGGTATCTCTTTGTTTTCTTGGAACAAGGAAATACCTAGAATAGAATCCCTTCCCTTCTCCTGGTGGCATGGGTTCGAACAAATTGGCCTCTACAAATACCTGCTTGTGTGGACAGCTGAGGTAAGATGCTCTTGGTGGGCAATTTGGTGGTCATTAACAGCAATGAAGTGTGTAATCGAGAGGGACTATTTGAAGAACCCCCCAGTCGGAGGTTACAAGGGGCCTTCTCTGATGGGAAAAAACTGAGCCTCCCTCCCTACCAGAATGTCATCCAGGACATTTACTGGACTGCGGCTATGTTCTCCTGGAGCCAGTCATCTCTGCTTTCTCTGGGGCTTTTGAGACGGGATTGATGAGGGTGAGAAGACTGGGGGCTGGGATGGGGCTCGCTCTGGCAGACCGAGAAAATGACAGAAATCCTCACCTTTTGAGAGGTAGTAGGTTCATTGCCTAGGCCAACTCAAAAATCTACTAGTTGAGGAGAATGCAGCTAGAGGCTGTCAAAGAGGGATTGGATGTGTCTGGTGCTCTTTATAAGGTCAGCGACCTCCTCCACTTTGTCCCAAAAGATTATCTCCTCGGTAAGGTAATCTGCTAATCTCTCCTGATATCACTGGTCCTAGGTCAGAGACAAGAAGCCATGAGGTCTGTGCATCCCCATACCCTGGCAGAGAGTCTGGACGCAACATCAAAAGTGTAATAAGTGCCCCTGGCCATATTCTCTCTGTACTCCAGCTGCTTGCCGGCAACTGGAGAAGCTCAGTGGCCTGCTTCTGAGGGACAGGAATTTGCATGGACTAAGAGTACTGCGTAACAAGGATTCAACTAGATGATTATGTACAGCTGGTAGGACTGGATGTGGGCAATAAGCATCGAGGCCTGATAAACATTTCCTCCCAAATAAGTTCAGTGTCTGTGCCTCTCTACCTTGGGGAGCCGAGGCATGAGTTCTGGAAACTTCTGGCTCTTTTGAGAGCAGATTTGACTACCAGAGACTGGTGAGGCAGCTGAGACCTCTTGAATCTTCTGGATATGGCACTGAGATGGGAAAATCCCAGTTCTTCATCAGTGATCTTTAAGTATAGGTGCACTGGAACCATGACCCTTCTTAGGAGGGAATTCATAATTTAGGGCAGATAACATTTTCTGCCCTTGGGTTCCTCCTCTGTCTCCCACCTTAAAAGAGATGCCAAAGCCATCTCCTTCACAAAATCTGTGAAATAGAGACCCTCAGGTGGACATTTACGTCTCTTGAGGTGGGGAGGATCAGAAAGGACTCATAAGACTCCTCCCCCAAGAAGTAATGAAGGTTCTCTTCTCAGTCCCATTCAGACTACTCACAGTACTTGGAATGAACAGAGGTGCCTGCCTCAGCTCAATGGGACGTGCCAATGCCCTGAAGGGCACTGGGATATAGCCCTACCCTCGACTCCCCCAGTGTTGAGAGCAGTACTGCATGTGTCGCTGTTGACATCAACGCAGTCAGGGCACCAGCACCGAAGACCATTCCACAGGCAAGGTAGGAGCCTGAGAGGTGGCAGCTGCAGTGTCTGTTGCCAGCTCCTCCATGAACTGGCTCGGTTACTGCTTATCAAGGTAGGCATCTGTAAAGGCTGGGAACCAGGGACGGGACGCCTGCGAAGGAAACAGTGCTGAACCAGAAGCAGGAACCTGACTGCCCAGAAACTGGCGCACTGACACCTCCACCAAGGAGGGGGAGCACTCTTCCCAGTACCGGCACTTCTCAGGTACTGGTGATGCCAATGGTGCTCCCGGCACCAATGCGTCAAAGAGGGCCGATGCCTGTGCTTCCCCCAACGCTGAGCATCATGGTCCTTTGGTGCCGACAAGGATGGTGTTAGGTCCAATGCTGACCAGTATTGGGACCTACTTCAAGCGCCCAATGCCAATAGAAGTGGAGACCTCCTCACTGCCGGTGCACTCCTAGTGATAGTCGAAGTCTGGGCAGCCACTGAGGTTGATGCTTCCGGTGCTAATATTGATGGATTGGCTTTCGAGGAGCCAAAATGTTTCTCCTGCACAACATCACCCAGATGTGAGAATACGAACAGCCTGCTTGTCCTCAGAGAAATAATGCATTCTTTTTTCTAATCCATCCACCTGAACACTCTTAATATGCTCCATCCTATGGATGTGTCCTGTGAGAGGCTCTATTACTAGTAAAAGAGACCCATTTCGTAGAGGAATGAAACGGGCGCTAGCAAGGTTCCACGCCCCCTCCCTACCTCCCTCCCTCCCTATGTCCCTGTCTGTCGTCCGAGTTCCCGCTCCCCTCCCTCCCCTTCAAGTTGAAGGACCCCCCTCCTCTGCCCTTTGAGTTACATGGCCCCCTCCCTTCGAGTTGCAGGAGCCCCCACCTCTGCCCTTCGAGTTCCACGGCCCCCTTCAAGCTGCAGGAGGGCCCCCCTCCCCTTCAAGTTGCAGGATGCCCCCCTCCCTTCCACTCCCCTCAGAGTTCCACGCCCCCTCTCTCCTCCGAGTTCAACGCCCCCCGCGCCTCCCCTCCTTGAACTGCAAGCAGAAACCTGTCCTCCGGCAGCCTCTCGTCTCCTGTGTGCGGCTATAATTTAAAAATTGTTACCTTGGGGTCCGGCTCAGCATTGAAGGCGATCTGCGCTACAGAGTGCCTTCCCATCTGTCAGCTCTGCCTCTGGTCCCGCCTCATTTCCTGTTTCCGGAAGGGCGGGACCAGAGGCCAGAGCTGACAGATGGGAAGGCAGTCTCTGTAGCGCCGCACGCTTTCAATGCTGACGCTGGACCCCGAGGGTAACAATTTTTAAATTAGAGCTGGCACGCAGGAAGGCGAGCGGCTGCTGGAGGACAGGTCCTTCTTGCACTTTGAGGGAGGGGAGGCGGGGGGGGGGGGGGCGTGGAACTTGGAGGGGAGTGGAAGGAGGGAGGGGTGTCCTGCAACTTGAAGGGGAGGGGGAGGCATCCTGCAATTGAAGGAGATCAACGGTCTCAGCCCTCTCTCGGTTCTTTTAGTCGGGCGCTTCCCGCCCTCCCTGCTTCGAGTAGTAACATCTGATGTTGGGCAAGCAGGCTTCTACTGCGGGGAGAGAGATGATGTCAGGAGATGGTACGAACGCAGTGAGAGGACCACTGGAACGTTTGCAGGAGCAAATTATTATATTAGATTTAGATTTTGCTCCACACCTTTTTTCAGTAGTAGCTCTAGGTGAGTTACATTCAGGTACTCTGGATATTTCTCTGTCCCAGGAGGGCTCACAATCAAAGTTTGTACCTGAGGCAATGGAGGGTTGTGACTTGCCCAAGATCACAAGGAGCGGCAGTGGTATTTGAGCCGGCCATCTCTGGATTTCAAGACCGGTCTCTAACCACTAGGCCAGTCCTCCACTCCATGAGTGAACCAATCTTAGGATGTGCATTCAGTTCATTTACTCCTGGAGGAATTCTGTGCTTCGGAAGTTACGCAGAATTCCCCATCTCTATATACTGTGCAAAGTGGCACAGATACTATCAGCCGGAAAGCGTCTTCCACCCTCCCTACACACTCAATGGTCCAGCACGCAGGAGGAGCAGCTGAACAGCCGCAGGTCAGGCTGCTTCCTCCTCTGCTGGAGCAGTTCCTTTTGCCACATGGCTCAAAGGAACAGTGGGCCCAGGATGGGAGAGGAGCAGAAAGCAGCCTGATGTACAGCTCTGCAGCTCCTCCTCCTCCTACTGTGCTGGACAGGTGAATGTGCGGGAGGAGGGGTGTCTGGAAAAACTGTAGATGGAGGATGGGTGCAGGGAGGGGTGCTGAAAAAAAAGTGGATGGTGTGTGGGTGCAGGGAGGTAACTGGAAAAAAATATGTGTGGGGGTGGCATGGAAAAAAGCTGGATGGAGGGGTGTGTGTGTGTGTGTGTGCCATGGATATTGAGTGGAAGTCTGGATGAAAGTGCAAGGGAAACTGCAGTAGGGGGGTTATTTCATGCCTGTGGGAGATGTCAGCTCTTATAATAGGTGAATTCTGCACAAAAAAATAAAAAATAAAGTATGCAGAATTTTGCAAAATTTTCAATTTTTATGCGATTTCCTTCTGGAGTACTCATTAAAGCACCTTAAGCCATTTACTGTATGCTTACCTACAAATTACAAACATATAGTCAATTTGCAGGTATTAAAAAGTCTAACATGAAAAATGTTAATTAACATGAATATTATTTGTTACATTTGTATCCCACATTTTCTCACCTAGAATATGTGAAACAAACCAAAAAATACACAAAAACTGAGGAAAATGGCCAAAAATGAATTGTGGAGATTTGTCACATCTTATTGAGGCAGCCATGGGCATAATTATATATATAAGAAGCCATAAAAATCTGGTGTTTAAAAGTTTGGTTTAGTTCTGCAAGTGATGGAGGAATGTCATCTGGTTTAGATTACGTTTGCCAAGCTAAAGGTTAGAAAGGTCAGTGAGAAATGAAACTCTGTCCCTTGTGATTGATGGATTGCTAATGCAAACACATATGTATCCTATTATGAACAAGGTATATTGCAGGCAATTTAAAAGGATTAGGCTGAAATGCTGTTTAGTTAGATTCTAAATAATTCTAGATATAAATGAGTTAGATTTTAGAAGTTCTTAATATGTAGATATGGCTTATAAGGAATACTGATTCTGCTTATTTTAGAATATGTTTTTCTGTGTAATTAATATGTAGAATATCCTTTCAATCCAGTGTTACATATTTGCCTGACTCTTTAAAGTGAGCCTTTGTCTGCTGTTTAAGAGGTCAAGCATCTGGTTTGACTTAGCCACAGTCCTAGCTAGTTCTGTGAAGGAAGTTAATAGGTGAAAAGAGGTCAAGAAAAGTCTTGATTAATTATAGGTAAATGTAGGACTGGGCTTTCTGAAAGAAATAACAAATTACGTATGTGTGCCATTAAGTAAGACTGGCCCTTGACCCCTTAATGAATGCCAGAACCCAGTTAGTATGAAGTTGACTAGGAATATGAGAATGTCCCTTAGTCCCTAAATGAATTCAGTTTAAGCTATAGCTGAGAAATTAATCATAATAAAATGCCAAGAGAGGGGAGCCAAAATGTCTGGTCTGAGAGGCCCCAGGTCATGGGTCAGTTTGAGAAATATTAAACCTATGTAACTGATATTTTTAAAGTAATGATTGGCTGAGGCAAGGTAACCAATCCATTCTTTACCATCTGGAGAGTAAGGGGGGCTAGAGGTTAGGACTGTATTTAAGTGGGAGTAGAAGCAGCTTACGTCAGAAGGAACAGACAGGAGAAAGAGAGCTGAAGGAACAGACAGGAGAAGGAGAGCTGAAGGAAGACAGACAGCAGAAGAAGAGAAGCAGCTGAGACAGAAGCCATAACATCCAGAGAGCTGAGAGAGAGAGAAGAGAGCTAGAACTGATGTCCTGCTTTGTTTGCTGGCAAATAAAGAAGATTTCTCCCTCATTCTGGTGTGTGCTGTTTGACTCCTGAAGTACCACAGATTCTGCTAACAATAGGGGTAATTCATGCATCAATTCCTGCAACAATTCTTGGTGTCAGAAGTGGGATTTCGAACCCTGCAGCGATTTCTGGCACCCAACTGACTGAGAAACATTCGCCGGGTATGTATTCTGTATTCTGTATTGTAATCCTAGCTAGGAAACTGTAAACCAGCCCCTCAAAAATTGAGGGAAGGGGAGTCTGATCAACTCTCAGCGAAGGCCTTAGTAACTTTTAGTCTAGTGGAGATTAGAAGCGAAACCGCTTGAGCTTATCTGTATCTGAGAAATTTGAAATTGTTGGGTGGGATTTTCTGTATGGAATGTGTGATGCGTGAATGTTAAATGAGTGCGGACTTCTTATAACTGCGTTTCCAATTAACGCGAGTTCAATTGGCCAGTGACAGAAGGAAGCGATTGGTGTCTGTCTACCTAGTGTCTCGAGAGTGTGGACCCCTTACTGCACTCTCAAAAAAAAAACTCCCTCCCTTTTGTGTGTTGTAACTGTAAGCATTATGGGAGGGAAATCGTCTAGACAAATTGCTACCCCCCTAGATTGTATGCTTAAGAATTTCAAAAAGGATTTTTAATTAATGATTATGGACAGACTTTAAGCTCAAGTACTCTAAGAACCTTGTGTGAAGTTGAGTGGCCATCTATGGGAGTGGGGTGGCCCCCTGGTGGCAGCTTAGATATTGAAGTAATCCGGAAGGTCTACAGCATAATTGTAGGAGAACCAGAATATTCTGAACAACTCCCCTATATAGATTCCTGGGACAGCCTTGTGACTGACCCTCCCTCTTGGTTGAAAACTTATATGGGATCCCCAGTAAAATTCATGTTGGGCCGCGTTCAAAGAAAGATTAGAAAATCTAAATTGGAAGAGGGAAAGAGCCCTAGGAAGCCTACCACCCAATCGGTGGCTTCCGCCCCTACCCTGTCCGAGAAACCCATACTCTCTGATGACCCCTCAGATCTTGAGCCACCACCTTATGGCCCATTGTTGGGGTTCCGTGCCACCCCCAGAGATCCACGCCGCCCAGCCCAAGCCTCTCCAGCACAGGCTTCTCCGGATAGCTCCTCTTCTGTGCAAACCCCGTCACATCCTAGGGTGGACCTTTCATCCGGCCTCTACCCTTCTGTGCCACATTCTCCCCTGTTAACCTCCGAAGACCCGCTTTGGGCTGCACCCCCTGACTCCTCAACTCCTGACAGCCCAGCCTTTCCCTCTAGTACCCCTACCCACTCATTAGGGGCCCGGCATCCCTTTCAATGGACTGAATCACCTGTGACCACCTCTCAGTCTATGAGTACCCCTCCCCATCCCTCAGGGGTTCAACACACCTCCACTGAATGGGTTAGACCTGTTGCAATCACCTTTGAGCATGATAGGAGGGTAGCTCCTAGCTCTACCTCAGGTTCCATTCCTACCTCCTCGAGAGTTCTGCCCCTGCGTCAGGTAACCACCACTCGACCGGATCCTAATAATGAGGGTCAGGTTATGCAGGCACAGGCCTACCAGTATGTACCCTTCACAACCACCGATCTCCTGAATTGGAAGACGCATTATCCCTCTTATACTGAAAAGCCTCAGGCAGTGGTGGACCTAGTGGCTAGCATTATGGCCACCCATAACCCAACCTGGACTGATTGTCAACAACTTCTCCTGACCCTCTTCACAACTGAGGAGAGGCGGAAGATTTTACAAAATGCTGAGGCCATCACGCGAGCGCGTGCCCCCGAGAGGACACCGGACCTAGAGGAATGGGTTAGAACTCGGTTCCCTCGCGCAGCTCCAGCTTGGGATCCAAATAATGAGCAGCACTATGAACTGTTGTCTGGCTATTGCCGGGACTTGCTGGAAGGTATGAGGAAAGGCATAAAGAGGCCCATTAATCTGGCAAAGGTCTCTGAAATTCTCCAAGGGGCAACTGAATCCCCTGGGGCCTTTTTAGAGCGACTAATTGAAGCCTACAGAACATACACCCCATTTGACCCTGAAGCACTAGAAAACCAGAGAATGGTGAATAGTGCATTGGTGGCCCAGAGTATGCCAGATATCCGGAAGAAGTTGTAGCCTCAGGAGGGATTCGCAGGGATGAATACCACCCAGCTAATTGAGATCGCAACTAAGGTTTTCATTAATAGAGATCAGGAGGTGCGCCGAGAGGCTGACCGGAAGATGCAGAAGAAGGCCGACCTTTTAGCGGCAGCCATTACTAATTCCACCCTTAACCGAGGTCGACCTCTAGCTAATGGGAAGCCAAAGTGGGACCCCGGACCACCAGCCAGGCCCCGAGATTCCTTCAATCAATCCCGGCCAAGGGGGGAGAATCCCAGACCAAGATTGGAGAGGGACCAGTGTGCCTATTGCAAGGAAAGAGGGCACTGGAAAGATGAATGCCCCCAGAGGCGTCAGGGACTGAGAAGGGGACCAGGAGATCGAGGAAGCCGAGGCCGAGTTTGAGAGGGAAGATATGAGCTTCCTGAATCTGACATCATCGGGATAGCCGAGATGGCAGAATGGGACGAATAGGACAGACCGGGTTCCTACAAACTGGGCTCCCAGGAACCTATGGTCAAGTTAACTATAGGGAGCCGCTCAATTCCATTCATGATTGATACAGGAGCTGAACATTCTGTTGTGACGGAGCGATTAGCGCCTGTGTCTGGAAAAACTGTCCGAGTGGTGGGAGCCACGGGGGTGCAGAACCGGAGGCCCTTTCTGACGACCCGTAGATGCCAATTAGGCTCACACACAGTCACTCATGAATTCCTTTATATGCCAGACTGTCCAATCCCTTTGTTAGGTCGAGACCTGCTGTCCAAGCTTAGGGCCCAAATTTCCTTTGACTCTGATGGCCAGACTTCAGTCTCCTTTCGGCCCCCGACATCCAGCCCTAAGGGTATATTGAGTTTCTGCTGCCCCCTTGAAGAAGAATGGCGGCTGCATCAGTCGCATGGCCAAGTTGACCTACCCCTGGCAGACAGCTTTCAGGTCAGTGGGGTATGGGCAGAAGATAATCCCCCAGGGTTGGCCCGAAATATTCCTCCTGTCCATGTAGATTTACTTCCAAGTGCCCGGCCAATCCATCATCGTCAATACCCAATTCCCCGAAAGGCTCTGGAAGGGATTCAAGTACACCTGAATCGTTTGTTATCCCATGGAATTATTCGACCTTGTCAGTCTCCATGGAATACGCCACTGTTGCCAGTTCAGAAGCCAGGGACTGAGGACTACCGGCCAGTCCAAGACTTACGAGTGGTCAACAAATCCACTATCTCATTACACCCTGTAGTGCCTAATCCATATGTCCTGCTGGGATTGATACCTTCTGGAGCTACCCATTTCACGACACTAGACTTAAAAGATGCCTTCTTTTGTATTCGGGTGGCCCCCGCCAGTCAACTGCTTTTCGCCTTTCAATGGGAAAACCCAGTAACAGGAAGGAAGCTTCAGTATACATGGACTCGCCTGCCACAGGGGTTCAAGAACTCCCCCACCATTTTTGGGACAGCCCTAGGGCAAGACCTTAAGACTTTTAAATCTGAGCCTTCCAGGCGAGTTTTACTCCAGTATGTAGATGACCTCCTGATTGCAGCAGTGACCCAGGAAGAGTGTTTTGAGGCTACCAGAGAATTGCTGGAGCTACTCTTGGATGCAGGCTATAAGGTCTCACGCTCAAAGGCCCAACTTTGTCAGTCAGAAGTGAAGTATCTGGGCTTCTGCATTTCCCAGGGAAGTCGGAGACTGGATGTCAGTAGGAAGCAAGCAGTTGCTGCAATTCCCCAACCCAAGTCCAGAAGGGAAGTTAGGGAATTTCTGGGAGCAGCCGGATTCTGCAGAATTTGGATTCCAAATTTTGCACTGATGGCGAAACCCCTTTACCAGGCCACAAAGGGGGGTGAAAAGGAACCATTTGAATGGGGACCTATCGCTCAACAATCCTTCATTGCCATAAAGAAAGCCCTACTCCAAGCCCCTGCGTTAGGCCTTCCTGATGTGGAGAAACCTTTCTCATTGTATGTCCATGAGCGACAGGGGGTTGCTCTGGGTGTGCTGACCCAGATGATGGGATCCTGGCAGAGGCCTGTTGCATACCTGTCTAAACAGCTGGATGGAGTGGCTAAAGGATGGCCAGCCTGCATGAGGGCCATTGCAGCAACAGCCTTACTGGTCCAGGAAGCTGATAAGTTGACCTTGGGGCAAGAACTGGTTGTTAAAGTCCCCCATGCAGTTCTCACCCCCATGGAGTATAAGGGCAACCACTGGTTTACAAATAACCGTATGGTTAAGTACCAAGCCAGTTTGTGTGAGAATCCACGGATACACCTGGAAACAGTGGCTACATTCAATCCTGCCACTCTTTTGCCAGCATCTGAGGGACCTCCGGATCATGACTGTATCCAAACCATGGATGAAGTGTACTCCAGTCGACCAGATCTTAAAGATGTTCCGTGGAGGGACCCAGATGTAATTTATTTCACAGATGGAAGCAGTTACGTGGAGAACTCCAAGCGATTGGCAGGCTATGCTGTGGTGACAGAGGACAAGGTGATAGAAGCAAGAGCCCTGCCCCAAGGAACTTCAGCCCAGAAAGCAGAACTTGTGGCCCTCATACGAGCTCTGGAGCTAGCAGCAGGACTGGTAACCAACATTTATACTGATTCCAAGTATGCCTTCACAACTCTACATGCTCATGGAGCTTTATATAAGGAAAAGGGACTCATAAATGCCGCAGGCCAACCTGTTAAGTATGGACCTGAAATACTTCAGCTGCTAGAGGCTGTTTGGGCCCCTAAGAAGGTAGCTGTCATTCACTGCAGGGGACACCAAAGGATAGATACTCCAGTGGCTCGAGGGAATCGCTATGCTGATCGGGTGGCCAAGGAAGCTGCTCGAGGACCCCCAGCAAGTACTGTGACTCCCCTGTTCCAAATTCGACTGCAAGAATGGACGCCTATGTATACCCAAATGGAAGAGAAATGGGCTCAAGAGGAAGGGTGCAGTAAGGAGACCTGATGGCTGGTTACATCTCCCTGATACCAGAGTTCTGGTGCCACGCACCATAGCTTGGCCTGTAGTGTCTCAGCATCATGACCTGTCACACTTAGGGAAAACAGTACTAGCCCGCCTACTCAGTCGAGTAGTGGTGCTGGAAGGATTGGATAGTCTGGTTGCCACTGCCTCTGCCCGATGTACTCTCTGTGCTCAGAATAATGCTCGTCAGGGACCCCGTATTCCACCAGGAGTTCAGTCTAGGGGACTAACACCCTTTGAGTCTCTAGTTATAGACTTCACAGAAATGCCCAGGAGCGGTAGGCTCCGATACCTTTTGGTCATGGTCTGTACCTTTTCTGGGTGGGTGGAAGCATATCCTACAGTCACTGAGAAAGCCACAGAAGAGCTCGAGCCCTCCTTAGGGATGTCATCCCCAGGTATGGACTGCCCCTTGCCATAGGTTCAGATAATGGTCCCGCCTTTGTTGAAGCCACACTTCAGGCCCTGACCCGCGCATTGCGCATTTCCTGGAAATTGCATTGTGCTTACCGTCCCCAGAGTTCAGGGCAGGTTGAGCGGGCAAACAGAACCTTGAAAAATAGCCTAGCAAAGATTTGTCAGGAAACCCAACTGAAATGGCCACAGGCACTGCCACTAGCCCTCTTCCGCCTCCGATGCACCCCAACTAAAGGAACAGCCCCTCTCTCCCTTTGAAATTGTGTATGGGAAGCCCCCAGCCATTTTGCAGGGAATTAAGGGAGACATAGGGATTTTAGGGTCTGCCCAGGTACAGGAGCAGGTAGCCCTTTTGGGCAAGATAATTTCTGAGCTCAGTCTTATGTGAGAGAAATAAACCCTGTCCCCTTCCAGGCTCAGGTACATTCCTTCCTGCCAGGGGATAAGTTTGGTAGTTGAAAGACTGGAGGCTCCAGCCTTTGGGGGCCCCGGTGGAAAAGGACCTTTTACTGTTTTGCTTTCTACCCCTACAGCTGTGAAGGTCGCAGGGATAACTCCATGGGTCATTGGTCTCGAATTAAGTCTGCTGACCAGACTGAGCCCAGCACGGATCAGACGGAGCCTAGACAGTGGAGAGCAGAAAGTGATCCAGCGGAGCCATTGAAGTTGCGCTTGACCCGAACCAAAGAATCCACTAGCTGAAAAGACGGGTCACTGCATACTGCAGGAAGCTGCTGAACTTCGGCTTCACACTGAGACTCTTTCTTGCCCTGATTCTGGCTTTCTTGGAATTTGAGAGCTTGATCCTTGTCAGTTGAGGGTCTATCCCAACTGGTATAAGAACTCAAAGACTGAGAACATTATATTAGAATAATCTGTGATTAGCACAGACTGTTTTAAATATTATTGCTTAATTAGTTTGCTGTATTTGTTTTAGATTAGGAAGAAAGAAAATGTTAGTAGTTTGGATGCTTTTGTTGTTTTCTACTCCTTGCCTCCTTTTTCCTAGTACCCCAACTCGCTCCAACCTTTGGTTACACTCTGTCCAGGAACTAATTAGCCAGGCAAAGATTACTTCCCCTTGTATTGTGTGTTCCCGATTTCTCCTTATACTACAGATGTCCCAGCTGTACCTGTCCCTGTGCAGCTCCCAGCTCTTATACCTCCCTACTTTTCGAGTTCAGGCCGAGTTCAGGCCCTTGGAGCCAGGATTATACTTGGTGGTCCTTTTATAATGCTACTTCCCCTCTGAATCTTCTCTAAGGCCAGTCTTTACGTCTCCCTATCCAGCTTCTGGAGTGTTTTGTTTAACAAGAAACATCTCAACTGTCTTCCCATTCCCTGTAACTATACTAATGTTCTCCCAGAAAAAGGGGAATCTGTGTGGGTAGTCTCCTCAGGTACTACTATGTGCCCTACTACCATACCTGCAGATTATGACCAAGGTGATTATCTGGCTCCTAACCTTAATACTGAGAAGACTATAGTGTCCCGGCCTATTTTCTACTTTCATAAGTCCCCGGGGTATGAAGGGTTTGCACCATATGAGCAGCCTGTCACAATCGGGGATTGGCACCTATGGTGTACAAAGTCTCCATTTCTCTTAGTTCCCCCTGGGATAGGGGCTCACATTATGGGCATCCTAGTGTCCATCCTGTGCCAACATTTATTGGGAACTTTCCTCGCCCTCTCCTTGGTCATTACTGGCTCTGTGATAATGTCCTCCACATGATTCTTCCCCCACATATGAATTTTGTGTATTGGTAACTTTGAATTATTTTCCTAAAGTTATTCCTCTCCTCAGGCCACCATCCCAGCACCGCTCTAAGCGAGAGGCTTTGTCCTTACTTCCTCCGTGCCACAGAGGATGAGGCGATTGAATTAGCTCTCCAGTATATTAACTCTACTTATCCTCTGACTAAAAAGAGACTTGTAGCCCTTTCTGCCACAGCCTGGATTCCAATTGGGGGCCCGGTAGCGGGTATTACTGAACTAGGCATGGCTACCCGGAGACTTCAGTCTCTACTCCATGTTTTAGTTCATGAGCTGAACGTGGTAGTCAATGCATTGCAGGATCAAATTAATGAATTAAGTATAGTTTCTCGGTATAACTGTATGGGTCTTGACTATCTCTTTGCAGCCCTGGGTGGCCTCTGCACAGTGCTAAATTCTTCAGAGTGCTGTACTATTGTCATAAATAGGACGCATGTAGTTAGGCATGCTATGGATAAAGTCCTACAGTTGGCCAGCCTTAATGTGGAGGATTACCGAGGAGGATTAGACCTTACCTCCTGGTGGTGGTCATTGACCTCATGGATACGTCCTTTGTTCATTTCCCTAATAGTCTTAGTTTTAGCAGGGTTGTTGTTTTGTTTCTTGGCCTCATGTGCTTCGGCAGTATGCCGTCGGACCTTAACAAGTAGGGTAATGGTGATTCACAAGCCTATTCTTAGTTAGGATCACTATAATCGCCAGAGTTTGAGTTGTGAGACTTATCTCTGCATAAGCTGATTTTAGTCTCAAAGGGGGGAATGAGGCAGCCATGGGCATAATTATATATATAAGAAGCCATAAAAATCTGGTGTTTAAAAGTTTGGTTTAGTTCTGCAAGTGATGGAGGAATGTCATCTGGTTTAGATTACGTTTGCCAAGCTAAAGGTTAGAAAGGTCAGTGAGAAATGAAACTCTGTCCCTTGTGATTGATGGATTGCTAATGCAAACACATATGTATCCTATTATGAACAAGGTATATTGCAGGCAATTTAAAAGGATTAGGCTGAAATGCTGTTTAGTTAGATTCTAAATAATTCTAGATATAAATGAGTTAGATTTTAGAAGTTCTTAATATGTAGATATGGCTTATAAGGAATACTGATTCTGCTTATTTTAGAATATGTTTTTCTGTGTAATTAATATGTAGAATATCCTTTCAATCCAGTGTTACATATTTGCCTGACTCTTTAAAGTGAGCCTTTGTCTGCTGTTTAAGAGGTCAAGCATCTGGTTTGACTTAGCCACAGTCCTAGCTAGTTCTGTGAAGGAAGTTAATAGGTGAAAAGAGGTCAAGAAAAGTCTTGATTAATTATAGGTAAATGTAGGACTGGGCTTTCTGAAAGAAATAACAAATTACGTATGTGTGCCATTAAGTAAGACTGGCCCTTGACCCCTTAATGAATGCCAGAACCCAGTTAGTATGAAGTTGACTAGGAATATGAGAATGTCCCTTAGTCCCTAAATGAATTCAGTTTAAGCTATAGCTGAGAAATTAATCATAATAAAATGCCAAGAGAGGGGAGCCAAAATGTCTGGTCTGAGAGGCCCCAGGTCATGGGTCAGTTTGAGAAATATTAAACCTATGTAACTGATATTTTTAAAGTAATGATTGGCTGAGGCAAGGTAACCAATCCATTCTTTACCATCTGGAGAGTAAGGGGGGCTAGAGGTTAGGACTGTATTTAAGTGGGAGTAGAAGCAGCTTACGTCAGAAGGAACAGACAGGAGAAAGAGAGCAGAAGGAACAGACAGGAGAAAGAGAGCTGAAGGAACAGACAGGAGAAGGAGAGCTGAAGGAAGACAGACAGCAGAAAAAGAGAAGCAGCTGAGACAGAAGCCATAACATCCAGAGAGCTGAGAGAGAGAGAAGAGAGCTAGAACTGATGTCCTGCTTTGTTTGCTGGCAAATAAAGAAGATTTCTCCCTCATTCTGGTGTGTGCTGTTTGACTCCTGAAGTACCACAGATTCTGCTAACAATAGGGGTAATTCATGCATCAATTCCTGCAACATTATCTTCTATTGCCCAAATGTAAATTTTTTGTGGAGTGCGATTTGGGAAAGAATAGCTAACATTATCCCACTGATATCTACTCCAGCTATCTCTTATGGAATAGTTATTCTTAAATCATCCCACTCAGATCTCTCAACACCAAACAAGTTTATCCAATTATTTAATATTGTGTTGGCTATTGCCATCCATCTCATGGTCTTGCACTGGAATGATAACTCAAAACTACACTTTAACGAATGGTGGTCTGATGTTTGCGCGACCAGAAAATATGAAGCCTTAAATGCTCTTATATTTCATAATATATTACATGTCCAGAAAATCTGGTCCCCTCTAGATGAGTTTTACAATAATTCAATTCCTAGTGTGTGACTTTCACCGTATTTACAATGTATAATTATACTGTATAACTTTTAATTCTACCAATTGGTGCTTTTTCTTTCCCATTTACCCTTTTTTCCTTTTTTTTCCACTTTCCCATTCCCATTTATGTATACATTATGTTTCTCATTTATCATTCTATGTGAATTTTATATGTAATCTGTGCCTTCTTTAATTCTCTGTGTTTGTATAGTTATAACTATTCTGGCATCAGATTCAATCACATTCTTTATTGTTATGCATTTCTGAAAACCAAAAGATACTGTAGAAACCAGCAGAGAAAGTGAAAATAAAACCAAACGCTGACTGAATGTGTATCACCTAGCACTACAAGCCAGGAATGAGAACATGATGGGTTTAAAAACAAACATCTGGTAACAAAGTATCCATGTAATACTTGAAGAGTTACAAGGGATTAATTGAACCAGCAGAGAAAGTGAAAGTGAAACCAAACGCTGACTGAATGTGTATCACCTAGCACTGCAAGCCAGGAATGAGAACATAATGGGTTTAAAAACAAACACCTGATAACAAAGTATCCATGTAACACTTGAAGAGTTAGGAGGGATTAATTAAACAAGCAGAGAAAGTGAAAGTGAAACCAAACGCTGACTGAATGTGTATCACCTAGCACTACAAGCCCTGAATAAAGATATAATCTTAATAGGTTTAAAAACAAACCTTTGGCAACATGGTATCCATATGATACTAAAAAAGTAGATAGAACCGGCAGAGAAAGTAAAAGGGAACCAAACGTTGGCTGAAAATGTATCAACACAATGCTGGGCAGGGAGGGAAAGAGAAACTACATAAAAAAGGGGCATCTAAAAGTAAATACATAGCCAAATAAATTGAACAGTGCAAACAAAGGTTGGGACAAAAAATGCTGCCAAAACAAGCAAGTCAGAAAAATATAAATAATGAACTAAACTAAATGAGGATAATGGAGAGACATCACATCACAATCAAGCACTGGGAGGAGAAGAAAAAAGTGCTTACCCAAACAGAATATGCTGGATACAAACTATCAGAGCAAATGGTGATGACGGCAAAGTAGTGAGAATATATAGCATGCTGGGAGGAAAAAGGGGGTGGTCTCATCCGACACATGCCGGAAGTATCCTATGTGGTGAAAGTCAATGTGAGCAGCTGCTGTGGTCTTAGAAAATGATGTCACAAAATGCGTTTAATGAAACAATACAGAAACAGATGGAAATACAAGGGTAAATTAAACCAGCGTAAAAAAACAAATATGACAAAAAGGAATTAGAAAAAATGAAAAGGGAGGTAAAAAAACAATCAAGCTCCCGATTGGAACATTCCTATTTTTAAATGGAAACCAAAATAGAAGCAAAAAACTTTCATAAAAGTAATGTGAACAAATATACAGAATGGTGTGCATCTTTATACAGGTAAATAAATATATAATAATAAAAAGATTTAGATAAAAAGATTTATATGATCACAATTCTATCTCTACTCCAACATGGTCTTATAAAAAAGTAAAATGTTGTCAAATCATTAACATCTCTTTGATCTTAATTTTCTAATGTTTTGATAAAAAAAGATTAATATAAATGTGTGTTATAATAAGTTAATACAGAACATATACTTAAAAGAACTACTTGTAATTTATTTTCTTCACCTTTTGTTAAGATCGATGCACTACCTCTTTTAAAAAGGTCATTAAAACATTAGTTATAGTTTGTCCATAGATGAAATATTTTGGATATCATATAAAAAATATATAAAAATATATATGTACCTAAAGAATAAATATCTATTTTAGATTGATTGCACACTTAAAAAAACTTATATAGACAAATATAATCAGAGGAAATGTACCCATTCTAAGGCCACATTTAGTCCATATGGACTGACTGTATTTAATTCAAAAATAATCCTTTGTTCCTCTCTCAGTAAGTGATTATCAAAATCACCACCGCGCCATGATTTTCTTATGATTTTAAACACAAGAAATTTCAAGTCTGTAACTACATGATGTTATCTAGGTCCACTCCTGGAGGAAGCCAATAAGGTGCCCTCCTATCACTGATCTCAAGGCATGGACCCAGACCTCATCATTAGTTAGCACTAGATGTATTATGTGCACAAGATCCCTGAGAGCCTGACCTACTGTCAGGATAAAAGGAGGATTGCCTTGTTTGGAAACTTGGCCATTGGGAATAATTAGAATGACTGGGCCTGCAGTGCTCAAGGTTTTTAAATTTCTGTATACCAGCAGAGGCCCAAGAAGAGGATTTAGGCTTGTCCTCAGGAAATCTATGAGGCTTACCCTCTTCTAAGTTCTTAATAATCTTATCAAGCTCATCACCAAGAAGCAAGGTACCCTTAATAGAAGTTTACTTGAGACAAGACTTAAATGACACATCTATCAACCAATTTTTCAGCTACAGAAACCAACAAGCAGTAACAGGGAGGGACATACTTCAAGCAAGAACTTTCATGACATCATAAGGGCCATGAGCCAATATGCAAGACCTGCCACTAGAGCTTATGCAGGTCCCAGCCAATATTCAGCTGGGGCTCACGTAAGACAGTTATGTGGGCCCTGTCTTTTCTTCATGTTCAATTGTGAAGCGCTGCATATGACTGGTAGCGCCATAGAAATGATTTGTAGTAGTAGTAGTAATATCGATCAGGACCCACATGACTTTTAAAACTCTCTTCTAAGGCCTCCTAGGCCTTCTCGGGGACCTCCCAAAATGGCCCTCTCCTTCCTTCTCCCTCCCCCTACTACTACAACCTTAAGTACCTACCTCCCTCCCTCCCAACTCCACAATGACCCCCACTCCCCATCTTGATAGGCCCCTTGAGCCTTCCTTCAATCCCTCGTGGTCAAATGGGGGCAATGGGAACAGAAGCAACCCCTCTCGCTCCTGCCCCTAGCGTTGGGTTCCTCAATATGGCTGCTGCAACCTTTCGCAGCAGCCATTTTCATGATGCTGCTAAGGGCAGAAGTGGGGTTCACTCCTGGCCCCATCGTCCCCCCCCCCTAACCACCAGGTATTGAAGGTAGGCTCTGGGGAGGGGGGCTACTGAGATGGGGGTAGGGGATTTGCGAAGGAGAGGGTTGTTTCCGGTGGACCAATGAGGGATTCGGGGAGCCTTAAAAAAGGGTTTTAAAAGTCTTAGCTGATATTCAGTGCTGGGGCCCACATGACTAAGCAGGTGAATTTAGGACAGCTTTTGAGCTGTCCTAAATTCAACCACATAGCTATGTGGGTAGCATTACTGAACACTGCCGGCACCCACATATCTGCCAGCTCCTCCCCAACACTGCCCCCAGTACTGCTCCCGACCTGCCCATTTTTTTTTTTGGGGGGGGGGGGGGAAATGGTCAGAGCCAACATTCAGCAACACTGTCCAGTTAATGGCCATCCATATCAGTGGATGGGCAGCCCTGAGTGATTTAAGCGGGCAGGAGCTTCTTCTGCCTGCTTAAATCACTTTGAATACCAGGCCCTTAGTAATACAGAGTGGAAGTTCTTCTTTCTTAAATAACCTAAAGACTTTAGCGTCGTCTCCCCCCTCAAGTAAATGAAGAAGCATGTATTGAGACCCCTGAATGTAAGGACTCTGTTCCAAAAAGATTCTTTTTGGAGGCACTGTGTCAGAGAGCCCTGGGAGAGGCAGGGAGATGGTCTGAAACTGACTTCTCTTCAATAAAAAAAGCTTGATAGATTGACAAAATAAAATCTGGAGGAAAAAAAAGAACAAACACCTTCCATAAAAGACAAACCTGAGGTACCTGCTTGTTAAAAAGAAGGCAAGCAGTGATAGAGGATGTAGGCACATCTAAAATTGCTGCTGAACCTGAAGTTTCTAAAATGGACACCATTTCTGTGGACTGTCAGGAACTGTGAGCCGGGTTATGAAGTCATTTAGCAGATACCGACTCTTCTGGTTATGGTTATTTATTCTTGATATACCACCATTATTGCAAATGCAAATCAAGGCAGTGTACAAATCCAAATGAAAAAGCAAGAAAAGAACTACAATATCAAATAGGAAAGAATACAAACACCCACAACAAGAAGGAAAAAACCCCACAGTATAAGCTGCCAAGTTTCAACTCCTAGTCCTGATAGGCCAATTGAAAAAAATAAGTTTTTAAAAGGGATTTAAAAGGAACAAACGATTTTTCTTCTCTCAAAATGAGGCACCAGAAAGAAAAAAATGCTCTTTCGTGTCTACTCATGCCTCACCAAGGCTGGGGGTGGGAGGACCAAATGGAAAGTATCAAGAGAGAGCAATTTTCGAGAAGGAAGATATAGAATAATCACAAAAGCCAGGTAACTGGAGGAGTGGTCATGAACTGCTTTAAATATTGAAAGCACCACCTTATGTTGAAAGCTATAAAAGAAGGCTGGACATGATCAAACTTGTGGGCACGATGCAAAAACCAAGCAGCCTTATTCTGTAATGTTTGAAGAAGTTTTAGGCGGTGATCTGGAATTCCTGCATAGACTATCAAACATATAAACGGCGAGTGACCGTACTCACTCGCAAATGCAAAGTAGAGACTTCCCTCTCTGCCCCGCCCCCGCATCAATACATGAAGACGGGGGCGGGACAGAGAGGGAAGTCTCTACTGGCATGCTGCAGACGTCGGAACCGCTCCCCCTCCCCCGGAGTCGCCGCCACCGCCCCTCCATCTGGTCGAGCACTGTGAACTTACATCACGCAGCAGCAGGCACATCAGCAAAGCTGCCGTCGGGCTTCCTTCTCTGCCTTTGTCCCGCCCTCATCGACGTTACGTCACACGAGGGCGGGACACAGGCAGAGAAGGAAGCCCGCCCTGACGGCAGCTTTGCTGATGTGCCTGCTGCTGCGTGCTGATGTAAGTTTACAGTGCTGCTCGGGCAGGGTGGAGGGGCGGTGGTGGCGACTCCGGGGGAGGCGGGGCGGCGCCGACCTCGGGGGGGGGGCTCGGGGGGGGGGGGCTCGGAAACCCCCCCATTCCAAAAGTAGCCCGTTTTCACAGGCTCAACGGCTAGTATTATAATAGTAAAGGTGTGATCGCACATAGGCATGAAGAAAAGTCTTCAAGACACAAGTACAAAAGCGAAGATACCTGTAATTGGTGTTCTCCAAGGACAGCAGGCTGAGTACTCTCACAGATGGGATGATGATATCCTGATGGAGCCCGAAGCGGACACTGACTAGCTTAAAATGTAGAACTTTCTAGCAGCGTCCACCAAGAATGCGCTGGTCCCTTCCCGCTCGACATGCGAGCATGGGTCCTCCAGTCAAGTGTAAAAGGCAAAAATCAAACTACAGACAACACCAGCTGCAGGTAAGTATCTTTGCTTTCTCCGAGGACAAGCAGGCCTTCCTATTCTCACAGATGGGAATCCCTAGCTACCAGGCTCACCAAAAACAAGAAAGCTAGGATAATCGAGTCTTGAAATGTTGAGATTAAACTTCAATTAACCTGAAACTATATACATGTTAGCTGTAGAGGTGCAGCCTGGAACGGAACAAAACAGGGTCCAGAAGGGTGGAGTTGTATTCTAGACACCGAACAAATTCTGCAGACCTTCCCGTCTGAACCAACTGCCATATTAGTTGTCCTGATACGAACATTAGTGGGATGTGAATGTGTGGACCGAAGACCATGTTGCAGTCTTGCAAATCTCCTCTATGGAGGTTGATCTCAAATGGGCAAACAACTTCGCAATGGTTCTGACATTATGAGCTGTGACATGGCATTCTAGAGTTAGTTCAACCTGGGCATAAGCAAAGGAGATGTAATCTGCTATCCAATTTGAAAGTGTGCGTTTGCCAATAGCCACCCTCAAAAGAAACAAAAAGCTGGATGGACTGTCTATGGGCTTTCGTCCGCTCCAGATAGAAGGCTAAGGCTCACTTGAATTCTAAGGTATGGGCATCAGGTCTCTGGAAAAATGTTGGAAGAACGATTGGTTAAGATGGAACTCTGACACTACCTTAGGAAGAAACTTAGGGTGTATGCGGAGGACTAACCTGTTGTGATGGAACTTAATATACGGTAGGTTAGCTACCAGGGCTTGGAGCTCACTGACCCTGCGAGCTGAAGTGACCGCCTCTAGAAACACAACTTTCCAGGTCAAAAACTTCAGATGGCAGGAATCCAGCAGCTCAAAGGGAGCTTTCATCAGCTGGGTTAGGACTGCGTTGCGATCCCATGACACAACTGGAGGTTTGGGAGGGGGCTTTGTCAACAACAAACCTCTCATAAAGCAGACAAGGTGCAGGAAGTATTCAAGCACTTTTTGTGCAGGACAAGAAAAAGGGTCTAAGGCCTTGCCCTCACACCAGACAGCAAACCTTCTCTGTTTAAGAGAATAACATCTCTTAGTGGAATCTTTCCTGGAAGCCAGCAAGATACGGGAGACATCCTAAGGCAATCCAAGGGATCCAAACTCTATGTTCTCAATATCCAAGCCATGAGGGCCAGAGAGATCTTCATAAGACAATTCCAGAAGAACAGTGAGCCAAATCTGCCACGGCCAATAAGGAGCTATCAGAACCATGGTGCCCTGGTCTTGTTTGAGTTTCAGCAAAGTCTTCCCTATGAGAGGTATAGGAGGATGCGCATATAGAAGATCTTGTCCCCAAAGGAGGGGAAAGGCACCTGATGCTAGTCTGCCATTTAACCCTAGCCAGGAGCAGAACTGAGGGACCTTGTTGTTGAGATGAGAGCAAAAAGATCCACTGAGGGGGTACCACTGGGCCGTTCTCAAATGGAGCCATGCCATGGGTGGGACATGCATTATGGAAGCCATGTGGCCCATTAATATCAACATTTGCCAAGATGAAATCTGCTGGCTGCTGCAGACCTGGGAGGCAAGCATCACCAAAGTATCCGCTCTCGCTTGAAGAAGAAAAGCCCGAGCCTGCGCCGTATCTAGCAGGGCTTCTATGTACTTCAATTGGCGAACTGACTGAAGATGAAACTTGGGATAATTTATGATAAACACCAATAGCTCCAACACCTGACTAGTCACCCGCATTGACTCGTTTGCCCCCTCCTTAGATGTGTTCTTGACCAGCCAATCATCCAGGTAGGGAAACACATACACTCCCAGTCTGCGTGGATACACTGTGACTACCACAAGGCACTTGGTGAAAACTCTGGGTGCAGACGCTAGGCCAAATGGCAAAACGCAATACTGGTAACGGCATTTCCCCACTCAAAATATGAGATAATTCCTGTGACTGGGAAGTATCGAAATGTGAGTATAGGCATCCTTTAAATTCAGAGAACATAGCAAATTGTTTTCCTGGATGAGAGGGAGTAGGGTGCCCAGGGAAATCATCTTGAACTTTTCCTTTACCAAAATTTTGTTCAGGGCCCTTAGGTCCAGGATTGGCAGGAATCCCAATGTTTTCTTAGTCTCAGGAAAGTACCTGGAAAAGAATTCCCTCCCTTCTTCCCCTGATAGCACGGGTTCAAACACTCGGGCCTGCAGAAGGGCATAGATTTCCTCTACAAGTACTTGGTTGTGCTGACAGCTGATGTAAGACACTCTCAGAGGGCAAACTGGAAGTCGCTGATGCCAATTTAGGGCATACCTCCGACGGACTATTTGAAGCATCCACTGGTCGGAAGTTACAAGGGGTCATCTGTGTTGGTAAAAACTGAGCCTCCCTCCGACCACTAAGTTGTCTTGTAGGACAGGACCGTAAAAGGGGAAATAGCATCCAAAGCCGTAATTAGTGAGGAATTCCAACACGTAACTTGTTTAGACACAGAAAAAAGGAAAAATCTCCTGGAAAAAAAAAGAAAACAATCATGGGCAAGAAGTCAAATTCACAGGATGCAGGTTCTGAGAGGAATCCTGTGTTTCAGGGGAACGAAAAATAGGAAATGGTGGCCAAAGACGAAACGAAAGTACTGAATGATCAAACCAAGAAACAGGGGCCACAGGCAGGTTAGAAAATAAAATCGAATAACAAGATATCAAAATCAAATACAACGTATGACCAGCAATATAGAAACATAGAAACATGACGGCAGATAAAGGCCATATGACCATCCAGTCTGCCCATCCTCTTTAACCCCTAACTCTTCCTTTTCCTAAGCGATCCCACATGCTTATCCCTTGCCTTTTTAAATTCTGGAACAGTCCTCGACTGAACAACCTCCACTGGGAGGCCATTCCACGCCTCCACCACCCTTTCTGTGAAATAATACTTCCATAGATTACTCCTAAGCCTATTCCCTCTTAACTTCGTCATTTGCCCCCTCATTCCAGAGCTCTCCTTCATTTGAAAAAGACTCTCTTCCTGTACATAAATGCCCTTGAGATATTTAAACATCTCTATCATGTCTCCTCTCTCCCTCCTCTCTTCCTACATATACATATTGAGGTTCATAAGCCTGTCCCTATAATTCTTGCATTCAACACCGCTTACTAATTTTGTAGCTGCCCTCTGGACCGACTCCATCCTGTTTATGTCTTTCTGTAGGTGCGGTCTCCAGAACTGCATGCAGTACTCCAAATGGGGCCTCACTAGAGACTTATACATATAATGGGGGAATACCTGAGGAAGGAGTTGATGGGCTGGGAGGACGTACGAGAAGTGGAAGGACAGTGGTCCAGGCTGAAAGAAGCTATAAATACGGCCACAAACCTTTATGTAAGGAGAGTAAATAAAAGCAAGAGAAAAAGGAAACTGGTATGGTTCTCCAAGCAAGTGGCTGAGAAAATAAAGGCTAAAGAGTTGGCATTCCTGCAATACAGAAAAACTCAAGAAGAGGAACACAGAGTGGAATACTGGATGAAACTGAAAGAAGCCAAGAGAGAAATACGTCTGGCGAAAGCGCAAGCGGAAGAACAATTGGCTAGAAATGTAGAGGGGGACAAAAATTTCTTCAGGTATATTAGTGAAAGGAGGAAGACTAAAAAGGGAATTGTGAGACTGAAAGATGCTGTGAACCGTTATGTAGATAATGATGAAGAAAATGCAAATTTTCTAAATAGATACGTTTGTTCTGTTTTCACAGAAGAAAATCCTGGAGGAGGACCATGATTGACTGGCAAAAGTACATATGAGAATGGAGTGAATATAGCACCGTTTATGGAAGAGAATGTGTATGAACAACTTGAAAAACTAAAGGTGGACAAAGCCATGGGACCGGACTGGATCCACCCCAGGATATTGAGGGAGCTTAGAGAGGTTCTGGCGGGTCCTCTTAAAGATTTGTTTAATAAATCCTTGGAGACGGGAGAGGTTCCGTGGGATTGGAGAACAGCGGATGTGGTCCCTCTTCACAAAAGTGGTGATAGGGAAGAAGCTGGAAACTACAGGCCGGTAAATGAATTTCCTGGAAGACAATAAGTTGCAAGATCCGAAAAAACATGGTTTTACCAAAGGTAAATCGTGCCAAACGAATCTCATTGAATTCTTTGACTGGGTGACCAGAGAACTGAATCATGGACGTGCTATAGACGTAATCTACTTAGATTTCAGCAAAGCTTTTGACACGGTTCCCCACAGGAGGCTCTTGAATAAACTTGACAGGCTGAAGATAGGACCTGACGTGGTGAACTGGATTAGGAACTGGTTGACGGACAGACACCAGAGGGTGGTGGTTAATGGAATTCGCTCGGAGGGAAAGGTGAGTAGTGGAGTGTATCAGGGATCAGTGCTGGGGCCGATTCTGTTCAATATATTTGTGAGTGACATTGCCGAAGGGTTAGAAGGTAAAGTTTGCCTTTTTGCGGATGATACTAAGATTTGTAACAAAGTGGACACCCAGGAGGGAGTGGAAAACATGAAAAAGGATCTGCAGAAGCTAGAAGAATGGTCTAAGGTTTGGCAATTAAAATTCAATGCGAAGAAATGGAAGTGATGCACTTAGGAAGTAGAAATCCACGGGAGACGTATGTGTTAGGCGGTGAGTGACTGATATGTACAGATGGGGAGAGGGATCTGAGGATCTGAAGGTGACAAAACAGTGTGACAAGGCGGTGGCCATAGCTAAAAGTTTGCTAGGCTGTAAAGAGAGAGGTGTGACCGGCAGAAGAAAGGAGGTGTTGATGCCCCTGTAGTCGTTGGTGAGGCACCACCTGGAGTATTGTGTTCAGTTTTGAAGGCCGTATCTTGCTAAGGATGTAAAAAGAATTGAAGCGGTACAAAGAAAAGCTACAAAAATGGTATGGGATTTGCGTTACAAGACGTATGAGGAGAGACTTGCTGACCTGAACATGTATACCCTGGAGGAAAGGAGAAACAGGGGTGATATGATACAGACGTTCAAATATTTGAAAGGTATTAATCCGCAAACAAACCTTTTCCGTAGATGGGAAGGCGGTAGAACTAGAGGACATGAAATGAGATTGAAGGGGGGCAGACTGAAGAAAAATGTCAGGAAGTATTTTTTCACGGAGAGAGTGGTGGATGCTTGGAATGCCCTCCCACGGGAGGTGGTGGCGATAAAAACGGTAACAGAATTCACAAATGCGTGGGATAAACATAAAGGAATCCTGTTCAGAAGGAATGGAACCTCAGAAGCTTAGCAGAGATAGGGTGGCAGATCTGGTGGTGGGAGGCGGGGCAGACTTCTACGGTCTGTGCCCTGAAAATGGCAGATACAAATCAAGGTCAGGTATACACATAAAGTAGCACGTATGAGTTTATCTTGTTGGGCAGACTGGATGGACCGTAAAGGTTTTCTCTGCCGTCATCTACTATGTTACATATGCATGAGAATGTTAACCTGCTGTATCAACCCTAGGTCTGACACAAATGAAAAAACTGAGGAACTCTAAAATGATTCAAATCATCGATTTGAATATTAAAATTGCCTATAATAAGCACGTTAGGAAAACGAGTCACAACATCAGCAACAGTTTGCAAACTAAGTCCCATAACTGTGTATTCAAAGCCGGAGGTCAATAAAGTTTCAAAACATATAAGGGCAAAGAATCCTCTATTCTAACTAAGATAAGAGAGGAAATGGTGGAGCTAGTATGAATAGTAGCTAAGCCACTTCCCCCATCCCTACCAGAAAAACATAGGTAGAAAGAACTGAGAAACTGGCAGGCAGACTAAGAAGAAAGGTAGTTTTCCTCACCCTTTCCTATGTATGTTTCAGTTAAACAATAAAGATCAGAGTAGGAAGAACTGATCAAATCATTTAACAAAACAGTTTTATTGCGTATTGACTTACAGTTCCATAGAGAAGCACGAAGAGTGGACGTCAAAGACCTTTGCTTCAAAGTAGAAAGACAAGATGTAAGGTACCTTATCCAAGGGATGCATTGTTAAGGCCAGGTGAGAAATGGGTGCAGTCTGTAAAAAACAGGAATCAGAACCACCACTGAGGCCAATGTATAAAGGGATCAATACCTTCACGGTGGCCATGAAAACCCCCCAACAATAAACAAAAAAGAAAACAAGAATAAAACACAACAGAATAATTAGAAACAAAGAACCTGGAATACAATAAATAAGCAGAAAAGGAGCTGTCCCTATGGAGCTCGGCCAAGAATGCTGCAGCAAAAATCATATTTGTAGTAAGAAGGGAGTCACTTCCACTTACGTCAGTGTCGGTACTGCAGTGTGTCCACAGGGGACAAAGAGCCAAAACTTATCTGGCAGGTAGGAGACATCAATGTCAGTGATGCAGCCGGTCTCTCTTCTCCTGCTTAGTATGTAAGGCTGTCATCAGGATTGGGGCATGATGGCAGCTTCCTGCCCAATGTGAGCAGAGCACAAGTTCATATTTCTGTGAAGGACCACAGACAGAACACAGCAGTTTGCAGCAATGAGCTGTCCACCCCAGTCCAACCTTCTGTCCAAGACTACCTTCCTAAGAAAGGGAAGCTTGCTGCTAGAATAGTATTGCTCTTGGCCTCTGAATTTAGACCAACAATGACTCTTGGGAAGAGGTGCCAGAGGTAATGAAGGACCTCCCATAAGTACTTCAGCCAGTCTCTGAATTTGGTCTCTAAAATTCCAGAACGTCTTCAAAATATCGTTAACTTTTGCAGAGGATAAACTGCACAACCTGTTCGAGATTACCATATCTGCTACACTTCATGGATGCTCCTGAGAGGCATGGCCGAAACAGGCTGTTTTAAGCTAGTCTTCTGCAGGCAGTGTGGAGGATACAAGCAAAGGAGCTCCTAACATCACTTACCTCCATCAAGCAAGACTCACCAGCAGTTAACCTGTCCAGAAGCTGTTGGGTCCTGCATTTTGATGTTCAAGTCCTCTCTCCTCTACATATTGTTACCTGCAGGAAGTTCATGCTAGACCCAACATAGAAGTACTCTACCAGGAGCCACTGCATATAGCTGCCTGGAACAAGAGACACTAAAGAAAAAAAGAAAGATTGTTTAAACAGAGACTCAAATCTTTCTACCATGGAGGTGCCTGGATGCTGTACTTTTCTCTAATTACGGTTTTGCATAAGGACAACCCCCCCCCCCCAATAGTCCAAACACCTTATGCTCGTTATCAGAAAGATAATAACATCCTTGGCCTTGGCCACTTCCACTTTAAGGCTAGAATCAGGACTCACAGGTTGAGGAGATCCTATCTCCAGCTGACAAATGTACCAGGAAGCACTGGGAGGGGAGGTCTATGATCTCTCAGGAATACAGGATCCTGCTACAGACTGACATAGCCCATCCAAGAGCAACCCAGAGATCGAACCTTAGAGAATAAGGGTGACAAGTTTCTCTCTCCCACACAACCTCCTTACTGAGGCACTATTCCTTTTTTAAGAAGGTAATCTCCCTCTGTTTGCTGAGCTGGTTATCTATTTCTTCTCTTGCCCATCAATGAAATGCTTTAGCATCCCAAACATTGCCAAAGGTTCCTTCCCTAAAGGGACAGAGATTAGGACAAAGGAAGGGCTCAAAGTGAAACCTGAAGGTGCTGCTGTATATTATTATTGTCGTGCTGCAGATATTTTTCATGCATCCCAAGCCTAAGCTGGCCTTAAAGGCACTCTAGGAAGGTACACTTGTGTAGAGGGGCAGAGAAGCCAGTTCTATAGGCTGTTTCCGCTATTGCCCCCTGTAGTTGGGAGGAAATGGGGAGAGAGAGGAGCTTCCAGCACGCATATGACATCAACTGCTGAAATATTAAGTTAGTAGAGAACTGGATTTGTGCAGGCTTTGTTATGCCTTTGTTATATAGCTTTCATGAACTTTCTCTCTCTCTTTCTGATAAATTAGAGAGAGAAGAAGGTAAAGGAGCCAGCATGCTTTATTTATTTATAGTTCCCTCACGGGAAATGGTGCCAAATATAACGCATAGGCTACAGGTCAGTCTGGGGAACCCCTCCAGCTTTGCTTTTCAAATCACATCTGCCCACCTGGCTCCTGCCTGCCGTAGGAAAAAGAAACTAACAAGTGGGAGAGGGAGAAAGAAAGGAATAGGCTTACCATATTTGTAGAGACATAAAAGAGGACAAAAACAATAAAAACGGTAGCTACCTTTGCTAAAGAAATATTTAATTGTAGCAAATGTGTAAGTGGCTTTTCACTAATGAACACGCATCAAACAGTGACTGACTTACAGTACACAGCAGTAGACAATCTGCTTTTCTAAAACTTCTGGATATGAGTTTGACTGAGTCTGATCCCAAACGTACTTGTCAAAAAAGTGGATCTCTCTCAACAATTTTGGCTGACTTCTAAGATACGTGCGAAAGTCTTTGCATTACATAAGCTTAAACTTGTGCTGCACAAACAAATTCTTTTGAAAGATTCAACCAACATGGAAACAGAGAGGAGATTAGCAATGCCTTTCTCTCTCTTTAGCACCCCCATGTGTCCAGACTGACTAATTGGTCAGTGATGGTTTCTCTCATTATGTGGGTAGGTGTGTTGGTCATGGGGCACATAAAAGAAAAAGAGGATATTTTCCTAAAAATTGAAAAAACCCTGAAGGACATATCTGAAGAAGTCCAGAAGGAAGACTCCTCTGAGTTATTCTCCTCTGCTGAGGTCTGCATCCAGAAATGCGACCTGAACATTACCTCAGATTATGAGCTGAGCTGGCTGGAAGGCTGGTGCTTCAGCCTAGTCACTTTGGAAGAAGCACTGCTGCCAGCAAAACACTTGGCCTTTAACATAAGCTCGCTCAAGGCTTTCTGATATAATAAGAATATAACCCTCTTCATGGTGCGGGTACAAACTCCCACCTGTTTTCACTAATAGGTATTGTAGCCTGTAACTAACATTGCAGAGTTTGAAGCTCCTCTAATGATTTGAGGTGAGGGACCAACTTCCCATACAATTATTTAAAACCCTTCCAGGGGAAACAGCAGTAAACAAGAGATGAGAAGGAAGGTGGGAAGAACTCTGACTCCTCCGAGTATCATCCATGTTCCATGTCCAATTTAATTGCTTTATTCCACTATTTCCTCTCTTAAACCTGCCAAGTCTCCTGCATTCAGCGGAAACTCCTGCTTTTGTAGGTCATCTCCTGCACTCCCACTGGGGAGTCAAGAACTCCTGCCCAGCAGCCTTCCCCTCCTACGAAAGCAGGAGATGAGTTAATAAGACCAGTCCCATGGCAGAAGGAGATGATATTTTATTAAGGTGTCTTCTCCTGCTGGAGAGAGCAGTGCCTTGCTGGCACCATGGCTACACAGTTGAGGTGTGCCAAAGGATGGGCCAGGAGCTAGCATGGGTGAGGCAGAGGGAGGACTAGGGGGAATCTTAGAAATCTCCATCTCAAAAATTGGATCCCTTTGGCAGCTCTACCCTCTGCTCAACTGCCACCCAGTTTTCCAACTGGGTCAGGAGCTGCCTTAGACAAACAGTCCAGGAGCTGAACAGACCAATGTTACTTCCTGCTGGCAACAGAGAAATACTCAGAGTGCACAGAAATTCCCTCCACCAGGATGAACACAGCTCTTGTCATCTTCAGAAAAAGCTCCAGCTCTCCTTTCAGTCACTGCTCTTCTGTCAGCTAGTGTTATCTTTAGTACAGCAGGCAGAAGAAGAAACAGAGAGCCCCAGGGGGAGGGGGAGGAACCTGAAAGCACCAATTATACTGCATTATCAGCAGCACTTCTCCACAGAAATGTATTGATCTTATCATCTAAATAGTCACCAACCAGTTCAGAAGTTAAAAGAGAAGTGAGGAGCTGACCAGTGAACATCTACCACCTACTGAAGATAGAAAAATACTGTGAGAATATGAAGTCTGCTGTCCTTGGAGAATACCTACTACAGGTATCTTCACTTTCTAAAAGGCCAAGCAGGTTTTCATATTCTCACGTGTGGGGAAAGCGAAGATACTTACCTGCAGCAGGTATTCTCCGAGGACAGCAGGCAGATAATTCTCACAAGTGGGTCAGCGATCCGCGCCGGCCCAGGAAATGGCATTTGAAATAACAAAAAACTTTACTACAGCCTTCTGAGTGCGACACACATCCGACTGCACATGCGCAGAGTGCCTTCCCGCTTGCCGCGCCACTCAGTTTAGTCAAGAGCAAGAAAGAAAAATATAGAAGACTCCAAGGGGAGGTGGGCGGGTTTGTGAGGATTATCAGCCTGCTGTCCTCGGAGAATACCTGCTAGAGGTAAGTATCTTCGCTTTCTCTGAGGACAAGCTGGCTGAATAATCCTCACAAGTGGGGTATCCTTAGCTTCCAGGCTCACTCAAAACAATAAACAGTGGTCAACTGGCCTCGCAACAGCGAGGACGTAACATAGATTAACCTAAAACTATATATAATCTAGCTCAGTGTGCAGCCTGGAACAGAATAAAACGGGCCTAGGGGGGGTAGAGTTGGATTCTATACCTCAAACAGTGTCTGAAATGCCGACTGCCCAAACCGACTGTCGCGCCAGGTATCTTGCTCAAGGCAACAGTGAGATGTGAATGTGTGGACTGAAGACCACGTTGCACCTTTGTAAATCTCTTCAATGGAGGCTGACTTCAAGTGAGCCACCGACACAACCATGGCTCTGACATTATGAACTGTGACATGACCCGCCAGAGTCAGCCCAGCTTGGGCATAAGCAAAGGAAATACAATCTGCTAGCCAAGTGGAGATGGTGCATTTACTGATGGCAACTCCCCTCCTGTTGGGATCAAAAGAAACAAACAACTGGGCGGACTGTCTGAAGGGCTTCGTCCGCTCATAGTAACATAGTAAATGATGGCAGATAAAGACCTGAACGGTCCATCCAGTCTGCCCAACAAGATAAAGTATTACATACCATGTAAAATGAGTTTATATGTATACCCGAGTTTGATTTGTCCCTGCCTTTCTCAGGGCACAGACTGTAGAAGTCTGCCCAGCACTGTTCCTGTACTAAATGTTCTGAAGCTAACATCGAAGTCCCTTAAAATTTACACTCCTGCCCATCCATACCTATTCAGTTATGATCAGGGCACAGACCGTAGAAGTCTGCTCTGCAACAGTTTTACTCTCCAAATACCAGCGTCGCCATCCAATCTCTGCTAAGATTCCGTACACCCATTCCTTCTAAACAGGATTCCTTTGTGTTTATCCTATGCACGTTTGAATTCCATTACCGTTTTCATCTCCATCACCTCCCACGGGAGGGCATTCCATGTATCTACCACCCTCTCCGTGAAAAAATACTTCCTGATATTACTCCTGAGTCTGCCCCCTTTCAACCTCAATTCATGTCCTCTAGTTCTATCACCTTCCCATCTCCAGAAAAGGTCTGTTTGCTGATTAATACCTTTCAAATATTTGAACGTCTGTATCATGTCACCCCTGTTTCTCCTTTCCTCCAAGGTATACATGTTCAGGTCAGCAAGTCTCTCCTCGTACGGTTTGCAAAGCAAATCCCATACCATTTTTGTAGCTTTTCTTTGCACCACCTTCCAGTCTTTTTACATCTTTAGCAAGATACGGCCTCAAAGACTGAACACAATACTCCAAGTAAAAGGCCAACGCTCTCTTGCAGTCCAAGGTGTGCAAACTATGTTCGCCAAGGTGGGCATGAGGACAGGGAAAAGATGTTGGCAAGACAATTGACTGGTTCAGTTGGAACTCCGACACCACCTTCGGTAGGAACTTAGGGTGCGTGCAGAGGCCTACTCTGTTGTGATGAAACTTAGTATAAGGTGCATCAACTACTAAGGACTGAAGCTCACTGACCCTATGAGCTGAAGTAACAGCCACCAAGAAAATGACCTTTCAGGTCAAGTACTTCAGAAGGCAGGAATTCAGTGGCTCAAAAGGAGCTTTCATCAGCTGGGTGAGAACGACGTTGAGATTCCATGACACTGGTAGAGGTTTGACAGGGGGTTTTGACAAAGGCAAACCTCTCATGAAGCAAACAACTAAAGGCTGTCCAGAGATAGGCTTACCTTCTACACGTTGATAATAAGCACTAATTGCACTAAGGTGAACCCTTGTGGAGTTGGTCTTGAGACCCGACTCTGACAAGTGTAAAAGGTACTCAAGCAGGGTCCGTGTAGGAAAAGTAAGAGGATCTAGGGCCCTGCTCTCACACCAGATGGCAAACCACCTCCATTTAAAAGAATAACACCTCTTAGTGGAATCTTTCCTGGAAGCCAGCAAGACCAAGGAGACACCCTCCGAAAGACCGAAGGAAGCGAATTCTAGGCTCTCAACATCCAAACTTGAAAGCCAGAGACTGTTCTTTGGAGGATAATTCCAGAGGAAGAGGGAACCAAATCTGTCTCAGCCAGTAAGGTACGATGAGAAAGCGAATGCTACATACCTGTAGAAGGTATTCTCCGAGGACAGCAGGCTGATTGTTCTCACTGATGGGTTGACGTCCTCGGCAGCCCCCTCCATCGGAAAGTTTACTAGCAAAGGCCTTTGCTAGTCCTCG
Organism: Microcaecilia unicolor; assembly: GCF_901765095.1. Taxonomy (NCBI): domain Eukaryota; kingdom Metazoa; phylum Chordata; class Amphibia; order Gymnophiona; family Siphonopidae; genus Microcaecilia; species Microcaecilia unicolor. The sequence continues at coordinate 100,987,849 of NC_044033.1, forward strand.
CGCGCCCATGCGCACCGCGCATGCGCGGCCGTCTTCCCGCCCGAAACCGGCTCGAGCCAGCCAGTCCAGTATGTAGCAAGACAATACACTTCAAGGGAAGACTCAACTCCAAAGGGGAGGCGGGCGGGTTTGTGAGAACAATCAGCCTGCTGTCCTCGGAGAATACCTTCTACAGGTATGTAGCATTCGCTTTCTCCGAGGACAAGCAGGCTGCTTGTTCTCACTGATGGGGTATCCCTAGCCCCCAGGCTCACTCAAAACAACAACCATGGTCAATTGGGCCTCGCAACGGCGAGGACATTAATGAGATTGACCTAAAAAATTTACCAACTAACTGAGAGTGCAGCCTGGAACAGAACAAACAGGGCCCTTGGGGGGTGGAGTTTGATCCTAAAGCCCAAACAGGTTCTGAAGAACTGACTGCCCGAACCGACTGTCGCGTCGGGTGTCCTGCTGCAGGCAGTAATGAGATGTGAATGTGTGGACAGATGACCACGTCGCAGCTTTGCAAATTTCTTCAATGGAGGCTGACTTCAAGTGGGCTACCGACGCAGCCATGGCTCTAACATTATGAGCCGTGACATGACCCTCAAGAGCCAGCCCCGCCTGGGCGTAAGTGAAGGAAATGCAATCTGCTAGCCAATTGGATATGGTGCGTTTCCCTACAGCCACTCCCCTCCTATTGGGGTCAAAAGAAACAAACAATTGGGCGGACTGTCTGGTGGGCTGTGTCCGCTCCAGGTAGAAGGCCAATGCTCTCTTGCAGTCCAATGTGTGCAGCTGACGTTCAGCAGGGCAGGAATGAGGACGGGGAAAAAATGTTGGCAAGACAATTGACTGGTTCAGATGGAACTCCAACACAACCTTTGGCAGGAACTTAGGGTGAGTGCGGAGGACTACTCTGTTATGATGAAATTTGGTGTACGGGGCCTGGGCTACCAGGGCCTGAAGCTCACTGACTCTACGAGCTGAAGTAACTGCCACCAAGAAAATGACCTTCCAGGTCAAGTACTTCAGAAGGCAGGAATTCAGTGGCTCAAAAGGAGGTTTCATCAGCTGGGTGAGAACGACATTGAGATCCCATGACACTGTAGGAGGCTTGACAGGGGGCTTTGACAAAAGCAAACCTCTCATGAAGCGAACAACTAAAGGCTGTCCTGAGATCGGCTTACCTTCCACACGGTAATGGTATGCACTGATTGCACTAAGGTGAACCCTTACAGAGTTGGTCTTGAGACCAGACTCAGACAAGTGCAGAAGGTATTCAAGCAGGGTCTGTGTAGGACAAGAGCGAGGATCTAGGGCCTTGCTGTCACACCAGACGGCAAACCTCCTCCAATGGAAGAAGTAACTTCTCTTAGTGGAGTCTTTCCTGGAAGCAAGCAAGATGCGGGAGACACCCTCTGACAGACCCAAAGAGGCAAAGTCTACGCCCTCAACATCCAGGCCGTGAGAGCCAGGGACCGGAGGCTGGGATGCAGAAGAGCCCCTTCGTCCTGCGTGATGAGGGTCGGAAAACACTCCAATCTCCACGGTTCTTCGGAGGATAACTCCAGAAGAAGAGGGAACCAGATCTGACGCGGCCAAAAAGGAGCAATCAGAATCATGGTGCCTTGGTCTTGCTTGAGTTTCAACAAAGTCTTCCCCACCAGAGGAATGGGAGGATAAGCATACAGCAGGCCCTCCCCCCAATCCAGGAGGAAGGCATCCGATGCCAGTCTGCCGGGGGCCTGAAGCCTGGAACAGAACTGAGGGACTTTGTGGTTCGCTCGAGATGCGAAGAGATCCACCAAGGGGGTGCCCCACGCTTGGAAGATGTGGCGCACCACTCGGGAGTTGAGCGACCATTCGTGAGGTTGCATAATCCTGCTCAGTCTGTCGGCCAGACTGTTGTTTACGCCTGCCAGATATGTGGCTTGGAGCACCATGCCTTGACGGCGAGCCCAGAGCCACATGCTGACGGCTTCCTGACACAGGGGGCGAGATCCGGTGCCCCCCTGCTTGTTGACATAGTACATGGCAACCTGGTTGTCTGTCTGAATTTGGATAAGTTGGTGGGACAGCCGATCTCTGAAAGCCTTCAGAGCGTTCCAGATCGCTCGCAACTCCAGAAGATTGATCTGTAGATCGCGTTCTTGGAGGGACCAACTTCCTTGGGTGTGAAGCCCATCGACATGAGCTCCCCATCCCAGGAGAGACGCATCCGTGGTCAGCACTTTTTGTGGCTGAGGAATTTGGAAGGGACGTCCCAGAGTCAAATTGGAGAAAATCGTCCACCAATACAGGGATTTGAGAAAACTCGTGGACAGGTGGATCACGTCCTCTAGACCCCCAGCGGCCTGATACCACTGGGAGGCTAGGGTTCATTGAGCAGATCTCATGTGAAGGCGGGCCATGGGAGTCACATGAACTGTGGAGGCCATGTGGCCCAGCAATTTCAACATCTGCCGAGCTGTGATCTGCTGGGACGCACGCACCCGCGAGACGAGGGACAACAAGTTGTTGGCCCTCGCCTCTGGGAGATAGGCGCGAGCCGTCCGAGAATCCAGCAGGGCTCCTATGAATTCGAGTTTCTGCACTGGGAGAAGATGGGACTTTGGGTAATTTATCACAAACCCCAGTAGCTCCAGGAGGCGAATAGTCATCTGCATGGACTGCAGGGCTCCTGCCTCGGATGTGTTCTTCACCAGCCAATCGTCGAGATATGGGAACACGTGCACCCCCAGCCTGCGAAGTGCCGCTGCTACCACAGCTAGGCACTTTGTGAACACCCTGGGCGCAGAGGCGAGCCCAAAGGGTAGCACACAGTACTGGAAGTGGCGTGTGCCCAACTGAAATCGCAGATACTGTCTGTGAGCTGGCAGTATCGGGATGTGTGTGTAGGCATCCTTCAAGTCCAGAGAGCATAGCCAATCGTTTTGCTGAATCATGGGGAGAAGGGTGCCCAGGGAAAGCATCCTGAACTTTTCTTTTACGAGATATTTGTTCAGGGCCCTTAGGTCTAGGATGGGACGCATCCCCCCTGTTTTCTTTTCCACAAGGAAGTACCTGGAATAGAATCCCAGCCCTTCTTGCCCGGATGGCACGGGCTCGACCGCATTGGCGCTGAGAAGGGCGGAGAGTTCCTCTACAAGTACCTGCTTGTGTTGGAAGCTGTAAGACTGAGCCCCCGGTGGACAATTTGGAGGTTTTGATGCCAAATTGAGGGTGTATCCTTGCCGGACTATTTGGAGAACCCACTGATCGGAGGTTATGAGAGGCCACCTTTGGTGAAAAGCTTTCAACCTCCCCCCGACCGGCAGGTCGCCCGGCACTGACACTTGGATGTCGGCTATGCTCTGCTGGAGCCAGTCAAAAGCTCGCCCCTTGCTTTTGCTGGGGAGCCGCGGGGCCTTGCTGAGGCGCACGCTGCTGACGAGAGCGAGCACGCTGGGGCTTAGCCTGGGCCGCAGGCTGTCGGGAAGGAGGATTGTACCTACGCTTACCAGAAGCATAGGGACCAGTCTTCCTTCCCCCGAAAAATCTTCTACCTGTAGAGGTAGAGGCTGAAGGCTGCCGGCGGGAGAACTTGTCGAATGCGGTGTCCCGCTGGTGGAGAGACTCTACCACCTGCTCGACTTTTTCTCCAAAAATGTTGTCCGCACGGCAAGGCGAGTCCGCAATCCGCTGCTGGAGTCTATTCTCCAGGTCGGCGGCACGCAGCCATGAGAGCCTGCGCATCACCACACCTTGAGCAGCGGCCCTGGACGCAACATCAAAAGTGTCATAAACTCCTCTGGCCAGGAATTTTCTGCACGCCTTCAGCTGCCTGACCACCTCCTAAAAAGGCTTGGCTTGCTCAGGGGGAAGAGCATCAACCAAGCCCGCCAACTGCCGCACATTGTTCCGCATGTGTATGCTCGTGTAGAGCTGGTAAGACTGGATCTTGGCCACGAGCATAGAAGAATGGTAGGCCTTCCTCCCAAAGGAGTCTAAGGTTCTAGGGTCTTTGCCCGGGGGCGCCGAAGCATGCTCCCTAGAACTCTTAGCCTTCTTTAGGGCCAGATCCACAACTCCAGAGTCATGAGGCAACTGAGTGCGCATCAGCTCTGGGTCCCCATGGATCCGGTACTGGGACTCAATCTTCTTGGGAATGTGGGGATTACTTAGTGGCTTGGTCCAGTTCGCAAGCAATGTCTTTTTCAGGACATGGTGCAAGGGAACAGTGGACGCTTCCTTAGGTGGAGAAGGATAGTCCAGGAGCTCAAACATTTCAGCCCTGGGCTCGTCCTCCACAACCACCGGGAAGGGGATGGCCGTAGACATCTCCCGGACAAAGGAAGCAAAAGACAGACTCTCGGGAGGAGAAAGCTGTCTCTCAGGAGAGGGAGTGGGATCAGAAGGAAGACCCTCAGACTCCTCGTCAGAGAAATATCTGGGGTCCTCCTCTTCCTCCCACGAGGCCTCACCCTCGGTGTCAGACACAAGTTCACGAACCTGTGTCTGCAACCTCGCCCTGCTTGACTCGGTGGAACCCCGTCCACGGTGGGGGCATCGAGAGGTAGACTCCCTCGCCCGCATCGGTGAAGCTCCCTCCGCCGACGTAGTCGGGGAGCCTTCCTGGGAGGTGGCCGCGGTCGGCACCGCACGCGGTACCGACGTCGGGGACCTCAACCTGGGCGATGGGCCAGCCGGCGTCACGCTCGACGGTACCGGAGGCGCAAGCACCGCCGGTACCGGAGGGGTAGGGCGCAACAGCTCTCCCAGAATCTCTGGGAGAACGGCCCGGAGGCTCTCGTTTAGAGCGGCTGCAGAGAAAGGCTGAGAGGCCGATGCAGGCGTCGACGCCAGAACCTGTTCCGGGCGAGGAGGCTGTTCCGGGCTGTCCAGAGTGGAGCGCATCGACACCTCCTGAACAGAGGGTGAGCGGTCCTCTCGGTGCCGATGCCTGCTGGGTGCCGAATCCCTCGGCGACCCAGAGCTCTCGGTGCTGACATGGGGAGGAGACCGGTGTCGATGCTTCTTCGACTTCTTCCGAAGCATGTCACCGGAGCTCCCCGGCACCGACGAGGAGGACGTAGAATCCATCCATCGCTTCCTCGGGGCCGAGACCGAAGAGGGTCGATCCAGGGGGGGCTGTACCGCAGGAGCCCTCAGGGTAGGAGGAGACCCACCCGAAGGCTCACCGCCACCAGCAGGGGAATGGACAGCCCTCACCTGCACTCCTGACGATGCACCTCCGTCCGACGACATCAGCAGACGAAGTCTCGGTACCACCGACGTCGATACAGTCGCCCGATGCCTCGGCGCCGATGCAGAGGTCCGATGCCTCGATGCAGTCGATGGAGCGGCAGCCAAGGAAGATGGTCCGGACGCTGACGACGTCGATGCACTCGATGCCTCCGGTGCCGATGCCGACAAAGAGCCCGAGAACAAAACGTTCCACTGGGCTAATCTCGCTACCTGAGTCCGCCTTTGTAACAGGGAACACAGACTGCAGTTCTGAGGGTGGTGCTGGGCCCCTAGACACTGAAGACACGCAGAGTGCCTATCAGTGAGCGAGATTACCCGGGCGCACTGGGTGCACTTCTTGAAGCCGCTGGAAGGCTTCGATGTCATGGGCGGAAAAATCACGCCGGCGAAATCAAAAGTCGAAATGGCGAAAATTGAAGCACCAAAATTTAGAGGGAGAAAAATCTCGACCGAGGCCAAAAGAGGCCTACCCCGACAACGAAAGAAAACTTACGGGGCAAAAACTGAGAAATACGGGAAGGGCAGAAAACCCGAAAGGGTCTTCTGGAACACTACCGGAGCGCTTCCCGAACTTTTTCAAGGAAAAAAGGACAAAAACACGTCGAAAAGGACGCGCGAGGTCGACTCTCTGGGGCACGAACGGCGTAACACGACCGTACCGAGTGCGGACGAAAGAAGACTGGCCGGCTCGAGCCGGTTTCGGGCGGGAAGACGGCCGCGCATGCGCGGTGCGCATGGGCGCGCGAGGACTAGCAAAGGCCTTTGCTAGTAAACTTTCCGATGGAGGGGGCTGCCGAGGACGTCAACCCATCAGTGAGAACAAGCAGCCTGCTTGTCCTCGGAGAATCATGGTTCTGCGGTCTAGCTTGAGTTTCAATAGTTTTTCTTACCAGAGGTATCGGAGGATAAGTATAAAGGAGACCTGTCCCCCAACTGAGGAGAAAGGCATCTGATGCTAGTCTGTTGTGGGCCTGAAGCCTGGAACAGAACTGAGGGACCCTGTGGTTGAGCTGAGTGGCAAAAAGATCAATCGAGGGGGTGCCCCATGCTCGGAAGACCTTGTAGGCCATGCCCAAGTGGGGAGACCACTCCACGTGGTTGCATTATCCTGCTCAGTCCGTGGTCCAGGGTGTTGTTTGCGCCCGCCAGATAAGTGGCTTGAAGGAACATGCCTTGCAAGCAAGCCCAATGCCACATCCGGACAGCTTCCTGACACAGAGGGCGTGATCCAGTGCTCCCCTGCTTGTTGATGTAATACATTGCAACCTGATTGTCTGTTTAAATGAGAATAATTTGATGGGACAGCCGATCTCTGAAAGCCTTTAGAATGTTCCAGACCGCTCGAAGTTACAGGAGGTTGATCTGAAGATTTGTTTCCTGGAGAGACTAAGTTCCTTCAGTGTGAAGTCCATTGAAATGAGCTCCCCATCCCAGGAGAGATACATCCATCGTCAGCACTTTCTGTGGCTGAGGAATTTGGAATGGAAGTCCCAGAGTCAGACTGGATTGAATTGTCCACCACTGAATAGCGCAAACAAACTCTGGGGACACTTGGATGATATCTTCCAGGTTTCTCGTGGCTTGATACCACTGAGAAGCCAGGGGCCATTGAGCTGGTCTCATGTCAAGACGTGTCATGGGTATAATGTACACTGAGAAAGCCATGTGGCCCAGCAATCTCATGAATGGAATGTGACTATACTGGGCTATAATCTTTTTAAGAAGGACAGAGAGGGCCGAAGGTGGAGGAGGGGCGCAGTATGTGAGAGCAATATCAAAGTGGCTGAATTGCAGGGGACCTGGGGAGAGGAAGAAGCTTTATGGATCGACCTGGAAAGAGAAGATGGAACCTGTATCCACATGGGGGTTATCTACAGACCTCCGGCACAAATAGAGAAGCTAGACAAGGATCTGATAGAAGATATTCAAAAGATTGGTATGAAAGGGGAGGTGCTACTGTTGGGAGATTTCAACTTGTCTGATGTGGATTGGAACATCCCGTCTGCGGAATTGGAAAGAAGTAGGGAGATTGTGGAGGCCTGTCAAAGTGCCTTGCTCAGACAAATGGTGAAGGAACCCACGAGGGAAGGGTCCAGAAGATAAATTTCCTCCTTTAACACAAGCTTATTATCTACCGAGAAAAGTAGTGAAACAGCAGCAAAATTCTTTGGATCGATGCTGGATCTAGTGCTCACGAATGGAGGAAGTGTTTCCAATATCCGGGTAGGTGCCCACCTATCTAATAGTGATCATCACACCACTTGGTTTGATATAAGGGCAATGGCGGAGTGTGGTCGCACAAAACTCAAAGTACTGGATTTCAGATGTACTGATTTTGAAAAAATGGGGGAATATCTGAAGAAGGAGCTGCTGGAGTGGGAAGGCATAGAAGAAGTACAAAATCAGTGGTCAAAGCTAAAGGCTGCTATAAATATGGCGACTGATCTTTACGTGAAGAAAGTAAACAAAACCAAGAGAAACAGGAAGCCTATATGGTTCTCCAAACAAGTAGCTCAAAAAATAAGAGCAAAAGAGGCTTTGTTCAAGAAATACAAAAGAACGCAACAAGATTTTCACGGAAAAGATTATCAGATTAAACTCAAAGAAGCGAAGAGGGAAATACGGCTAGTGAAAGTGCGAGCGAAAGAAGAAATGGCTAAAGATGTAAAGAGAGGTGACAAGACCTTTTTTAGATATATTGGAGAAAAGAGAAAAGATAGGCATAGAATTGCGAGACTGAAAGATAATGAGGAAGGTTATGTGGAGAATAAGGAGGATAAAGCGAATATGATAAACAATTACTTCTCTTCAGTATTCACGGAGGAAAATTCTGGAGAAGGACCGCGGTTGGCTGCCGACAGAACAACTGGGAATGGAGTGGATACTGTGCCGTTTACGGAAGAAAGAGTTTATAAACAGCTGGAGAATCTGAAGGTGGACAAAGCTATGGGGCCGGATGGGATACGTCCCAGGATACTGAGGGAGAGCTCAGGGAAGTCCTGGCGGGACCTCTTAAAGATGTATTTAATAGATCTATAGAGACGGGAGAGGTTCCACAAAATTGGAGACGAGCGGATGTGGTCCCTCTTCACAAATGTTTAGACAGTGAAGAAGTGGGAAACTACAGACTGGTAAGTCTCATGTTGGTGGTAGGATAAATAATGGAGTCGCTGATTTAAAAAAAGGATAGTTAACTTTCTACCATAATTATACAAAGCCAACGGGTTACAGGACCTTAGGCAACATGGCTTTACCAAAGGAAAATCCTGCCAAACGAATCTCATTGACTTCTTTGACTGGGTGACCAAAGAACTGGATGAAGGACATGCGCTAGATGTAATCTACTTGGACTTCAGCAAAGCCTTTGATACAGTCCCCCACAGAAGACTTGTGAATAAGCTGAAAGGGCTGAACTTAGGACCGAAAGTGGTGAACAGGATAAGAAACTGGTTGACTGAGAGGTGGCAGAGGTTGGTGGTAAATGGAATCTGCTCGGAAGAAAGTGAGCAGTGCGGTTCCTCAGGGGTTGGTGCTGGGGCCTATTCTGTTTAATATATTTGTGAGAGATATTGCTGAAGGGTTGGAAGGATAGGTTTGCCTTTTTGTGGATGACAAGAAGATAGCCAATAGAGTGGATACCCTGGAGGGAGTAGAAACCATGAGAAGGGATCTCCAAAAGTTAGAAGAATGGTTGAGGGTCTGGCAGTTAAAATTTAATACTAAAAGATAATAAAGAAAAGAAAAAAATTTTTTTTTTGAAAATTAAAGATGAAAGTATATGTCCAAAATAATAAATTATGTAAAGGGTGCTTAGTTTTTATAGTGCATTACACAGATCTTGGTCTCATGTAACTGTACATAAGTACATAAGTAATGCCATACTGGGAAAAGATCAAGGGTCCATCGAGCCCAGCATCCTGTCCACGACAGCGGCCAATCCAGGCCAAGGGCACCTGGCAAGTTTCCCAAACGTACAATCATTGTATACATGTTATTCCTGGAATTGTGGATTTTTCCCAAGTCCATTTAGTAGCGGTTTATGGACTTGTCCTTTAGGAAACCGTCCAACCCCTTTTTAAACTCTGCTAAGCTAACCGCCTTCACCACTTTCTCCGGCAACAAGAAAGTGGTGAAGGCGCACCAGTAACCATTCTCATTCAACCATATATTATAAAGGGCAGTATTTAACATATGAAGAATGATGGCACTTATCTTACGGTGCTGTACTGTGGTGATCTGCAAATGGAGAAGTGTAGTTCTTATTGGCAACAGTCCAGGGTGTGTAATGCTTTTTCTGATGCGTGTTGATTCGGTGTAAAAAATTCAAAAGAATCATAAGATAAAAGTATACAGTGTTCCTAGAAGCTTGATCTCAGTGTATAGGTGCACAGTTCATGTTTTCAGCAAACATTATCCCCTACATGGTCCATGTTTCGTATGTGAAGGTGTCATTACAGTTACATGAGACCAAGGTCTGTGTAATGCACTATAAAAACTGAGCACCCTTTACACTTTATATAATTTATTATTTTGGACATATACTTTACTTTCATCTTTATTTAAAAAAAAAAAATGTTTTTCGTTTCTTTTCTTTATTATCTTTTATACTATCGGGGTTTCTGGAGTATTTATAGTTTTATCTTTATAGAAACCACTTTGTTATTTAACCCAGTATTAGCTTTAGAGTTAATATTTAATGCCAAGAAGTGCAGAGTGATGCATTTGGGGTGTAAAAACCCAAAAGAGAAATAACAAATAGGAGGGGAGAGATCAGTAAGCTCGACTCAGGAAAGAGACCTTGGGGTGTTGGTGTCCGAGGATCTGAAGGTGAAGAAACAATGTGACAAGGCGGTGGCTGTGGCCAGAAGGATGCTAGGCTGCATAGAGAGGGGTATAACCAGCAGAAGAAAGGAGGTGTTGATACCCCTCTTGGTGAGGTCCCACTTAGAGTATTGTGTTCAGTTTTGGAGGCCGTATCATGCTAAAGATGTAAAAAGACTGGAAGCGGTGCAAAGAAAAGCTACAAAAATAGTATGGGATTTGCGTTGCAAACCGTACAAGGAGAGACTTGCCGACATGAACATGTATAACTTGGAAGAAAGGAGAAACAGGGGTGACAAGATACAGAGGTTCAAATATTTGAAAGGTATTAATCCGCAAACAAACCTTTTCTGGAGATGGGAAGGTGATAGAACTAGAACACATGAATTGAGGCAGAAGGGGGGCAGACTAATGTCAGGAAGTATCTTTTCATGGAAAGGGTGTTAGATACGTGGAATGCCCTCCTGCGGTAGGTGGTGATGAAAACGATAATGGAATTCAAACATGCGTGGGATAAACACAATGGAATCCTATTTAGAAGGAATGGATCTATCGAATCTTAGCGGAGATTGGGTGGCGATGCCGGTAATTGCCAGGTATTTGTGACCTGGATTGGCCACTGTTGGAAACAGGATGCTGGGCTTGATAGACCTTTGGTCTTTCCCAGTATGGCAGTACTTATGTACTTATGTAATTGGAGAGTAAAACCAATGCTGGGCGGACTTCTATGATCTGCACCCTGATCATGGCTGAATAGATATGGATTGGCTGGAGTGTAAATTTTAAGGGGCTTCGACGTTAGCTTCAGAACTTTTAGTACAGGAACAGTGCTGGGCAGACATTTACGGTCTGTGCCCTGAGAAAGGCAGGGACAAAATAAACTCAGGTATACATATAAAGTACCATGTAAAATGAGTTTATCTTGTTGTGCAGACTGGATGGACTGTTCAGGTCTTTATCTGCCGTCATTTGTAAAAATCATGACAGAATAATAGATATTGCAGTAGACTTAGCAGTTTCAATATTTAAAGCAAACTCATTGTCCAAACTGGCACACAAATTCTCTTAAGGGGTCTTTTCTTGCCTTGAGTAGCCTGTAGTAGTGGGCATTAATTGCAAACTTGTCAAAATATGGTATTTTAAGACTGTTTAATTAATATCACAATTTCAGTGTCTTTACCTGCTGTGAAGCTGAAGAAGATGCTTTTGCTTCATGATCTTCAGATGTTTCTTTGTGTAGTTTAAACCTTGATTCCATCTTTTTAGCCATTAATTTATCTCGCTTCTGCTTTAAATACTCTGCTCGTTGTCTTAGCTGCTCCTTTTCGAGAGATGTTAAACTCTGGAATGATTTCAAAATGCACACATGGCAATAGATAATCCATTAACAAGTAATCATTACACTAAAACAAAAATATGCATTTCTTAGAAGATGGAATTCAGTTTCTCTAGTAAAGCTTTTGAGTCTTAACATTTAGATTACTGCTTCACGCTTACTTATGGGCAGATGATCAAAAGCCCTGCGCTGTTCCAAACAGCGCTGTAAAAATACCGCCCCTATGATCAGAGATAACTGCATGCAACTTTAAGCATGTTATTCTCTCTGATCATAGAGTAGGCACAATCCTCCCGCACTTGACAGGACTGGGCTGTCAAAAGCCCAGACCTGTCAAACACTGGGGCTGGAGGTCCATGGGACCACCAGACCCCAACTACCTCCACCACGAGCCAAGCGAAACGGGGGCTGGAGATCCGGAGGACCTCCGGTCCCACCAACCCCCCCCCCCCGACAAGTTTGGGGGGACTGGACATCCATGGGATCTCCAGCCCCTCAACCCCCTCAGTATCCCCTCAGATGTCCCTGGTGGCCCTCTTCTGTCAGCACCGCCTCAAAAATGGCGGTGCCCAGCCCTGTCCAGTGCATCCTGCGATGCACTGGGCAGGGCTTCACACCATATAAGGGCCACCTCCCTCCTCCAACTGAAGGTAGGGGGGTGGGGAAGGGCAGTTAGACCACCAGGTGGTGGGGGGGGGGGGATTGACCTGCAGCCCACTGGGCCACCAGGGACATCTGAGGGGAAAGTGAGGGGGGTTAGGGGGGGACCTGTGTTTGGGGGGGGGTCGGGGGGACCGGAGGTCTGCCAGACCTGCAGCCCCCTGATGCTTGGGGGGGGGGGGTCGGGGTTCCTGTGGGGGGGGGGGGGGCTACTGCATTGGGGGAAATGGGGACCTGCTAGCATGCAAATACATGCTGGATTGGGCTCACCATTCATCACCAATGGTCTGCAAACCTTAACGCCAGCTCCAAGCTGGCGTAGGGTTTGTCATGGCCAGCGGGCTAATTTTTGGCGCACTAGTCACTGATCAATGGGGATGAATAGGTTTAGCATGCATTTGCATGCTACCTGCGCTAAGAGCCCTGTTTTGCATGTATTTGCATGCTAGTTGCATTCAGAGCCTGCGAGTGCATTGTTTCATGCGCTTTGGGGCTCTGATCAAGGGGCAGTAGCAAACACAGGCACTAGTATGGCGCTAACAGCCTCTAGCACCTGTGTTTGCTTCTGATCTTCAGTGCCTATTAAAGCAGCTGTGCTTCTTATTCAAAGTAAAATAAAAGTAAATGCAAACATAAGGAATAAACTTATTTTAAGGAAGCATCGGATTCCATTATCAGATGAAAAGAATTGGAGGCAGGAATAGAAGATGCTATGATGGTTAGATACCCACCAGAATCAAGAGTCAGAAAAGCTAAGTTACTTACCTGTAGCAGGTGATCTCTGTGGACAGCAGGCATATAATCTCACATATGGAAACGTCATCCATGGAGCCCGGTGCAGACACTGCCAAGTGCACCCTCACCTTAAATCTTTCAGGCACTGCCCCCACCGTGGACGCACAGGTGCCTTCCCGCCTGAACGCTGGACCAGCAGTACAGTATGAAAGCAAGAAGACACTACAAGGGGAGGCAGGAGAGATGTGAGAACCTATGCCTGCTGTCCTCGAAGAACACTTGCTACAGGTAAGTAACTTGGCTTTCTCCGAGGACAAACAGGCATAATATTCTTACATATGGGACTCACCAGCTACCAGGCTCACAATAAACATAAATTCTGTAACTAAGAGATAGTGAGCCTGCTGGAAATGAGTCAGAGGGTGGAGTTGGATTTTAAACAGTGAAAAGATTTTGCAAGACTGCTTGTCCAAACCGGCTATCATGTCTGTAATGCTGCTCCAAACAGTAGTGAGCAGTGAAGTTGTGGACAGAAATACACATAGCCTCCACGCAAATGTCTTGAATAGTGGCAGAATGGAAATTGGGTACTGAAGCTGCCATGACACTCACATTGTGAGCAGTGACTGGGCCATGGAGGGTCAGCCCAAACTGAGTATATGTATAGGAGATACAGTCAGCCAGTGAAGTAGAAACTGTACATTTGGTGATGGAAATTCCCCGCCTGTTAGGGTCAAAGGATACATAAAGCTGGGAGGACTTCCAATGAGGTTTTATTTGTTCTAGATAGTACGCTAGAACACGTTTGCAATATAAGGTATGCAGTGCTGCTTCTCTAGGATGAGAGTCTGGCTTAGGGAAGAAGACAGGTAGTACAATGGACTGACTGAGTTGGAACTCCAACACTACTTTAGAATGGAATTTGGGGTGGGTTCAAAGCACAACCCTGTTGTGGTAGAACCTGGTGTAAGGTGAGTCTGCCACAAGGGCTTCAAGCTCGCTGACTCTTCTGGCAGAAGTAAGAGCTATTAAGAATACTACTTTATATGTGAGCAACTTTACAGAACAAGAACGAAGTGGTTCAAATGGAGGTTTCATGAGAGCTGTTAGGATAACATTGAGGTCCCATGCCAATGCAGCTGGATTGAGAGGAGGTTTGGTATGAAAGAACCCTTTCATGAATGTAACTATTAAGGGATGAACTGAAACTGATTCATTATTGATTTTAGAATGAAAAGTACTGATGGCGCTCAAATGGACTCTGACTGAGTTAGTTTTGAATCCAGAATCCTAGAGATGGAGCGAGTACTCCATAAGGGCAGATAGAGAGCATGCAGTAGGCTCCAGTGATCTAGCTGACTATCAGAGAGAGAAATTTTTCCACTTTAAACTGTAATATTTTCATGTGGAAGGTTTTGTAAAGACTGTATGAGGAAGGTTCAATGAATGCAAATCTATGTTGTCGGGTACCAAGCCATCAGGGCCAGAGAGCAAGGGTCTGGATGAAGGAGGAATCCCTCATTCTGTGTTATTAGGGTTGGAAAAGGATCTAACCTGAATGCTTCCATGGACAACAACTCCAGGAGAAGAGGGAACCAGACTTGATGAGGCCAGTAGGGAACAATTAGAATAATGATCCCTTGGTCTCAGAGCATTTTAAGAATAGCTTTCCCTATGACAGGAAATGGGGGAAAAGCATATAGAAAATCCATCCCCCAGTGGAGCAAGAAGGTATCTGGGGCTATATGGTTGGGAGCATAGAGTGTGGAACAGAAGCGGAGAAGCTTGTTATTCTGAGGAGAAGCCAACAGGTCTATCGACTGGTTTCCCCACCACTGGAATATCTGATGAACGACTGAGGTGCTGAGAGACCATTCGTGAGGTTGAAGGACTGTGCTCAATTTGTCTGAAACAGTATTCTGCTTGCCGGCTAGATAAACAGCTCTTATAAAGATGTTCTGGGGGAAGAGCAAGATGGCGGCACGTTAGAATCGCCGTGAGCTCTCTCTGTGAACTGCTGCATATTCCGTGATTTTTCTTCTTCTTTACTTCAAAGAAGATAAGCCACATACTAAACGGAAAGGCTCCGTGAAGGTCGCTACCCTGACAACCAGAACCTCATTGTCTACACAGCAAAGTATAGAGAGGTTCACGATAAAAATTTTCGCCCCACAGAATGTCGGAGTGGCTCCCGTGGTTGTCTTGGATCAAGGAGAAACCGAGACCTTGGGACTAGACATAACACTCTCACCTCCGACTCTCCACCGCCGTGCCCTGCTGTCCTCGGACCTCAAGCAAGTGGTTCCGCCCTCGAAGAGGAATTTGGAAACTCATTGAATCGGGGTCTAGGAGACGAGGGCCCAGCGGGAAGCCGGAGAACTTCTGTTTCCCCCACTGAGCGTGTAACGCCAAAGATTGACCTCGCGGCGGTGACGCTGGAATCTATTTGGAGTATGCTCCAGCGCTTACATCAGACTGTGACAGATTCTACAAATCAAATTGCAACCCTTGTCAGTACCATGAAAGATTTATCTTCAGCTTTCTCTACTATGAAAATTGAACTCAATGGTAAAATAGATACTTTAAAAGAAGAAGTAAAGAATGTGAAAGAAAGCTCAACCTTATTGATTAAAGACAATGTAATATTACATTGAAAAATGGAACAATTCGAAAATTATAATCGGAGGTTAAACCTCCATTTATTAAACTTTCCTCGACTGCCTTGTATATACTCCGTTGGAAGTATTTAAGCATTACTTGATTGAAAATTGAAAATTTTCCACGGAATCAATTCCTCCATTAAATAAAATTTATTATATACCTAATAAGAAAAAAGAGGAGAAAGTACAGGAGCAGTTGCCACAAGATCAGGGAAAATTGAACGTTTTGGACCTTTTGGAATTGTCTTTAACTACAACATCTCAAAGACAAACTTTACAAGTTTCTTTCATATCCGAGCAGGATATGGAGGCAGTGAGAAGATTGGCTCTTAAGAATTTACAAACACTATTCTATGGGGGGAAAATATGGGTATTCCCAGACGTGATGAAGCAAACCCAGGAAAGGAGGAAAGCTTTCCTAGCGTTAAAAGCTGATACTGTTGCCTTAGGAACATTATTTAATTTCAATTACCCCTGCAAATGTAATGTTAAATATTTGGACATAAAATGTGTTTTTTCTTCCAGAACAATTGAGATACTTTATTGATTCAAAAAGAATATAAGATATGTGGGATCTGTAAGGTCATAATTTAAGGAAAGAGAAGAGTAATAATTTGGTTTGGGTGAATGGAAGTGTTAAGCCTTTATTGCATTTACATTTTCTTCTAAGTCTCATCTCCTGAGTATATAATGGTCTCCTCCCCCTTCTATGTTGTGGTCTAATACAAGATGTAACATTATTTGTTTTAATTCTAGACTTCTAAAACATATATGTATCTGTTTTTCATGATCAAGATGTTAAATGCTTGTAAAGATTATAAATATGTATAAATAAAAAATTTAAAAAAAAAGATGTTTTGAGAAGCCGCCCAAGTCCAGATTTGGATTGCTTGTTGGCAGAGGAGGTAAGAACCGGTTCCTCCCTGTTTGTTCAGGTAATACATTGCTATTTGATTGTCTGTGCAAACTAGTATAAACTGATTGAGAATACAAATTTGAAAGGTTTTGAGAGCATTCCAAACAGCTCGCAATTCCAGGAGGTCGATATGATGCTCTCATGGGGACCAAGAACCTTGTGTATGGAGACTGTTGCATTCAATTCTGGTCACCGTATCTATTGCATTCAATTCTAGTTGCCGTATCTCAAGAAAGATATGGCGGAATTAGAAAAGGTTCAAAGAAGAGTGACCAAATGATAAAATGGATGGAACTCCTCCCATATGAGGGAAGGCTAAAGAGGTTAGGGCTCTTCAGGTTGGAAATGAGATGGCTGAGGGGAGATATGATTGAGGTCTATAAAATCCTGAGTGGTGTAGAATGGGTAGAAGTGAACTGATTTTTCACTCTTTCAAAAAGCACATGGAAATACTTTTTAAACAAATAGGAAATATTTTTCCACTCAAAGTATAGTTAAGCTCTGAAACTTGCTGCCGGAGGATGTGGCAATGGCGGTTAGTGTAACTGGGTTTAAAAAAGGTTTGGACAAGTTCCTGGAGGAAAGGTACATAGTCTATTATTGAGATGGACATGGGGGAAGCCACTGCTTGCTCTGAGATTAGTAGAATAGAATATTGCTACTAATTAGGGTTCTGCCAGGTTCTTGTGACCTGGATTGGCCACTGTTGGAAGCAGGATATTGGGCTTTATGGACCACTGGTCTGATCTAGTACAGCTATTCTTATGTCGAAGTGAGTTCCCTAACCCATCATGAAAGCATCTGTGGTGAGAACCTTGTGATGTGGAGGGTGTTGGAACAGAAGGCCTCGGGTGAGATTGTGGGACACCATTGCAGAGAGTGGTGTAGTTGTGGAGTTATTTGAAATTGAGTGGCTAGTTAATCCCGTGGCTCGGGACCATCAAGAGGAGAGTGTCCATTGAGGAATTTGGAAGTGACAATGAGCCAATGGAGTTACACGGACTGTTGAAGCCATGTGAATGAGAAGGCAGAGCATCTGAGAAGATATACAAGTCCATTGGGATACCTGAGTGGCGAGATGTTTGCCCTCAGGTTGAGGAAGGTATTATCAACCTTGAGTTGTATCAAAGAGAGCCACTATGAGCTCTCTTTGCTGAAGATGTGATTTGGAGTAGTTGATGACAAATCTGAGGAGTCGTATCGCAGACTGTATGGAAGCGCTAGTGGACTCCTGAGAGGCTGCTTTGATTAACCAATCGTTTGGGTAGAGGAAGACTTCTGACAGGTAGGTCTCTTGGTTGTTGTTTAGACTGAGAGGGCATCTGGGATTTCTGTCCCCTATGCTGTCTTGGTTGCGAGCGTTGGGGCGTAGTTTGCTGATTTAAAGGAGGAGGTGTAGGTGTATAATGACACTTAGATATATAGTAGTTGGAATGTCGATATCCCCTTGGAAATCTTCTAGTAGAAGCAGTAGTAGAAGAAGTTTGAGACTTACACAGAATCTTTATTGTATCTGTGTTTTTTAATTAGGTTGAAAATAAAAAGATGGGAATATGAACCAGGCTATCCAAAAACTGGAACCAAAATGAAATTTAAAATAAAGTGTTTAATAATTTTCAAACTAATGATAATAAAACAATTCCACATTAAAAGTGACTCGACACAACGCTGTGTTTCGGCCAGATGGCCTACATCAGGAGTCTCAAATCACAAATGAAAAATCTGCAGACAAGGACTGCCACTGCACTCTGCAGAGAAGCGATTGAAGTGTTAGGCCACCTCATCGACTTTGTCACCAAACAAGTTTTCTCCATTACAAGGGACATCTGCGCATTGCTACTGCTAAGGCGGAGATACGTGAAAAGACATCAAAGGCATGCCTCATGAGAAACTTTCGACAGTCTAGAGGTTTTCGGTGTAGCTTATGGAATTACTCTTGTTTTTCAGAGGGAAGGAAATCTGCAAAAGACAGAGCACTTGTTGTATTAGAGATTTTTTTAAAATTTTTTTATTTATAACCATTTAAATTTTTACAAGCGATAAAACAACTTGCTGGAAATACAGAGAAAGTAATATGTAGGAATTATTTCAGTCAGGTAATTCTATTCTCTTCCTTAGACCACTAAACAGGGAGAGTGAAACAAGATAAGGAGATCAATTAAACAGTAAACAGAAAAAAATACCCGTGGTATTAACCTGATTATCCCCAGATACAGTATTACTCGTCTAATTCATTATTCCACATTGATCATCTGGTTGGCTTCTTCAAGGCCAATACGGTGTATAGTCAAATCATTTCATTGAAAAATATACTTATTGTCCAGTATTAGTTAGAAATAATACATCTGATTACATTCTTTCTCTTTTAAAAACCAGAAGTTATTTAACAATACATATATTTAAGTCTCTAATTCAAATCCTACTGATTAAAGTAATCCCAGTTTTCACAGGCTTCACTCCTTTTAAAGTAATAATTTGAGGAAATATTTCTAAGGAAAACTTTAGGAGTCATACCTGGAACTCTGGGAAAAACAATAATCTCGATATTAATCATCTATAATAATATTCATTTTATTATTCAAAATTTCTGGTCTATTATCATAACCACTTCTTGCTCATGTAGAATCATTTGTTATATCAATTTTTTACTCTTGTATTAGAGATTTTAAGTAAATGATGGAATAAAGTTGATAATCCAAGATGGAGGAGCAGAAGCAAGGGATTTGACACTGCGAGTGCGCTTTAAAGCGGATTCTACCACTAAGGAATGATGTGGTAGTTCTGTTTTCTCAAACCCTATACATTTATGTATCCTATACATTGTGCCAATTTTCATTGGAGCAATCAGAACTGTCAGTAGAGTCTCCCAGTTTTTTCCAGGCTTTGTCCATGAGATGGCTCAAGCTATACCTTTTAAACTAGAAACAAAAAGATCACAAGGAGATTCTTCCTTTGTTTCTAGTTTAAAAGGTATAGCTTGAGCCATCTCATGGACAAAGCCTGGAAAGTATATACTTTCTGGAGGAGCTCCCTACCCCAGGAGGGATGCATCCGTGGTCAGCACTTTCTGTGGCTGAGGAATTTGGAATGGGAGTCCCATGGTCAAATTGGGCCAGATTATCCACCACTGAAGAGAGTTGCGAAAGACAGTGGACTGTTGGATTACATCCTCTAGATTCCCCGCAGCTTGAAACCACTGAGAAGCTAGGGTCCATTGAGCAGATCTCATATGTAGACATGCCATGACATGAACTGTGGAGGCCATGTGCCCCAAGAGTCTCATCATCTGCTGAACTGTGACCTGCTGAGACGTTCGAACCACGGACAATAGGGACAGAAGGTTGTCTGCCCGTGCCTTGGGGAGATAGGCTAAAGCCGTCCTTCTGTCCAGCAGTGCTTCAATGAACTCCAATTTCTGAACAGGAGTGAGATGGGACTTGGCATAATTTATTACAAACCCTAGTAGTTCCAGCACCTGAATAGTCATCCGCATGGACTCCTGAGCACCGTCCTTTGAGGTGCTCTTCACTAGCCAATCGTCGAGATAAGGCAACACATGCACTCCCAGGCTGTGTAGTGATGCTGCGACTACTGCTAGACATTTTATGAAAACTCTCGGAGCTGACGATAGGCCAAATGGCAGTACGCAGTACTGAAAATGCTGCGTTACCAGCCAAAACCATAGATACTTCCTGTGAGCTGGAAGTATCGGGATGTCAGTGTAAGCCTCCTTTAAGTCCAGAGAGCATAGCCAGTTGTTTTCTTGAATCGTTGGGAGAAGGGTGCCCAGGGAAACCATCCTGAACTTTTCTCGGACTAGGAATTTGTTCAGGGTCCTTAGGTCTAGGATGGGACGCATCCCCCCTGTTTTCTTTTGCACAAGGAAGTACCTGGAATAGAATCCCAGCCTTTCTTCCCCTGGTGGAATGGGTTTGACCGCATGGGCCTTTAGAAGGGCAGAGTGTTCCTCTGCAAGTACCTGCCCGATGGGCAATTTGGAAGTTTGGATTCCAGATTGAGTGTGTATCCCAACCAGACTATTTGAAGAACTCACTGGTTGGAGGTTATGAGAGGCCACCTTTGGTGAAAAAACATCAACCTCCCCCCAACCGGCAAGTTGTCCGGCACGGATACTGTTATTGTGGCTATGCTGTTCTGGAGCCAGTCAAAAGTCTGTCCCTTGCTTTTGCTGAGGAGCAGTAGGGGTCTTGGGCGCACGCTGTTGAAGAGAACGAGCACGCTGGGGCTGAGCCTGAACAGGCTGGCGGGACGCTGGAATGAACCTACGCCTAGCACAGGAAAAGGGAGCACTCCGAGACCCCCCAAAAAACCTCCTAGTTGAGGAGGATGTAGCAGAAGGCACCTGGCGGGAGAGAGAAGCCATAGCATCTGTGTGCTTCTTGATCTGGTTGACCAGGTCTTCTACCTTCTCTCCAAAAAGGTTATCCCCCTAGCAAGGAACATCCGTCATCCTCTGCTGGACCGAATGGTCTAGGTCAGAGACACGCAGCCATGAGAGTCTGCGCATCGCTATATTCTGAGCGGAGATTCTGGATGTCACATCAAAAGTGTTGTATGCACCCCTGGAGAGTGTCCTTTCAGGTGGAGGGGAAGGTTCAGAGGGAATCCCAAAGGACTCATCGGAGGAAAAGTACTTGAGATCTTTCTCTGAATCCTACGAACGCTCCTTCTCAGTGTCAGAAAGCAAGTCCCTCAGGGACCCCTGAGACTGAGCCTGCCTTGACGCCGAGGACCTATTGTCTAAATGGTAAATAAATAAATAAATGGTGATGTCAAGGGGCCAACGTCCGCATAGACTGTGGCGAAGCTTCCTGTACCGACATTGATGGAGAGTCGACTTGGGTGGCAGCCAATACCGGAACAGCAAGTGGCACCGAGCTCAGAGACCTCACCGCAGGTGGAGTGCCAGACGCCACTGCAGCAGATGGCACAGCAGGCGCAAGCACCCCTGATGCCGAAGCAGATTGATGCAGCAGTCCTTCCAAATGTTCTGGAAGCAAGGCCCAGATGTGCTCACTGAAAGCCATCATCGGAGAAGGCTGTGGGGCCAGTGGAGCAGTTGGTGGCAGAGTCTGTTGAGACTTTGAAGCAGGAACTGGACTGCTGAGAGGCCGACGCATCGGCACCTCCTGCATGGAGGGAAGCGATCCTCCCGGCGCTTACGCTTCTCAGGTGCCGAATCCCTTGGCGCACCAGAGCTCCTGGCATCATGTGTCGAGGGGGAACGGTGTCAGTGCTTCTTAGCCTTCACTCGATGCACCTCACTGAGGCTCCTAGGTGCCGATGAGGACGACGTGGAATTCCCCCATGTCCTCGGGTCGGGTCCAATGGACGGTTCCGGGGGGCCTGTACAGCAGGAGGCATCCAGGTAGGTAGAGACACACTCGATGCCTCACTGCTCCCAGCATGCCATGGCCTCTCAGTAGCCATGCCTACCTCCACTCCCGATGTCGATGCGTCCCTGATGTCAACACTGCCGAGCTCGGTTTCGATGCCGACGTTGAAGGACCGGACCAAGCCCCAAAACGTTTTTCTCTCTGGGCTTCTCGAGCCAATTGAGTCCTTTTCTTCAAACAAACACAAAGGACACATTGAGCTGGGCTATGGTCAGGCCCAAGGCATTGGATACACCAGGAATTTGTATCTGTACCTGAGATGGTCCGGTTGCACCAAGTACACCGTTTGAAGCCGCTGGGAGTCTTCGATGACAAGGAAGGGAAGATCGCACCGGCGAAATCAAATGGCTCAACTGTGCCAAGAAAAAAGGCACAATAAGGGAGAGATACGGCCGCTATCGAAAAAGAAAGGAAACTTTAAAAAGGACAAACAAAAGTAAGAAATAATAAAGGGAAAACGCTTTTTTTTTAACAGAATTAAATGAAAATAAAAAAAAATTGAGTGAAAAATACACTTCAAAAATGAAGAAGGCTCTTTCCTGGACGCGAAGAGAGGAGTCACAGAAAAAGCTGTCACTCCTCAAGCAGAAGAAAAGAAACTGAGGTACATGCTCTTGCGGTGGGCGGGAAATCAGTTCGCACATGCGCAGTGTGCCGCTGCATACACACCAGAAGCCCCTGGCAAATCTTTTGTTTTTTCCTATGTTTTATGCCGATTCCAGGGCCGGCACTGATTGCCAACCCATGTGTGAGAATAATCCAGCCTGCTTGTCCTCGGAGAATAACAGGTACCACGAGGGACATGATCTTGACACATCTGATACACTTTTTAAAACCACTGTGAGTTTTCTGTAATATGCTGGGAAAAATAGCCAAAGCGAAATCAAATGGCTCTATTATGATAAAAAAAGAGAGAGGACCAGAGGAGCTATGGAAAAACCAAGAAACTTAAATAACTGCCAAAAACTCTAAGGAAACTATATGAAAAGGGGAAACCTGGTCCCACATGAGGGAGAAACGAAAAAATCAGTCACTTTCATAGATACGATGCGTTCAAAACTAGGGTGGAATTTTTTAAATTTATATGGAAATTAAAGATTATGGAGTTTTTTTCAAAGAAACCTTCGAATTGTACCGATCACTCAATTGTCAAGAACAATAGTAGATGGCTTCCACCTGGCAATACTCACCATTTGATTGAGACCTATGAAACTGTCGTACTCAAGGATATAGCAGCATTGGAAAAACAAGGTAAAAAAAGAGCTTTTTATAATCTAACGAAAGAAGAAAATGCTGCCATTAAGGTATTACAGAGAGATCATAGTATTGTCATCAAACTGGCAGATAAAGGTGGAGCCATTGTTGTGATGAATAGGGAAGATTATGTTAATGAAGTTCACAGACAACTAAATGACAGAACCTTCTATAAGGTTTTAACAAAAAAGCCCACAGAGAGCATTCAGAAAGAAATTTCCACATTGACTAAATTAGGAAGAGAAGCACAATATTTAACAGAGAAGGAAGCTAACTTTCTAATTGTAAAAATTGTATTCTAATTGTATACCAACTATATATATTCTACCTAAGATACATAAATCCCTGTCCCGACCCCCAGGCAGACCCATAGTGTTTGCCTGTGGTTCACTATTGGAACCATTATCCATTTTCATTGACAAATTCTTACGTCCTCTAGTTTATAAGATCCCATCATTTATACGGGATTCAGCAGATATGATTAATACACTGGAAACAATCATACCAAGTAGAAATATGATTTTGGTTACTCTCGATGTAGAGAGTCTCTACACCAATATCCCACAGGAAGACTCCATTGAGATTATTAAAGAAGAGTTGCTTAAACAAAATACACAATCTAGGATCCCAGTACAATTTATCATCGAATTGGCTATGATAGCACTTACTAAAAATTTCTTTGCATTTGATGGTAAGTTCTACCAACAGATTAAGGGAACAGCTATGGGTGCAACATTCGCACCGTCCATTGCGAATCTATACATAGCAAGTTTTGAACAGAAATTTCTGTCAGAAAATAGGTACACTGAAAATATATTCCTTTGGAAAAGGTATATAGATGATGTCCTTATGATCTGGAAAGGAACAGAAAGTGACTTAAAAGACTTCATAGTTGGTTGAATACTTTAGACAACAACCTCAAATTTCAAATGAGTTTTAGTAAAGAAATCATCCCTTTCCTTGACATCAATATATGTATCAAACAGAATAAATTTGTAACAGATATTTACCGTAAACCCACAGATGTCAATAAATATCTACATTATGAAAGCTGCCATAGTAAAAGTCTGAAGACCAATTTACCTTACAGTCAATTTTTACGACTAAGACGATTATGTTCAGACCAGAAAACATATACATTTAGATTCAAGGATATGTTTAGACGGTTTACAGAAAAGGGTTACCCACTGAAGTGTATACGAGAAGGTTTTCAAAAGGCCTCAAATATGGCAAGGGAAACATTACTTAGGCCAGGCCAAAAAACAAACAATGAAAAGATCGTATGTACATTACCCTTTACTAATATGTCTTATTCTATTGTCAGTATCATTAAAAAACATTGGCATCTACTAGAAAATTTGGGTACATTTGATCAAAAGAAACTCATTGTTGCGTTTCCCTTAAGCGGGAGAAGAACCTGAGGGATCTTCTGGTTCCATCCACACTACCGAATATAAGTGCACCACCTAATAACTTGCCTAGAGGTCATTTCTCCTGTGGTAAATGTTCTGTATGCAATGTGAATATAAAAACTAGAAGTATCTTGATACAATCAGAAAACAAAGAAATTAATTTACAACAGTTTTCCAACTGTCAGACAAGCAAAGTTGTATACATTGCTATCTGTCCCTGCAAGTTAGCCTATATAGGTAAAACTAAAAGAAAGTTGAATACTAGGATTATAGAACATAAAAGTGCCTTGAAGAGAAAATCATTAGAAAAACCAATGGTACAACACTCGCTAACTGTAGGACATAAGTTTGAAGAGTATAAATTCTGCGTGATTTATGTATATAGAAATAAGTAGAGAGGTGGGCCAGTAGACATTCATTTGCTACGCAAAGAGCAGGAATTTATTTATAATTTAAATACTCTTCATCCACATGGTCTGAATGTTGAACCAGACCTTTCTGTGTTTTTATGATCATTTGTAGGACTGTTATGTTATCAAACATAATTTTAATATTTGATATTTAATATTCTCCGTGAGTATGTCCAATTAGGCATTCAAGACATCCGCCACACAAATATTAAAATTAAAAACATCACCGTATATTTCAAAAATTTTATTAACCAAATTATTATTATTTAGGATTTTTTTGTTATTTAATTTTTAAAAAAAATATATATATTATATTTTTTGTTAGCAATTATTCTTTAACTAAATTAATTTCTATTTATTACATCCTGAATATAGATGTTTAATAATAATTTGATATATTTTTTTACTCCATAAAAATCAATGTAATTCTTCAAAAAGTTTTTTAATGAGGCTTCTTTATTGATGTCACTGTTTGGCGTTGAGAATTATATAATGTAGCCTCTGAAGTGCTTATATCACATTTTTTTACAGCAATTCATATTCCAATTATAGATGTCTTCGTAAATTACTTTGGGTATTCTATATATCCTCCAAAAAAAAGCAGATTGTCTAATAGCATTCATCAAGTGCGTTAATTATTTAATTATTTTTGTCCAATCACAGTTCGCTTAGCTTCCCCTTTTTATCAGATAACATTATTACATCTGGTGTTTTCTGCAATTTTTGCTATTTTTCACCCCTTCCTGAACAGTGCCCTATGTCCTCTATGTTTATAGTCTGGTTACGATATGTGTGACGTCACATAATCTGTTCATTAGAGTGAATTTCATCAAATTGATATATTTTTTTAATAGTATATTTTTTTAATAGTGCATTTTTTCAGTATGCCCGCAAGTCTAGATCTGTCCTGTCTACAATTGATGCAATTTTTGTTTGATGTATTTCTGTGCGGATCTATTATTGGCGTTTTTGACCTCTAACCTCTTTGATTTCGCTTTTTGCTATGTGGCTGGTTTGTCAAAATTGTGGAGGATATTTGTCATCTCTGCCCCTTTGGCTTTTTTATTCATATTGTGGAGGTTAAATGTTCGTTTGTTCTTTTTTTATTGGAATAGCTCGACCTCTATCGTATATTATATTATATATTGTGACGTCATTTAATTATGCACGAATATAACCCGTAATTAGTATATAATTTTCAAATGAACTATCCGACTCTTTTAGATGTACTATTCATTTTTTTACTACACGATCGAATATTTAAGGTTTTGATACAGAAGTTTTGTTTTCCTTTTCTTTTTTTGTATGAGCCGGTATGAATGATGAACTTCAATCTTTGACCTCTAGATTTACTATTTAGCTTCCGCTCTTCGTCATCACTTTTTTTCAGCGCGATCAGAGATATGTGACTATCCGATTGACTAGGAGTAAGTAACTGTTGTTTTTTGGCTTATATAATGCTTGATTTAGCACTACAAGCAAATAGTTATTTATTCTTTAAGGCTTTTAATCTGTAAGGCATCTGGTTTAGGGCGTCAACACAGCCAGTATATAAAGATGCCATTAGTCTTCGCAATATATCATGCTGTATTTTCTCACTTAATTTCTCCCTATATACACACACATTCTTTATTCTTTATTTTCTCTGAGCAGGGCTTGCAATCTTTGATTTGCACATAATACTTAAACAAAGATTTTAACCCTTGTTTTATTAGGTCAGCATTTTGGTTTTCGGCATCCCTGATCCAGCTGTTTTTTTCATATCAAAGCGAGCTTCTTTATATGTGAGTTGTCTACACATATATCACGTTTGTGTCACTTTTATTATTCATACATTTTTGCTCGTACATATGCTAATTATTTCTAACCTATTTTTGTTTTTTTAATTATTTTTGTAGTTAATACGAGTACATTCAACATATATTCATCACACTTCACAGAAAAAGTGTGTTGTGTAGGTGGGTGTCTTTTGCCTACTTGGGCTATGTCTATGGAAGTCTTAAGACAATTTATTTGTTATGGTTTTAATATTATTTTAATATCATTTTAAACATTATATTATGTTAATAATCTTCACAATATTCTATACATTGTGCATGGCTTTTATGGTTCCAGTAAAGGCATAAACTATAAACCACCAATTGTATATGTCTGTCTAGTTATGTCACGTTAAGTATAATTTATGCTGGGATTTTGGTGTTATATAATCACACATATATTCTATACAGATATCTGTGTATGATTTGTTTACATATTGTTATATGTTTTGATACCATTTTAAATCAGCTGTATATATGTAGTACAAACAATATATATGTTATTATATATTTTTTTATTATTATTTTTTTATTATTAATTTTTAATTTATTATCTTATTATTGTTTTATAGCCCCTGAAGCAGCCCTGTTGGGCGAAACACGGCCTGTGTCGGGCTGTTTGTGTGTATACATATTGTGCAATATGTTTTTCCATTAATAAATCATTTTTTGCTTGTTAAACGATCTGCTCTGTTCGTGTTCCATCTTGGAGTTTGCAGACCGTCTGCCTTTGTGCTTTCTTGGACTCTCAGTAGCCATGCCTACCTCCACTCCCGATGTCAATGCGTCCCTGATGTCAACACTGCCGACCTCGGTTTCGATGCCGACGTTGAAGGACCGGACCAAGCCCCAAAACGTTTTTCTCTCTGGGCTTCTCGAGCCAATTGAGTCCTTTTCTTCAAACAAACACAAAGGACACATTGAGCTGGGCTATGGTCAGGCCCAAGGCATTGGATACACCAGGAATGTGTATCTGTACCTGAGATGGTCCGGTTGCACCAAGTACACCGTTTGAAGCCGCTGGGAGTCTTCGATGACAAGGAAGGGAAGATCGCACCGGCGAAATCAAATGGCTCAACTGTGCCAAGAAAAAAGGCACAATAAGGGAGAGATACGGCCGCTATCGAAAAAGAAAGGAAACTTTAAAAAGGACAAACAAAAGTAAGAAATAATAAAGGGAAAACGCTTTTTTTTTTTAACAGAATTAAATGAAAATAAAAAACAAATTGAGTGAAAAATACACTTCAAAAATGAAGAAGGCTCTTTCCTGGACGCGAAGAGAGGAGTCACAGAAAAAGCTGTCACTCCTCACGCGGAAGAAAAGAAACTGAGGTACACGCTCTTGCGGTGGGCGGGAAGTCAGTTCGCACATGCGCAGTGTGCCGCTGCACACGCACCAGAAGCCCCTGGCAAATCTTTTGTTTTTTCCTATGTTTTATGCCGATTCCAGGGCCGGCGCTGATTGCCAACCCATGTGTGAGAATAATCCAGCCTGCTTGTCCTCGGAGAATAACAGGTACCACGAGGGACATGATCTTGCCACATCTGATACACTTTTTAAAACCACTGTGAGTTTTCTGTAATATGCTGGGAAAAATAGCCAAAGCGAAATCAAATGGCTCTATTATGATAAAAAAAGAGAGAGGACCAGAGGAGCTATGGAAAAACCAAGAAACTTAAATAACTGCCAAAAACTCTAAGGAAACTATATGAAAAGGGGAAACCTGGTCCCACATGAGGGAGAAACCAAAAAATCAGTCACTTTCATAGAGGAAATTGGGTGAACTCACCATGAAATAAAAAACCAAGATAGCACATGTGAGGGGAAAGTAAGTGAACATGTCCTCTCAACTCTGTGGGAAAATAAAGAGTGCCCTGGTCCCATGCAGTGCCAGTGAGCGGGAAGGCGAGCACATGTGTGGTCAACAGTCCCAAAGGGTTTTAGAAGCAGAATGCTGGGAAGCATCTCTATTGTGGGCTCCATCTGGTAACATATCCCAGATGCCTATGATTGAAATTCTAAAGCATGTTTGAAGATCTAATAGTGCTTTACTAAGTTTCTGAGGTTTTTACCTTTGTTATATAAGTTGATATTATACTCATATTATACTTTATTATAGTACTGAAGGAAACAAAATTGTGTGACCTTTAGGTATGAGCTTCACAACCTCATTTCTTTTGTTTGTATATATATGCTATTAAATGCCAAATTTTTAAAGTATATTTTTTAAATGAATAATACTTACAGTTACAGCACTGAAAATCCCAGCGTCTTTCCTTGCTTGTTCTAACCAGGCTTCTGCTGCTTCAGAGTTGCTCCTTTCCTTTAGTTTAACAGTAGGAGGTTCTAAAGGACATTCAAGTACTCCTACTGCTGGCTGCACTGGTTTTATAGTTTCAAATGTCTTGATATGTTCTCCTTTGTGAAAATTTTGTACACATAAAAAGAAGAGAAAACAAAAACAAGACACTGTACAACATCAGCAAAATAAAGTCAAAGTAATAAAATGTCACTAAAATGTTTGAACTAAGCAGACTTGTACATCAATTAAAGATTTACCACGCTGATTAAAAACATGTAAGTCAGCATAGAAAGTGTTAGCACCTAATGGTTAAAGTTATAACATGAGTTGTAGACTGCAGGTGTAGTTAATTTCCCCTAAACTGCTTCAAAGCAAAAAAGAATGGTCAAATATTATAGGTCCTGGTATGGTCTACAATCATATATTATCAACAATACAGTTTGTAAAATGAATGGTGTTTTTCCCCTGAGGACACGAAGGATTCCTAGACCACCCTCCTCCACAGGGCCTGTGATTCCTGGTGGCTAGTGGGGCAAAAAGGTTTTCCCCTCCCCTTCCCACCAACATGGCATATAAATGGGTAATGCAAAAACTACTGGGAGTATAAATATTCTATATTATATCCTAGTACAGAGACTCACAAGGGGGGGGGGGGAATTAAGGGGAGTGGGGGGGAGTTACTTAGTTCAGGATTTGGGGTTGTAAAGCTATCGGTTTTTATGGAAAATTCAACATAGCTGATCTACGTTGTAATGTTTTATTTCATGCTTGTGATGTATTATGCAGCATATATTGACAATAAAAATGATTAAATATATCCTGGTACAGATATATAAATCAAACCATATCAACCAGGGTTATTTATTCAAAAAAGGTTTTTTTGATTAACACTTAAGTATTAATATAAACAAAATTAAAAATGTGATGTGCTCAGAAACTCTTTTTGTGACTATTTATAATGTGATATCCACACATCCATCACTGGTATCTATCATTACACATCAAGCTCCCTAATGAAAGTTCCAAAACAGTCAACTCCTCTATGCAAAAAGAATGTCAATGATTCAAAAATGATGAACTTATCTGTGCTCTTGATGATCTAAAGTCAATGCCCAACTTCAAAAATCTGTTTCCTTGATGATCAATCCCTGGAGCCTGTCTATAACAGATACCATCCAGTTCTGCGTCTTATATATTCTGTCATAAAATAATCCCAAAACCCTATTCGGATCCAAGTTTCACCACAGAATTACCTGTGCTCCTGATGATCTAAAGTCAAAGTGAAACTTCAAAAATCTCTTTCCTTGATGATCAATCTCTGGAGCTTGTCTGCAACAGATACCAGCCGGTTCTGCATCTTATATATTCTGTCATAAAATAATCCCAAATCCCGACTTGAATCCAAGTTTCACCACCAAAGTGGCTTCTTCAGGGGATAACTATTCAAAATAAACAATCACATTAATAATAAACTAAACATAAATCAACTTAACAACAATCTTATCTTCTGACTCACAGCAAAGTTGTACGCTTCCACACTTCAAGATGGCATCCAGGAAAGGGCAGGATGCTAAGCCTCCTTTTGAATCTGATGCTTGGAAGTCCCAACTTACAATGAAAACCATTCAATACCTTGATTTAAACCTACAGGTGACATTGTGTTCCAGTCAAAAATAAAACTTCTGTTCCTTCTGTTACAAGATTTGTGCCATATTACCACCTCTAGGGATACTAATAGACAAAAGTACTACAAATCTAAGATCTTCTATTTGATGATCATTTTAATGCCAGTGCTCTACCAGCAGTGCTCCTTTCCTCTTGTGTCTGATATTACTTAAATGTTCTGCTATTCATATTTTAATTTTTTAGTAGTATAACCTTTGTAATACTTTTGACAAGGACACTTTATGCAATAAACTGTGTGGTGGTACGGTCCATTTTTTTTATTTCAAATAAAAATATCCTTGTCGACCTGGAATAGGGACTCCACTGTGACCCATGCCAATTCTCAATAACTGCAGCGATCACAACTCCTGTGACCACCTGAAGATTCAGTTGTAGATATTACTGAAGATGTCAAAAGAGATTGCATCAAGCAATTCCCCAAATTTTTACTACGTTTATACACAAATCTAGGTATACCAGTTAATTGTGAATTATATTGTAGCACTAGCCAATGTTTATAGACCAACTTCTTAATCTCAAAAGCTTTGGTGGAATATGGAAGAACACGTCACCTCCGGTGTTGCAACTTCTGATTTTGGTAGCATCAACCATCTACGTTCAGCATATAAAGCCCTCTTGATGCCTTCTTGACAACACCCCTAGGGTACCCTCTATCCAAGAACTGTTGAAACACTTCTCTTGCTTGTATCTTGAAATCAGCAACTGAAGTACATAATTCAAACAAGCAATTGTTCATGATAGTAAACAGCCTACTGCAATCCTCACAACAGAACCAGCCTGTCCAGTCTAAACTGAACTGCAATGATTTTGCTGCATACTTTGCCAACAAAATTAAAAGTCTCTGCCAGGATTTACGGGCAATCCCACCCAGTCCCCACCCAGTCAACTGGGGGTGCACAAACTTGCCCACTCCCGACAGAGACAGATGGGACACTTTTAACCCAATGACAGAGGAGAGCCATGACAAAATCCTAAGAGACCTTTGATCAACTACCTGCTCCCTTGATCCCTGCCCATCAAAGATAGTGCAGCAGGCAAGTATGGGCCTTACAGAAGACACCACAAAAATTGTGAACACCTCTCTTTCTAATTGGCAACTACCAACAGCATTAAAAGAGCAGTGGTTCGCCCTCTGCTAAAGAAAAACAACCTTGACCAGGACAAACTGGAAAGTTACAGGCCAGTATCCAACATCCCATTTCTAGGGAAACTCATAGAACAAACAGTCTGTGATCAATATAATGACTGGCTAGAAGAGAGAAACTGGCTAGATCCATGTCACCTGGATTCAGACCTGGTTATGGAACAGAAATGGTCCTCGTATCCCTACCAGATGATCTTCACAGAAACCAAGACAAGGGATTTGCCTCAATGTTAGTACTGCTAGATTGCTCAGCAGCTTTTGACACTGTGGATAGAAAAATTAGGTTCTTACCTTGGTAATTTTCTTTCCTTTAGTCACAGCAGATGAATCCATTAACTGATGGATTGTGTCCGCCTACCAGCAGGTGGAGATAGAGAACACTGAAAAACCATAGTGCTCTATGGACGGCTAGCTCCATCTGCATTCAGTATTTGAAACTTCCAAAGCAGAGTGTATCCTCAAAGTAGAATAACATGAACTTTCCTCACAGCGAACGAATGCCCCAGAACAGGAGCAATAACCACACAATGGAGGGACGATCTCAACCTCCTGTAACAGAACAGAAATCCTGAAGACTGTTTTCCAACTTCTCCCAATGAGGGAACATATCTGCAGGAAAAAACTGAACAAAAAACAGAGGGAGGGAGGGATCATGGATTCATCTGCTGTGACTAAAGGAAAGAAAATTACCAAGGTAAGAACCTAATTTTCCCTTTCTTGTCATCAGCAGCAGATGAATCCATTAACTGATGGGATGTACAAAAGCACTCCCTAGTTAGGGCGGGAATATGCCACTCCCCGAGCAAGCACTTGCGCTCCAAACTGCGCATCCCACTTTGCTACAACATCCAGCCTGTAATGCCGGACAAAGGAGAGCTGAGAAGCCCAAGTAGCCACACTACAGATCTCATGAAGAGAGACTGCTCCTGTTTCGGCCCACGAAGAGGAAATCGCTCTCGTGGAATGAGCTTTAAACGCTTCAGGCGGAGACCGCCCTGACAGCCGATATGCAGAAAAAATGACTTCTTTGAGCCAACGGGCTATAGTGGCCTTAGACGCCAGAGACCCTCTTCGAGGACCTGACAACAAGACAAGAAGGTGATCAGAGGTCCTGAAGTCATTTGACATTTGCAGATACTGCAAGAGAGCCCTGCGAACATCCAGAAGATGTAACTGCCCAAAGAATTCCAGAAACTCCTCCCTAGAAAAGGAGGGCAAATAAATGGGCTGGTTTAGGTGAAACGCTGAAACCACCTTAGGCAGGAAGGAAGGCACAGTATGCACCGTTACTCTAGACTGAGAATTGCAGAAAGGGGTCTCGACAGGACAGAGCCTGGAGCTCAGACACACGTCTCGCCGAGGTCATGGCCACCAAAAAGACTGTCTTTAGAGTCACATCCTTCTCCGAAGCTCGCCTCAGTGGCTCGAAGGGCAAACACTGGAAAGCCTTCAACACCAGCCCCAGGTTCCAAGCTGGACACGGCAGCTGCACTGGCGGGCGGAGCCAGAGTGCCCCTCTTAGAAATCGGGCAACATCCGGATGAGTGGCCAGGGAAAGGCCAGAGACCTTCCCTCGAAAGCATGCCAATGCTGCCACTTGCACTCACAGGGAATTGTAGGCCAAGCCTTTTTGTAAGCCATCCTGCAAAAAGTCCAGTATCGGCGAGACAGAAGCCATCGTGGGTGTGATCGCCTTAGACAGGCAAAACAAACAGTGGATCCAATAAAAGTCCTCTCACAATGAGTGTCTTCCTGAACAAGGTCTTTATTGAAAACTACACGGTTGACCCGACACGTGATGTGTTTCGGCCGTGAGGCCTGCGTCAGGGGTCTAGTAGTATCTGAAGAAGAAAAAATGCCTTGTGGGTCAGATGAATAACAGCACATAAACTGCTAAAAGAGGTATTGAGCACTATCTTTTCATCCACTAAGTCAATCCAGGCCAGAATATGCAGATCTGAAGGTTCGTGGGAGAAAACGTTTACAGCTGCATCTTCTGGCCTACAGCTGTAAAGGTTTTCTCCCACGAACCTTCAGATCTGCATCTTCTGGCCTGGATTGACTTAGTGGATGAAAAGATAGTGCTCAATACCTCTTTTAGCAGTTTATGTGCTGTTATTCATCTGACCCACAAGGCATTTTTTCTTCTTCAGATATTACTAGACCCCTGACGCAGGCCTCACGGCCGAAACACGTCACGTGTCGGGTCAACCGTGTAGTTTTCAATAAAGACCTTGTTCAGGAAGACACTCATTGTGAGAGGACTTTTATTGGATCCACTGTTTGTTTTGCCTGTCTTTGGTTCCCCTGTGGAAAGCACACCTTCTGTTTGTGATCGCCTTTGAAGCACACCACACCTCAAACTGGCACCAGATCCGAGCATAAGCAACAGAAGTGGACCACTTGCAGGCCTGCAAGAGAGTGGAGATGACTTTGTTAGAATAGCCTTTGTCTCTCAATTGTGCCCTCTCAAGAGCCATGCCGTAAGACCAAAGCAGCAGGGATCCTCCATGGACACCGGTCCCTGCATCAACAGGTTCGGTACCAGAGGCAAAGGAAGAGGCACCTCCACCAGCATCCACCGGAGGTCCGCATACCATGGCCGCCTGGGCCAATCCGGGGTAATGAGAATCACCACTCCTTGATGTAGCCGAATTCGCAGGAGGCCTTGCCCTATCAAGGGCCAAGGAGGGAACACATACAGGAGGCCCGGTGGCCAGGGTTGAGCCGAGCGAGGATCTCTCCGTCTGCTGTAAAAGCACGGGACCTTGGCATTTGCGCTTGACGCCATTAGATCCGCTACGGGCATTCCCCATTTGGCACAGATCTGAAGAAACACTTCGTCTGCCAGTTCCCACTCCGCTGGGTCGATTTGATGCCTGCTTAGAAAATCAGCTTGCACGTTGCTCTGACCTGCTATAAGCGCTGCAGAAAGAAGCTGCAGGTGTAGCTCGGCCCAGTGGCAAATCTGAATGGCCTCCGCGGCCAGTGCTCTGCACTGAGTGCCGCCCTGTTGATTTATGTAGGCCACAGCCATCGTGTTGTCCGACAGAACTCTGACAGCCAGCCCCTCCAGAGTCCTGTGAAAGGCCAGAAAAGCCTGGAATATCACTCTCAGTTCCAAGCGATTGATGGACCACCCCGATTCCGCGGGTGTCCACAGACCCTGGGCATAGCTTCCCTTGCAATGTGCTCCCCAGCCGACCAGGCTGGCATCTGTTATCACCAGGCACCAAGAGGGAAGCGCCAGCAGCATTCCTCACCGCAGCATGCTGTCGGAGAGCCACCACTCCATACTGAGCCGGGCCGCAGGGAGCCACGTTAGTCTGCATTGATAATCCTGGGACATTGGAGACCATCGTTGAAGTAGGGCAATCTGCAGAGGTCTCAAGTGTGCTCTCGCACATGGCACTACCTCCAAAGTGGCCGTCATCGACCCCAGCAGCTGGACAAAGTCCCAGGCTCACGGGCGAGGCATCCGCAGGAGCAGACGGACCGGATTTTGAAGCTTGCACCGCCTTTGGTCGGGTAGAAATACAAACCCAGAGGCCATGTCGAACTGGACCCCTAAATATTCAAGAGACTGAGAGGGGGATCAGGTGACTTTTGGGTATACTGACGACCCAGCCTAGAAACTGCAGTACAGAGACCACCCTGGCTGTGGCCAGACGACTTTCGCCTGCTGAATCCGCTCTGATGAGCCTGTTGTCAAGGTACGGGTGAACCCGGATACCCTCTCGCCTGAGAAAAGCAGCTACTACCACCATTACCTTGGAAAAGGTGTGGGGAGCTGTGGCAAGGCCAAAAGGCAAGGCCCGAAACTGGAAATGTTTTCCCAACACAGCAAACCGGAGACACCGTTGATGTGGGAGCCAAATAGGAATGTGCAAGTACGTTTATTTTAGGTCCAAAGACGTGAGATACTGTCCTGGCTGTACCGCCGCAATGATGGAGTGCAGGGTTTCCATGCGAAAATGTCGCACTCTTAGTGCCTCGTTGATTGACCTTAAGTCGAGGATCGGTCGGAAAGACCCACCTTTTTGAGGCACCACAAAGTAAATGGAGTAGCGACTGCAGCCGCATTCGGCAGGAGGCACAGGGATCACCGCTCCAAGGTGTAACAAGGCTTGTAAGGTCTCCTCTACCGCCGCCCATTTGATAGCAGTACCGCATCAGGACTCCACAAACACGTCTCTCACCGGGGCGCTGAATTCCAATCAGTAACCTTCTCTGATTAGGTCCAGGACCCACTGATCGGAGGTAATCTTGGTCCATTCCTCGAGAAAGAGGGAAAGGCATCCTCCTATTGCACGAGGAATGGACCGGCCTCCCATCATTGAGAGGGCTGCCCCTGAACTCCAGGCCTTGAACCGGCCGCTGTGGAACGCTTGTCTGAGCGAAAGGAGTTCCTCTGCTGAAAACGGGCACGTTGAGAAACCCCAGCAGAGCACCCAGGGCGACACCTGCGAGCTTCACGGAAGCGAGGTCTGGAAGAGGAGGGCCACACAGAACCCTTGGAGGAAGGCCTCGGCCTATCCTCGGGTAACTGCTGGGGCTTAGGGTCCCCCAGGTCTTTCACAATCTTCTCCAGCTCCTCTCCAAATAACAGGTGGCCCCGAAAGGGAAGCTTCACCAGCCTGTGCTTAAAAGGCCATGTCAGCCGCCCAATGCCGTAGCCATAGAAGGCGGCGTGCTGCAACCGCCACAGACATTTGTTTAGCCGAAGCTATGACCAGATCATAGAGGGTGTCAGTCAAAAATGACAGGGCCGACTCCATCCGCGCTGCAACCTCAGCGAGGGACTCCGCACCATCTGCGAGCTGCTCCACTGCCTGTTGTAACCAATAAAGGCAGGCCCGGGCAGCATAGGAACTGCAAATAGACGCCTTAAGGCGAGGCCCGAGATTTCAAAAGACTTTTTCAACGCGGATTCAAGCCGCCGGTCCTGCATGTCCCTCTACGGGGAGGGTGGTCCTCTTAGTCACCGCCGTGACCAAAGCGTCCACTTTAGGCATCCCCAAAGGGGCCAACTGCTCCTCACTTAGAGGGTAAAGCTGACCCATAGCCCTGGCCACTTTCAAAGGCCTATCGGGTTCAGACCATTGAGCTGAAATAAGCTCTTGGATGGAGTCATGCACAGGAAAGGCTCAAGCAGGCTTCTTAGTACTCGCCATCCTCGGATTACCAGAGAAGGCCTCGCCCTTGGCAGGATCATCAATCGAGAGGGCCTGCAAGGCATCAGAAATGAGCGCTGGCAGCTCATCACGGTGGAAAATCCTCACCGCACTGGGACCATCCAGATCCAATGGCAAACCGGCACCTTCCTCTGGCTCTTCAGACCATGAGGCCCTGCCAGAACCCTCAGAATCCACACCACCTGACCACGGGGGGGGGGGGGGGGGGGGGGAGGGAAGTGCGCCACTCTCCGATGGGGAATTTACCCGTCTATGTTTTGCGTCCTTCCAATGCTCGGGGGAATCAGCCAGCCCCGGGCCATCAACACCCGGGGGAAAACCAGGCAGCAGCGCAGTGTCAGACACCTGCGGCA
Organism: Microcaecilia unicolor; assembly: GCF_901765095.1. NCBI lineage: Eukaryota > Metazoa > Chordata > Amphibia > Gymnophiona > Siphonopidae > Microcaecilia > Microcaecilia unicolor. Next base: position 101,025,200 of record NC_044033.1, read on the forward strand.
GAGCTCTTTTCAGCATGAAAGCTTCATGCATTAAAAGCACAAATTCTGGGGAGAAAAACTCACCCTGACCCTCCGTCTACGCATCAGGAGAAACGGGAACAGGAGCTCCTCTGGTAGCCTCTAACGGAGGCGTCCCCCTGCCCTCAGACTCCTCCGCAACAGCGAGGGTCGAGACATGCGGCGCTTCCAAAATGGCGCCCGCTGCCAGCTCCATTGAGCAGGAAGAATCATCGCTCGCCATGCTCATACCAGCTCTAGCGTCTAAAAAGCATGTCTTACAGATCCCCGCTGCTGATCTACGTTTACCACAACGGGAGAAGCATTTAACTGCTTCAGCAGCCATTGTCCGACCGGACGGAATTATATAAGTAAAATAGCGGCTTCGCACCAAAACTTACCCCGATTGGAATGGCGTCCGCGGGATCTCCCCGGAGGAGCTGGGCATCACTCTCACCTCAAAAGACCGAGACAAATGAGCTCCGATCAAGCTGCACGTGGAAAATAGCCTCAGAATAGCTACACAGAACCAATGCGTACTCTTTTTTTTTTTTAACGCTGTAAGGAAAGTTGGAGGCAGGCAGCAACAGAGGTACTCCGGTAGGTAGGGGGATGGGTAAGGCAGGGAAAGGGCGAACCTATATGCCTTCAAAGTGGGCACCACCAGCCACAACACCCCAGCTTCAACTGGCAAAGCACAGGAGCCACCCCAGGCAGAATTTTTCCAGGAGCTGATCAAGCTACGTCCACACCTGCTGGGAGATAGAGAAATACTGAAGGCAGATGGAGTTAGCCGTCCATAGAGCACTATGGTTTTTCAGTGTTCTCTATCTCCACCTGCTGGTAGGCGGACACAACCCATCAGTTAATGGATTCATCTGCTGCTGATGACAAGGAACATGATATCATGCTAGCACGACTGACAGAAATGGGTGTCAATGGAACAGTACTTGCCTGGTTCAGATCCTATCAGACAGGCAACAATCCATAATGTTTGGCAACAACTCATCACCACCATGGACACTGACCTGCGGGGTACTACAAGGATTGATATTGTCACCTATTCTGTTCAATATCTACCTCAAGCCACTAGCTGAGCTGATTCAGTCAATAGACACTCAGTTCTACATCTATGTGGATGATGTGCAGCTACTCATACCCACTGAACCTGACTTACCTACAGCCTTGAATAAACTGATTACCTGTCTAACATCAATTCAAGAATGGGCTAAACACAACAAACTTTGCCTGAACCCAAGTAAAACCGAGCTTCTCTGGGTCCCTAACACAAGTGGATACATACCTGACATCAAAATCATTTTGGGAAGTATGAACTCCCCCTCAAATCACAAGTCAGGAACCTTGGAATACAGTTGGATTCAACAGTTACTCTGATTCCCCAAACCTAAGAAACCTTCAAAAGCTGCTGCTACTATTTGCGACAGCTACGCTGCCTCTCTCCTTACATCGAGAAGGTAAATCTTATCTCAGCTGTGCATGCCATAACAACATCAAGACTAGATTACTGCAATATACTATACAATGGCCTGACTGCAAAGGGCCTGCACCAGCTCCAGTTGATTCAGAATGCAGCAGCAAGCCTCATAAAAGGTTGCAAGCGACATGACCACATCACACCATTTTTGCAAAAACTTCATTGGCTACCAGTACAATACAGGGCTAAATTTAAAACTCTTATGTCTGATCTTCAAGGCCCTGAAAGAGAATGGCCATGAGTACCTGAAGAATAGGACGATCCTCCACACACCGCCAAGGACACTAAGGTCCTCCCAAGGACTATCACTAACCACACCCTCTCCAAAAGACATTACATGATGTGATACCTGCAAGCGAGCCTTCTCCGGAATAGCCCTCACACTCTGGAATGCACTGCTTGAAAGGCTCCGCTTAACACAAGACTATCTCTACTTCAGGAAGCAGGTGAAAGCTTGGCTCTTCAACCAGGCCTTTAATGGAAGAAGTAACTAACTTGTTAGTCTCACTCACACACACAAGGAGTGACTCAGGCTGCACATACTGCAGAGGGACATGTTTATCCACTCCTACCCTAGCTGAGATAATATTTAACCATCTCTCTGACCTCATGTGCAACTTTCTTTTAAATCAGTCACCTTACTTTCTAACTCTTCTTACTCTCTTACCTATCTATATGTTACATTTTTGCTTTACCCTTCACTATCAATTAAAATGTTCTATTATGGCTTTTCACTACCGGAGTCATAGGAGCAGAAACGCCATGTTATGAGATATCGTGATTAGCCAAAAAGTTGCTTGGCCCCCTGAAGAAGCTTATTATATATAGCGAAACGGAGAGCCCCGTAGGGCAAGATTAAAAAGCTAAGTAACATTAAACACTTTTTCCAATGTTTGATATTAAATAAAGATAGTGAGCAGAGTTTTTTCATGACCGAGGATTATAACGGAGTCCAAAGTTTGCTGGCGTTCGAGCACATGAAGCGTAGTAACGCCTAGCTTGGACTGATGAGGTCATTTTCTCTGCTTATAATACACTATAGATACAGTGGGGGAAATAAGTATTTGATCCCTTGCTGATTTTGTAAGTGTGCCCACTGACAAAGACATGAGCAGCCCATAATTGAAGGGTAGGTTATTGGTAACAGTGAGAGATAGCACATCACAAATTAAATCCGGAAAATCACATTGTGGAAAGTATATGAATTTATTTGCATTCTGCAGAGGGAAATAAGTATTTGATCCCTCTGGCAAACAAGACCTAATACTTGGTGGCAAAACCCTTGTTGGCAAGCACAGCGGTCAGACGTCTTCTGTAGTTGATGATGAGGTTTGCACACATGTCAGGAGGAATTTTGGTCCACTCCTCTTTGCAGATCATCTCTAAATCATTAAGAGTTCTGGGCTGTCGCTTGGCAACTCGCAGCTTCAGCTCCCTCCATAAGTTTTCAATGGGATTAAGGTCTGGTGACTGGCTAGGCCACTCCATGACCCTAATGTGCTTCTTCCTGAGCCACTCCTTTGTTGCCTTGGCTGTATGTTTTGGGTCATTGTCGTGCTGGAAGACCCAGCCACGACCCATTTTTAAGGCCCTGGCGGAGGGAAGGAGGTTGTCACTCAGAATTGTACGGTACATGGCCCCATCCATTCTCCCATTGATGCGGTGAAGTAGTCCTGTGCCCTTAGCAGAGAAACACCCCCAAAACATAACATTTCCACCTCCATGCTTGACAGTGGGGACGGTGTTCTTTGGGTCATAGGCAGCATTTCTCTTCCTCCAAACACGGCGAGTTGAGTTCATGCCAAAGAGCTCAATTTTTGTCTCATCTGACCACAGCACCTTCTCCCAATCACTCTCGGCATCATCCAGGTATTCACTGGCAAACTTCAGACGGGCCGTCACATGTGCCTTCCGGAGCAGGGGGACCTTGCGGGCACTGCAGGATTGCAATCCGTTATGTCGTAATGTGTTACCAATGGTTTTCGTGGTGACAGTGGTCCCAGCTGCCTTGAGATCATTGACAAGTTCCCCCCTTGTAGTTGTAGGCTGATTTCTAACCTTCCTCATGATCAAGGATACCCCACGAGGTGAGATTTTGCGTGGAGCCCCAGATCTTTGTCGATTGACAGTCATTTTGTACTTCTTCCATTTTCTTACTATGGCACCAACAGTTGTCTCCTTCTCGCCCAGCGTCTTACTGATGGTTTTGTAGCCCATTCCAGCCTTGTGCAGGTGTATGATCTTGTCCCTGACATCCTTAGACAGCTCCTTGCTCTTGGCCATTTTGTAGAGGTTAGAGTCTGACTGATTCACTGAGTCTGTGGACAGGTGTCTTTCATACAGGTGACCATTGCCGACAGCTGTCTGTCATGCAGGTAACGAGTTGATTTGGAGCATCTACCTGGTCTGTAGGGGCCAGATCTCTTACTGGTTGGTGGGGGATCAAATACTTATTTCCCTCTGCAGAATGCAAATAAATTCATATACTTTCCACAATGTGATTTTCCGGATTTAATTTGTGATGTGCTATCTCTCACTATTACCAATAACCTACCCTTCAATTATGGGCTGCTCATGTCTTTGTCAGTGGGCACACTTACAAAATCAGCAAGGGATCAAATACTTATTTCCCCCACTGTAGTAAAGGATACCATTGAATGCCTTGATTGGAATTTCAGCTCACCATTGCTATTATGGATTTCGCCAGGTTTGAGATCACCGGCATTATTTTCTATTATGGCTGAAAACCGATGCCGGCCATCTCAAACCCGGCAAACTCTGATATTTGGCCAGGCCCAACCATATTAGTGAAGAAAAAGATGGACAGCCATCTTTTTCGAAAATACGGTTGGCTCCGCCCACTTACGGCGCCGGCCCCGAAGATGGCCGACCAGCTATTTGGCTGGCGCCGTTCGATTATGCCCCTCATAGTAACATAGTAGATGATGGCAGAGAAAGACCTGCACGGTCCATCCAGTCTGCCCAACAAGATAAACTCATATGTGCTACCTTTTGTGTATACCTGACCTTGATTAGTATCTGCCATCCTCAAGGCACAGACCGTAGAAGTCTGCCAAACCTAGCCCCACCTCCCAACCACCAGCCCCGCCCCCCACCAGCTCTGCCACCCAATCTCTGATAAACTTCTCAGGATTCCTTCCTTCTGAACAGGATTCCTTTATGTTTATCCCACGCATTTTTAATCTGACTTTGTCACCAGTCCAAACAAAAAAGATATCAATAAATCGCTTCCAAAATAACATACAGTGGTGGAAATAAGTATTTGATCCCTTGCTGATTTTGTAAGTTTGCCCACTGACAAAGACATGAGCAGCCCATAATTGAAGGGTAGGTTATTGGTAACAGTGAGAGATAGCACATCACAAATTAAATCCGGAAAATCACATTGTGGAAAGTATATGAATTTATTTGCATTCTGCAGAGGGAAATAAGTATTTAATCCCTCTGGCAAACAAGACCTAATACTTGGTGGCAAAACCCTTGTTGGCAAGCACAGCGGTCAGACGTCTTCTGTAGTTGATGATGAGGTTTGCACACATGTCAGGAGGAATTTTGGTCCACTCCTCTTTGCAGATCATCTCTAAATCATTAAGAGTTCTGGGCTGTCGCTTGGCAACTCGCAGCTTCAGCTCCCTCCATAAGTTTTCAATGGGATTAAGGTCTGGTGACTGGCTAGGCCACTCCATGACCCTAATGTGCTTCTTCCTGAGCCACTCCTTTGTTGCCTTGGCTGTATGTTTTGGGTCATTGTCGTGCTGGAAGACCCAGCCACGACCCATTTTTAAGGCCCTGGCGGAGGGAAGGAGGTTGTCACTCAGAATTGTACGGTACATGGCCCCATCCATTCTCCCATTGATGCGGTGAAGTAGTCCTGTGCCCTTAGCAGAGAAACACCCCCAAAACATAACATTTCCACCTCCATGCTTGACAGTGGGGACGGTGTTCTTTGGGTCATAGGCAGCATTTCTCTTCCTCCAAACACGGCGAGTTGAGTTCATGCCAAAGAGCTCAATTTTTGTCTCATCTGACCACAGCACCTTCTCCCAATCACTCTCGGCATCATCCAGGTGTTCACTGGCAAACTTCAGACGGGCCGTCACATGTGCCTTCCGGAGCAGGGGGACCTTGCGGGCACTGCAGGATTGCAATCCGTTATGTCGTAATGTGTTACCAATGGTTTTCGTGGTGACAGTGGTCCCAGCTGCCTTGAGATCATTGACAAGTTCCCCCCTTGTAGTTGTAGGCTGATTTCTAACCTTCCTCATGATCAAGGATACCCCACGAGGTGAGATTTTGCGTGGAGCCCCAGATCTTTGTCGATTGACAGTCATTTTGTACTTCTTCCATTTTCTTACTATGGCACCAACAGTTGTCTCCTTCTCGCCCAGCGTCTTACTGATGGTTTTGTAGCCCATTCCAGCCTTGTGCAGGTGTATGATCTTGTCCCTGACATCCTTAGACAGCTCCTTGCTCTTGGCCATTTTGTAGAGGTTAGAGTCTGACTGATTCACTGAGTCTGTGGACAGGTGTCTTTCATACAGGTGACCATTGCCGACAGCTGTCTGTCATGCAGGTAACGAGTTGATTTGGAGCATCTACCTGGTCTGTAGGGGCCAGATCTCTTACTGGTTGGTGGGGGATCAAATACTTATTTCCCTCTGCAGAATGCAAATAAATTCATATACTTTCCACAATGTGATTTTCCGGATTTAATTTGTGATGTGCTATCTCTCACTGTTACCAATAACCTACCCTTCAATTATGGGCTGCTCATGTCTTTGTCAGTGGGCAAACTTACAAAATCAGCAAGGGATCAAATACTTATTTCCACCACTGTATGCTGATAATGAGAGGAATATACAAATTTATCAATTAACAAACATGCCAGAGGAGGCCACTGTTGACCCCATCGCTGTTTCCTTAATTTGTAAATAAAATTCCCAACACTAGTCTCATTAAAGTTATTAAAAATATCTTATCAAATGAGATATTCAAAATCTGTAAACTCCTCTGTGTAATCCTCAAAGCTCTATCTTTAGAAATATTAGTATATAAAGCTGACACGTCCATAGTTAGTAAATGTGTAGAATCATGAACCTAAGAATCAAATATGGGGTACTAATGTTTAGAGAAAGGAATCCATATATCTAGACAAGGGCCCCAGAAAAGAGCCAATTCCTGATACTATCGGATGTCCAGGAGGATTAATTAACATTTTATGAACCTTGAGGACAAAGTAAATATAAGATATTTGTGGATGTTTTATTATCTAAATAAGAAAGTTTCTTAATTGTAATTATCCTCTTATGATTAGCCTCATATAATACCTTCCTAATTTGAAAATGAAATAAAATAGTAGGATCCTCTTGTAAATTACTATAGTAATTACTATCAGGAATACTCTCTATTTGCTCCAAATAATGCAACAGTAATTTTTCAAAAGCCAACACCATAAGGTCAACTGGCCCTGGTGGAACCCAAGTGGATCTCATTCTAGGCAATTTTATCTCACTATCCTCCCTGCTGTTGAACTTCTCCAAAATGAACCCTCAAACGTAATTGTCTAAAAAAAAATCTATGAAGATATTTTCGTGTTTCAAAAGGATCATAATTATTTGTGGGAACACAGGATGTGCCTAATTGTAGAAGTGACATTTGGACTGGTGATAATACCTTTGAAACAGACTTAAAATGAATGCATACCCCTTGGTATAGTCCATCTCATCTCAATGATATTTTTTCACCTTGTATCCACGCTGTTCCTGTCTATATGCTTTCATCTGTTTTAGATATTCTTGATAATGTTGTTCAAATGTAGTTGTATCAGTACTGATCTTAAGTTTCTCAATGTTGTCTTCTACATCTTTCTTCTGTTGCTATATTTTCTTATTCAACTAGTAAAAAAGACCCGTTTCTATAGAAATGATAAGTAGTAGTAGTAGTAGTAGTTTCTGACACAAATGAAACGGGCGCTAGCAAGGTTTTCCTCGGCTCCTCTGCAGCCACCCATGTCCAGCGACCCTCCTCTCCCCCTGCGCCCACTGCAGCCACCCATGTCCAGTGAAACTCCTCTCTTCCCTGCCCCCCTCCTGCCACCCATGTCCAGCGACCCTCCTCTGGACATGGATCAGCTGTGAGGCATGTTTTTCCCCCCCCCGGGTTCTGAAGTTGACATCATAATGGCTACGGTGATGTCAGCCTGATCTACGGAGCCTAGCAGACCAACTTGGAATAAGCCACGGTCCCAGGCAAGTCAGAATGTTGGAGGTGAGAATTATTATATAGGATATATCAAAATTCAAGAGCATAAGATCTAGCGAGCATTTAGACAAAACAGCATTCCATCAATCTATATATTCCTCCTCATCTAAAAACTGAGGCTCTTTATATAATCTCAGCCCCTGAGGTAATAGTTACATATGACGATATTCTACTGTCGCTGCAGAGTGAAGTTCAAACCTAATTAGGGATTTTCCCGCTTTATGTATCTCAGTCCAAAAAACCCCCCATCACTTCTTTTCTCTGTGGATTCAAACAAACAATCTCGATCCAGTCATCAATTTATCAATCACTTCCCGAGATAGTCCTGAAGTTGAAGCGTAACCAGTCATGGTCACTGCTCCCATAGATCAGATGTGTTCTTCCGTATTCCACCAAAGTTTTTGAGATTAAGAAGTTACGTGGAGGGGCATAATTGAACGGCTGTAAGTGGGCGGAGCCAACCGTATTTTTGAAAAAGATGGCCGGCCATCTTTTTCTTCGCTAATACGGTTGGGCCTGGCCAAATGTCAGAGTTCACTGGGTTTGAGATGGCCGGCATCGGTTTTCGGCCATAATGGAAAATAATGCCGGCCATCTCAAACCCGGCGAAATCCAAGGCATTTGGTCGTGGAAGGAGCCAGCATGTGTAGTGCACTAGCCCCCCTCACATGCCAGGGCACCATAGGGGGCACTTCTAAAAATTAAAAAAAAAAATCAAAATAGCTCCCAGGTGCATAGCTCCCTTCCCTTGGGTATGGAGCCCCCCAAATCCCCCCCAAAACCCACTCCCCACAACTCTACACCATTACCGTAGCCCTAAGGGGTGAAGGGGGGCACCTACATGTGGGTACAGTGGGTTTTGGAGGGTTCCCATTTACCAACAGTAGTGTAACAGGTAAGAGGGGATGGGCCTGGGTCCACCTGTCTGAAGTGCACTGCACCCACTAAAAACTGCTCCAGGGACCTGCATACTGCTGTCATGGAGCTGGGTATGACATTTGAGGCTGACAAAAATTTTTTGGGGTGGGAGGGGGTTGGTGACCACTGGGGGAATAAGGGGAGGTCATCCCCGATTCCCTCTGGTGGTCATTTGGTCAGTTGGGGCTCCTTTTTGAAGCTTGGTCGTGAAAAAAAAGAGACCAAGTAAAGCCAGCGAAATGCTTGTCAAACCTGGCTTTTATTTTTCTATTATCAGGCTAAGCCGGCCATCTCGTGAGCACGTCCCCGTCCCGCCTTCACTACCCTACCGACACGCACCCTTGATGTTTCGCCAGCTTCGCATCGGAAAGCAGTTGAACCCGGCCAAAATCGGATTTCAATTATACCGATTTGGCTGGGTTCAGGAGATCGCCGGCCACCTCCCGATTTGTGTCGGAAGATGGCCGGCGATCACTTTTGAAAATCAGCTGGATAGTAACATAGTAGGTGACGGCAGAAAAAGACCTGCACAGTCCATCCAGTCTGCCCAACAAGATAAACTCATGTGCTACTTTTTGTGTATACCTTACCTAGATTTGTATCTGCCATTTTCAGGGCACAGAACGTAGAAATCTTGCCCAGCATTAGCCTCGTCTCCCAACCACCAGCCCCGCCTCCCCCCACCGGCTCTGCCACCCAATCTTGGCTAAGCTTCTGAGGATCCATTCCTTCTGAACAAGATTCCTTTATGTTTATCCTACTCACGTTTGAATTCCATTACCGTTTTCATCTCCACCACCTCCCACAGGAGGGCATTCCAAGTATCCACCACTCTCTCTGTGAAAAAATACTTCCTGACATTTTTCTTGAGTCTGCTCCCCTTCAATCTCATTTCATGTCCTCTTGTTCTACAGCCTTCCCATCTCAGGAAGAGGTTAGTTTGCGGATTAATACCTTTCAAATATTTGCGTCTGTATCATATCACCTGTTTCCTCCAGGGTATACATGTTCAGGTCAGCAAGTCTCTCCTCGTACGTCTTGTAACGCAAATCCCATACCATTATCGTAGCTTTTCTTTGCACCACTTCAATTCTTTTTACATCCTTAGCAAAATACAGCCTCCAAAACTGAACACAATACTCCAGGTGGGGCCTCACCAACGACTTGTACAGGGGCATTAAAACCTCTTTTCTTCTGCTGGTCACACCTCTCTCTATACAGCCTAGCAACCTTTTAGCTACGGCCACCGCCTTGTCACACTGTTTTGTCGCCTTCAGATCCTCACATACTATCACCCCAAGATCCCTCTCCCCGTCTGTACATATCAGACTCTCACCGCCTAACACATTCGTCTCCCGTGGATTTCTACTCCCTAAGTGCATCACTTTGCATTTCTTCGCATTGAATTTTAATTGCCAAACCTCAGACCTTCTTCTAGCTTCCGCAGATCCTTTTTCATGTTTTCCACTCACTCCCGGGTGGGGTGTCCACTCTGTTACAAGTCTTAGTATCACCCGCAAAAGGGCAAACTTTACCTTCTAACCCTTCGGCAATGTCACTCGCAAATATATTGAACAGAATCAGCCCCAGCATCGATCCCTGAGGCACTCCACTACTCACCTTTCCCTCATCTGAGCGAATTCCATTAACCATCACCCTCTGGCATCTGTCCGTCAACCAGTTCCTAATCCAGTTCACCACGTCGGGTCCTATCTTCAGCCCATCAAGTTTATTCAAGAGCCTCCTGTGGGGAACCGTGTCAAAAGCTTTGTTGAAATCTAAGTAAATTACGTCTATAACACGTCCCTGATTCAATTCTCCAGTCACGAAGTCAAAGAATTCAATGAGATTCGTTTGACACGATTTACCTTTGGTAAAACCATGTTGTCTCGGATCCTGCAACTTATTGGCTTCCAGGAAATTCACTATCCTTTCCTTCAGCATCGCTTCCATTACTTTTCCAATAATCGAAGTGAGGCTTACCGGCCTGTAGTTTCCAGCTTCTTTCCTATCACCACTTTTGTGACGAGGGACCACCTCCACTGTTCTCCAATCCCACAGAACCTCTCCCGTCTCCAAGGATTTATTAAACAAATCTTTAAGAGGACCTGCCAGAACCTCTCTGAGCTCCTTCAATATCCTGGGGTGGATCCCGTCCGGTCCCACGACTTTGTCCACCTTTAGCTTTTCAAGTTGTTCATACACACTCTGTTCCGTGAACGGTGCTGTATCCACTCCATTCTCATTTGTACTTTTGCCAGTCAATCGCGATCCTTCTCCAGGATTTTCTTCTGTGAAAACAGAACAGAACTTTGGTTTATAAACATTGGTCAGTGCTACAATATCATTCACAATTAATTGGTATACCTAGATTCACATATAAATGTAGTAAAGATTTAGGGGATTGCTTGGTGCAATCTCTTTTGACATCTCTAGTAATATCTACAACTGAATCTTCAGGTGGTCACAGGAGTTTTGGTCACTGCAGTTATTGGTTATACTACTAGAAAAATTAAAATACAAATAGCAGAACATTTAAGTAATACCAGAGATAAGATAAAAGAAGAATGGTTGGTAGAGCACTGGCATAAAAATAATCATCAAATATAAGATCTTAGATTTGTAGTACTTTTGTCTATTACTATCCCTAGGCACAAATCTTGTAACAGAAGGAACAGAAATTTATTTTTGACTGGAACACGATGTCACCTGTAGGTTTAAATAAAGATATTGAATGGTTTTCATTGTAAGTTGGGTCTTCCGAGCCTCGGATTCAAAAGGAGGCTCGGCATCCGGCCCTTCCCTGGATGCCATCTTGAAGTGTGGAAGCGTACAACTTTGCTGTGTTAGAAAATAAAAGTTTGTTGGCAAGTTAATTTATGTTTAGTTTATTATTAATTTGATTGTTGTTTATTTTCAAAAGTTATCCCCTGAAGACGTCACTTCGGTGGTGAAAATTGGATCCGATTTGGGATTATTTTATGACAGAATATATAAGATGCAGAACTGGCTGGTATCTGTTGCTGACAGACTCCAGAGATTGATCATCAAGGAAACAGATTTTTGAAGTTGGACACTGACTTTAGATCATCAGGAGCACAGATAAGTCCATCATTTTTGAATCATTGACATTCTTTTTTGCATAGAAGAGTTGACTGTTTTAGAACTTTCATTAGGGAGACTGAGGTGCAATGATAGATGCCAGTGATGGATATGTGGATATTGAATTATAAATAGTCACAAAAAGAGTTTCTGAGCACATCTCATTTAAATTTTGTTTTAAATAAATAACCCTGGTTGATATGGTTTGATGTATATAAATCAGTAGCCCATTCCTTAATGCAACTAATTTCAAAGTCAACTTGGTAAAATACAGCATGACTTGAGCATGTCCCAATCTGGACATTTCAATTCCCCTCTCCATGCCCAAAATTGGCCATATTATGTTTTAACCCCGGACTTTTCCTCTTTCTTTAACGGAAAGGAAATGGTCTTCACCATTTCCTTTACAAAATCTATGAAGATATCCTTTCTCTTTTCCTGTGGAGGAAAGAGGTCAAAAGCAAGGCTAATGGATTCTTCCTAATCAGTCTAGTCCTCTGACCCACAGGCTTGACTCCAGGACCTCTTAAGAGTCCACATCAGAGTAGTACTAACATGGTAAATCTGATTTTGTAGCTGGCTAGTTGGCAAAGCCTTTTCAAGGCTGCCTTCTGCTCATTGGGACCTGGCTGCTAGTTCTAAGTTCAATGCCTCAATATTGGTTCTGTGCTTCCAGGTTATGTCAGAGGCTTCAGGAATAGTTTGATGTCTGTCTGCATTGATGCTGATGCAGTTGGTGCCAGTGAAAGGTACCAAAGAGCAGACATTCAAATGCTTTCAAGATCCTACAGTACATCTTCTTAAGCGTATTTGCCAGTGCCAAGTATGACTGAGACAGAAAGAAGATAAAGATGTATAAAGTTCTTATTGGCCAGTTTCTCAATTTCCCTTTTCAAGTAAAGAATAGAAAAGAAAAGTGTGTTTATTAAGCACTTATTGGAATACGTAGAAGAGTCGGAGCTTATAAGTATTTGTCAGTCTGGGGTATTGAAAGAATTACAGTTCTGAAACAGTTCTGTTAATACATGTTTTACCATGCGGCAGACATTAGTATGGACCTACACTAATACCTTCTGTGCTATTACAGCAGCCAGCACTGGAACAAACCCAGACAAGCTGCTTAGAGCAGGAGCAGGCAAGGGCTGGCTGTGACATGGGCAGGCAGAGATCAGCTTTAAGAGCTGATGCACAAGTTGTCACTGCACGCTAGCTGTCACAACTGCCAGTAGTGCTGCAGAAATTACTGCCACCTCAAGAAGAAATGGTAAGTGCTGTTGCATTACCTGCAGGCTATAAGCACAGCTGCTGTAAAGTGAAGTTACTCACCTGCAGCAAGTGTTCTCTGAGGACAGGACACATATTACCACATATGGGTGATGTCACCAACTGAGCCCCAATGCGAACGCTGCACAGTGTTCTAGATTTTTCAGAAGCTTTTGGCAGGTCTGAATGCACATGTACACATGCCTTCCCGCCTGCCTCAGTTATGTGGGACCAGCAGTTAATGTCTAAAAGCTTAGAGAATACAACTTCTAGGGTAGGTGGCAGGGTATGTGATAATGTGTGTCCTGCTGTTCTTGGAGGAAACCTGCTATGGGTAACTTCGTTTTCTCCAAGGACAAACAGGACATCAGTATTACCACATATAGGATTCCCTAGTTACCAGGCTCACCTAAAACAACAAACAATGGTCAACAGGGACTTGCAATAGGCAAGGCCCATCAGACCCAATCAGAACTGTAAATAAAACTTTGTGTGCCTGGAACTGAACAGAATGGGCCTAGAGAGTGAAGTTGGATTCTAGACTCCAAAAACTTCTGCAGGACAGTCTGCCCAAATTGGCTGTTGTGTCAGGTCTCCTGTTTAAGGCAGTAGTGTAATGGGATGTGTAGACTAAAGATCATGTTACAGCTCTGCAAATCTCCTCAGTGGAGGCTGATCTCAAGTGGGCTACCAACGCAGTCATGACTTTTTGACATTGTGAGCAGTGACATGACCCTCCACAGTCAACCTAGCCTGGGTGTAAGTGAAGGAGATGCAGTCTGCTAGGCAAGCGTTTACTAATGGATGCCCCCATCCTGTTTGGGTCAAAAGAAACAAAAAGCTGGTTGGACTGTCTATAGGCTTTAGTCCAGACAGAAAGCCAAGGCTCGTTTGCAGTTCAAGGTGTGCAGTGCTTTCCCCAGGATGGGCTGGGGTTTTGGTATGAATTTTGGTGGAACAACTGACTGGTTAAGATGGAGCTCTGCCACTACCTTAGGAAAGAACTTAGGATGAGTGTGAAGAACCACTCTGTTATGAGGAAATCTTGTGTAAGGTGGATCAGATACTAGGGCTTGAAGCTCACTGACTCTGCATGCTGAAGTGACCTCTAGCAAGAACAGAACCTTCCAGGACAGGAACTTCAAGTGGCAAGCGGCTCAAAAGGAGATTTCATTGGTTGGGTAAGGATGATGTTGAGGTCCCATTACACTGTCAGAGGTCTGAGTGGGGGCTTTGCCAAAAGTAAACCTCTCATAAAGTGAACTAGAGGTTGTACAGAGATGAGTTTACCCTCTACACGGTGATGGTAATTGCCAGTTGTCTTTACAGAGTTGTTCTTTAATCCAGATTCAGAAAGAGTAGAAGGTATTGAAGCAGGAGAAAGGATCTAAGGATGATTTTAATATGCCAGACATTGATTGAGGTATCCCTACTGCAAGGTCTTTTAGATGCAGGGAAATCTTGAATTCTCTACGGGGGGAACTATTCCAGCAGTCGTTAATGGAACTCACGCAGGATGGGGCCATACTGGACTTAGTGCTTACTAATGGGGAGAGTGTTTCTGATGTTACAGTAGGTGATCATCTGGCATCCAGTGGTTACCAGATGGTGTGGCTTAATATTAAGATAGGTGTGGAAAGGGTTCATTCAAAAGTGAAGGTTCTAGACTTAAAAAAAAATCCCAAAACTTTATTCAAATGGAGGATTACCTCAAGGAATTGCTGTCTGGATAAGAACATCTAGAAGAAGTTGGAAAGCAGTGGGCAAAACTGACAGGAGCTATTGTAAGAATAACAAACATTTTTGTAAGGAATGTAAATAACAGTTAAGAGGAAAAGGAGGTTGCTTTGGTTCTCAAAAGTAGTAGCTGAAAAGGTAAGGAAAAAGAGGTTAGCTTTTATAAACTACAAGACATTGCAGAAAACGGAAGACAGGTGACAATATCTGGAAAAGCTAAAAGAAGCTGGTAGAGTAGTCAAGAAAGCGAATGATACATACAGTGGTGGAAATAAGTATTTGATCCCTTGCTGATTTTGTAAGTTTGCCCACTGACAAAGACATGAGCAGCCCATAATTGAAGGGTAGGTTATTGGTAACAGTGAGAGATAGCACATCACAAATTAAATCCGGAAAATCACATTGTGGAAAGTATATGAATTTATTTGCATTCTGCAGAGGGAAATAAGTATTTAATCCCTCTGGCAAACAAGACCTAATACTTGGTGGCAAAACCCTTGTTGGCAAGCACAGCGGTCAGACGTCTTCTGTAGTTGATGATGAGGTTTGCACACATGTCAGGAGGAATTTTGGTTCACTCCTCTTTGCAGATCATCTCTAAATCATTAAGAGTTCTGGGCTGTCGCTTGGCAACTCGCAGCTTCAGCTCCCTCCATAAGTTTTCAATGGGATTAAGGTCTGGTGACTGGCTAGGCCACTCCATGACCCTAATGTGCTTCTTCCTGAGCCACTCCTTTGTTGCCTTGGCTGTATGTTTTGGGTCATTGTCGTGCTGGAAGACCCAGCCACAACCCATTTTTAAGGCCCTGGCGGAGGGAAGGAGGTTGTCACTCAGAATTGTACGGTACATGGCCCCATCCATTCTCCCATTGATGCGGTGAAGTAGTCCTGTGCCCTTAGCAGAGAAACACCCCCAAAACATAACATTTCCACCTCCATGCTTGACAGTGGGGACGGTGTTCTTTGGGTCATAGGCAGCATTTCTCTTCCTCCAAACACGGCGAGTTGAGTTCATGCCAAAGAGCTCAATTTTTGTCTCATCTGACCACAGCACCTTCTCCCAATCACTCTCGGCATCATCCAGGTGTTCACTGGCAAACTTCAGACGGGCCGTCACATGTGCCTTCCGGAGCAGGGGGACCTTGCGGGCACTGCAGGATTGCAATCCGTTATGTCGTAATGTGTTACCAATGGTTTTCGTGGTGACAGTGGTCCCAGCTGCCTTGAGATCATTGACAAGTTCCCCCCTTGTAGTTGTAGGCTGATTTCTAACCTTCCTCATGATCAAGGATACCCCACGAGGTGAGATTTTGCGTGGAGCCCCAGATCTTTGTCGATTGACAGTCATTTTGTACTTCTTCCATTTTCTTACTATGGCACCAACAGTTGTCTCCTTCTCGCCCAGCGTCTTACTGATGGTTTTGTAGCCCATTCCAGCCTTGTGCAGGTGTATGATCTTGTCCCTGACATCCTTAGACAGCTCCTTGCTCTTGGCCATTTTGTAGAGGTTAGAGTCTGACTGATTCACTGAGTCTGTGGACAGGTGTCTTTCATACAGGTGACCATTGCCGACAGCTGTCTGTCATGCAGGTAACGAGTTGATTTGGAGCATCTACCTGGTCTGTAGGGGCCAGATCTCTTACTGGTTGGTGGGGGATCAAATACTTATTTCCCTCTGCAGAATGCAAATAAATTCATATACTTTCCACAATGTGATTTTCCGGATTTAATTTGTGATGTGCTATCTCTCACTGTTACCAATAACCTACCCTTCAATTATGGGCTGCTCATGTCTTTGTCAGTGGGCAAACTTACAAAATCAGCAAGGGATCAAATACTTATTTCCACCACTGTACCTGTAGCAGGTGTTCTCCGAGGACAGCAGGCTGATTGTTCTCACGACTGGGTTGACGTCCACGGCAGCCCCCACCAACCGGAACAAAACTTCGCGGGCGGTCCCGCACGCAGGGCACGCCCACTGCGCATGCGCGGCCGTCTTCCCGCCCGTGCGTGACCGTTCCCGCTCAGTTGAATGACAAGCAAAAGGGATCAAAAACGCAACTCCAAAGGGGAGGAGGGAGGGTAGGTGAGAACAATCAGCCTGCTGTCAATGGAGAACACCTGCTACAGGTATGTATCATTCGCTTTCTCCGAGGACAAGCAGGCTGCTTGTTCTCACGACTGGGGTATCCCTAGCTCTCAGGCTCACTCAAAACAAGAACCCAGGTCAATTGAACCTCGCAACGGCGAGGGTATAACAGAAATTGACCTACGAAGAACAACTAACTGAGAGTGCAGCCTGACCAGAATAAATTCGGGTCCTGGAGGGTGGAGTTGGATTTAAACCCCAAACAGATTCTGCAGCACCGACTGCCCGAACCGACTGTCGCATCGGGTATCCTGCTGGAGGCAGTAATGTGATGTGAATGTGTGGACAGATGACCACGTCGCAGCCTTGCAAATCTCTTCAATAGTGGCTGACTTCAAGTGAGCTACCGACGCTGCCATGGCTCTGACACTATGAGCCGTGACATGACCCTCAAGAGTCAGCCCAGCCTGGGCACAAGTGAAGGAAATGCAATCTGCTAGCCAATTGGAGATGGTGCGTTTCCCGACAGCGACCCCTATCCTGTTCGGGTCGAAAGAAACAAACAATTGGGCGGACTGTCTGTGGGGCTGTGTCCGCTCCAAATAGAAGGCCAATGCTCTCTTGCAGTCCAATGTGTGCAACTGACGTTCAGCAGGGCGGGTATGCGGTCTGGGAAAGAATGTTGGCAAGACAATTGACTGGTTAAGATGGAACTCCGACACCACCTTCGGCAGGAACTTTGGGTGAGTGCGGAGCACTACTCTGTTGTGATGAAATTTAGTATACGGAGCATGAGCTACCAGGGCTTGAAGCTCACTGACCCTACGAGCTGAAGTAACTGCCACCAAGAAAATGACCTTCCAGGTCAAGTACTTCAGATGGCAGGAATTCAGTGGCTCAAAAGGAGGTTTCATCAGCTGGGTGAGGACGACGTTGAGATCCCATGACACTGCCGGAGGCTTGACAGGGGGCTTTGACAAAAGCAAGCCTCTCATGAATCGAACGACTAAAGGCTCTCCAGAGATGGCTTTACCCTCTACACGATAATGGTAAGCACTAATCGCACTAAGGTGATTCCTTACGGAGTTGGTCTTGAGGCCAAACTCTGATAAGTGCAGAAGGTATTCAAGCAGGTTCTGTGCAGGACAAACCTCCTCCACTTGAAAAAGTAACTCTTTTTAGTGGAATCCTTTCTAGAGGCAAGCAAGACACGGGAGACACCCTCAGACAAACCCAACGAAGCGAAATCTACGCCCTCAACATCCAGGCCGTGAGAGCCAGAGACTGGAGGTTGGGGTGCAGAAGCGCTCCGTCGCTCTGCGAAATGAGGGTCGGAAAACACTCCAATCTCCACGGTTCTTCGGAGGACAACTCCAGAAGTAGAAGGAACCAGATCTGACGGGGCCAAAAGGGCGCTATCAGAATCATGGTGCCGTGGTCTTGCTTGAGCTTCAGTAAGGTCTTCCCCACCAAAGGTATGGGAGGATAATCATACAGGAGGCCGGTCCCCCAATGGAGGAGAAAGGCATCCGACGCTAGTCTGCCGTGTGCCTGTAGTCTGGAACAGAATAGAGGCAGCTTGTGGTTGGCATGAGAGGCGAAAAGGTCCACCGAGGGGGTGCCCCACTCTCGGAAGATCTTGCATACCACTCTGGAATGCAGCGACCACTCGTGCGGTTGCATGACTTTGCTCAGTCTGTCGGCCAGACTGTTGTTTACGCCAGCCAGGTATGTGGCTTGGAGAAGCATGCCGAACTGGCAGGCCCAACGCCACATCCCGACGGCTTCCTGACACAGGGGGCGAGATCCGGTGCCTCCCTGCTTGTTGATGTAATACATTGCAACCTGGTTGTCTGTCCGAATTTGGATAATTTGACAGGACAGCCGATCTCTGAAAGCCTTCAGTGCGTTCCAGACCGCTCGGAGCTCCAGGAGGTTGATCTGAAGATCCTTTTCCTGGAGGGACCACAGTCCTTGGGTGTGAAGCCCATCGACATGAGCCCCCCAGCCCAGGAGAGACGCATCCGTCGTTAGCACTTTCGTGGGCTGTGGAATTTGGAATGGGCGTCCCAAGGTCAAATTGGTCCGAATGGTCCACCAGTGCAGTGAATTGCGGCAGCTGGTGGAGAGGCGGATGACATCTTCTAGATTCCCGGTGGCTTGAAACCACTGGGAAGCTAGGGTCCATTGAGCAGATCTCATGTGAAGATGAGCCATGGGAGTCACATGAACTGTGGAGGCCATATGACCCAGAAGTCTCAACATCTGCCGAGCTGTGATCTGCTGAGACGCTCTGGTCTGGGAAGCCAGGGACAGGAGGTTGCTGGCCCTCGCTTCTGGAAGGAAGGCCTGAGCCATCTGAGTATTCAGCAGAGCTCCTATGAATTCCAGAGATTGGGCAGGTTGGAGATGGGACTTTGGGTAGTTTATCACAAACCCCAGCAGCTCCAGGAGGCGAATAGTGCATTGCATGGACCGGAGAGCTCCCGCCTCCGAGGTGTTCTTGACCAGCCAATCGTCGAGATATGGGAACACGTGCACTCCCAGCTTGCGTAGATACGCCGCTACCACCACTAGGCACTTTGTAAACACCCGTGGGGCAGAGGCGAGCCCAAAGGGCAGCACACAATACTGAAAGTGCCGTGCGCCCAGGCGGAATCTGAGATACTGTCTGTGAGCTGGCAGTATCGGGATGTGAGTGTATGCGTCCTTTAAATCCAGGGAACATAGCCAATCGTTTTTCTGAATCATTGGCAGAAGGGTGCCCAAGGAAAGCATCCTGAACTTTTCTTTGACCAGGAATTTGTTCAGGCCTCTCAGGTCTAGGATGGGGCGCATCCCCCCGTTTTCTTTTCCACAAGGAAGTACCTGGAATAGAATCCCTGCCCTTCCTGCCCGGGTGGTACGGGCTCGACCGCATTGGCGCTGAGAAGGGCGGAGAGTTCCTCTGCAAGTACCTGCTTGTGATGGGAGCTGAAGGATTGAGCTCCCGGAGGACAATTTGGTGGAAGGGAGGCCAAATTTAGGGCGTATCCGCACCGCACTATTTGGAGAACCCACTGGTCGGAGGTTATGAGAGGCCACCTTTGGTGAAAAAATTTTAACCTCCCCCCGACCGGCACATCGTCCGGTACGGACACTTTGAGGGCGGCTATGTTCCCATGGATCAAAGTCAAAAGCCCATCCCCGGCTTTTGCTGTGGAGGCGCAGGGGGCTGCTTAGGCGCACGCTGTTGACGAGAACGAGCGCGCTGGGACTGTCCCTGTGCCTGACGAGGCCTTCGGGCCGGCTGGGTGTACCTACGCTTGTTAAAGGCGTAGGGCGCAGCCTGCCGGGCCCGGGAAAAACGTCCACCTGCTGAGGTGGATGCTGAAGGCGCCCGGTGGGAGAGCTTGTCGAGGGCGGTTTCCCGCTGATGCAGTTGGTCCACCAGCTGCTCGACCTTCTCACCAAAAATATTATCCCCCTGGCAAGGGATGTTGGCCAGTCTCTGCTGGGTGCGGTTGTCCAGGTCAGAGGCACGCTGCCATGAGAGCCTGCGCATCACTATACCTTGGGCCGCAGCACGAGATGCCACGTCACAGGTGTCATATATACCCCTGGACAGGAACTTTCTGCACGCCTTCAGCTGCCTGACCACCTCCTGAAAAGGCCTGGACTGCTCCGGGGGGAGCTTGTCGACCAGGTCCGCCAGTTGCTTCACATTATTCCGCATGTGGATGCTCGTGTAGAGCTGGTATGACTGGATGCGGGTCACGAGCATGGAAGATTGGTAGGCCTTCCTCCCAAACGAGTCCAGAGTGCGAGACTCCCGCCCCGGGGGCGCCGAGGCGGTATCCCTCGAACTCCGTGCCCTCTTGAGAGCAGAGTCCACGACCGCCGAGTCATGAGGCAATTGGGGCCGCATTAACTCTGGGTCCAAGTGGATTCTGTATTGGGACTCTGCTTTCTTGGGGATGGTGAGATTAGATAATGGTCTCAGCCAGTTCCGAAGCAGTGTCTCTTTGAGGACATTGTGCAACGGCACCGTGGAGGACTCTCTAGGTGGTGATGGATAGTCGAGGACCTCGAGCATCTCAGCCCTCGGCTCATCCACAGAGACCACAGGAAACGGAATGCAAATAGACATGTCCCTGACGAAGGAGGCAAAGGAGAGGCTCTCAGGTGGGGAGAGTTTCCTCTCTGGTGAAGGAGTGGGGTCGGAAGGAAGGCCCATAGACTCCTCTGAGGAGAAATATCTGGGGTCCTCCTCCTCCCCCCATGAGGCCTCTTCCTCGGTGTCAGACATGAGCTCATGCAGCTCAGTCCTCAACCGGGCCCGGCTCGACGTCGAGGCACTGAGGCCTCGGTGTCGTCGTCGAGCGGTGGACTCCCGCGCCGGCGGGGATGAAGCTCCCTCCATCGACGTCGACGGGGACTCCACCTGCGTGGCGGTCGAGACCGGCGCCGCAAGCGGCGTCGAAGGCCTCGGCACCGGGCTAGAGCACGCCGGCGCCACCATCAACGGCGCCGCCGGCACAGTCTGGCGCATCAGCCCTTCCAGGATCCCCGGAAGGATGGCTCGGAGGCACTCGTCCAGGCCCGCTGTCGGGAAAGGCGAGGGGGCCGGTAGAGGTGTCGGTGCCGGAAGCTGTTCGGGTCCAGGAGACTGCACCGAAGTGCTGGCACCCTGCCGCGGCGGTACCTCTACTACAGAGGGGGACCTCTCCTCTCGACGCTGCCGCTTCCTCGGTGTCGACTCCTCCCTGGCGCTGGGAGCCGGATGCGTCGTGGGCGACCGATGACGGTGCTTCTTCGCCTTTTTGCGGTGCCCGTCATCGGTGCTCGGTGGGACAGACGAGGAGGAAGTCGATCTCCCTCGGCCTCGAGGGATCGGGTCCGACAGGGTTCGGTCCCGAGGGCCCTGGGTAGAGGGAGTGACCGGGGCCGATTGCCCACGCGGCCTCTCACCCCTGCCTTCACCGGAGGACCGGTGGGCCGACGGGACCTGTGCTCCTGGGGTTGATGCCGTTGGTGCCGATTTCATGGACATCGATACCGGTACCGAAGAACCGGCCGTCGATACCGATGCCGTCGAAGTCGACGTCAAGGGGCCGGCGCAAGTTCCAAAAAGACGGTCCCGAAGAACTTGCCTCGCTACCTGTGTCCGTTTCCGGAGACCGAGACACAAAGTACACGACTTGGTATCGTGCTCCGGCCCGAGGCACTGGAGGCACCAAGCGTTGAGTGTCGGTCTGCGAGATATGCCGGCCGCACCGACCACACTTCTTAAATCCACTCGGGACCTTCGAGGACATCGACGGAAAAATCGCGTCGGCGAAGTCAAAGCCGTGGATGCTGGCGGGAAAATTCACACCTCGAAAACAAATCGACCGTGCGGCCACAAGGCCGCAACGCGACGCCCCCGCTAAGAGACGAGGGAAAAACAAAGTTTGTTTTTGTTTTTTTTAAACCAAAGGAAAAAACAACGAATCAACGAAAGAGAAGAAAATTAAAGAAAATTCGCGGCGAAAGCGCGATCCGGTTTCCGGGGCTGACAGAGAGAGAGACGAACGCGGCTCTCTCCAGCGCGGAAAAAGAAAGACTGAGCGGGAACGGTCACGCACGGGCGGGAAGACGGCCGCGCATGCGCGGTGGGCGTGCCCTGCGTGCGGGACCGCCCGCGAAGTTTTGTTCCGGTTGGTGGGGGCTGCCGTGGACGTCAACCCAGTCGTGAGAACAAGCAGCCTGCTTGTCCTCGGAGAAAACAAAGTTGCAAATGGAAGAAAAAATAAACAATAAGGTAAAATGGGGAGACAAGACATTTTTTTAGATATGTTAGTGATAGGAGGAAGTGCAAAAGTGGCATTGTAAGACTCAAAGACGAAGGGGAGGAATATGTAGAAGCTGATAAAGATAAGGCGGAATTGCTTAACAAATATTTCTGTTCTGTGTTCACAGCTGAAGGGTCGAGAGCAAGACTGCAGAAGACAAACACAAATAGGAACAAGGGGTAATAGTCCCTCAACAATTTTCAGAGGACTGTGTTCATGAGGAGCTGACTAAGGTAGACAAAGTGATGGGGTTGGATGGCATACATCCAATGGTACTAAAGGAACTTAAAGAAGTTCTAGCGGCTCTGCTGTCTGACCTTTTCAATGCTTCTCTAGAGTTGGTAGTGGTCCCAGAGGACTTGAGAAGAGCAGATATGGTCCCTCTCCACAAATGCAGAAGGAAAAGGTTGGGAACTACAGGCTAGTAACTCTGACTTCTGTGGTAAGTAAATTAATAAATTAATGGAAATGCTTTTAAAACAGAAAATACTAAAGTTTTTGGAATCCAATGGATTACATGACTCGAGGCAACATGGTTTCAATGGAGGCAGGTTTTGTCAGACAAATCTAATTTCTTAAACCTGGCAACCAGAGAGTTGGATCAAGGGACAGCGCTAGATATAGTGTATTTAGATTTTAGTAGAGAGTTGTGGTAGCCGTGTTAGTCCACTCTTAAAGGTTATCAATAGAAATCAAACAAAATAAAACACTCTCCTCTCAACTACCCACACCCATCCTGTTAGACTATCAATGAAATGAAATGCTTTGATGTACCCATACATACCTCCTACCCACCCCCACCTTGCTAGACTGTCATTGAAATGCTTTGAAGCTTCACTTATACTGTATATACTATCAACTAACACATTTGCTTATTTCCAATCTGACGAAGAAGGGCAACCTTTGAAAGCTAATCAAGAAATGTATTAAGTTATGTCCAATAAAAAAGGTATCATCTTATTTTCTTTTCCATGTTTTATTTTGTTTGATTTCTATTGATAACCTTTAGATTTTAGCAAAGCCTTTGACACGGTTCCGCATAGATGACTAATCAATAAACTGAATGCCCTCAGTATGGGCCCTAAAGTGACTGACTGACGGTTAGTAATTGGTTGCGTGGAAGGTGACAGAGGGTAGTGGTAAAGGGAGCTCATTTTGAGGAAAAGGATGCTACCAGTAGTGTGCTGCAAGGTATGGTTCGTGGGACGGTTCTTTTTAACATTTTTGTAAGCAATGTTGCTGAACAGCTGTCTCGTAAGGTTTGCCTCTTTGAAGATGATACCAAAATCTGCAATAGGGTACACACTCCTAATGGAGTGGATAAAATGAGGAAGGACTTAATGAAGCTAGAGGAATGGCCTGGAATTTGGCAACTAAGATTTGGGCTGCAAAAACCCGAGGGAATGGTACTGTTTAGGGGGTGAAGATCTTTTGTGAATGAAAGAGGAGAAGGACTTGGGTGTGATCGTATGTGATGATCTTAAGGTGGCCAAACAGGTGGAAAAGGTGATGGCAAAAGCTAGAAGGATGCTTGGGTGCATAGGGAGAGGAATGGCCAGTAGAAAAAAGGAAGTGATGATGCCCCTGTATAAAACTCTAGTAAGACCTCATTTAGAATATTGTGTACAATTCTGGAGTCCATACTTTCAAAAAGATATAAACAGGATGGAGTTGGTCTATAGGGCAGCTACTATTTATTTTTGTTACATTTGTACCCTGTGCTTTCCCACTCACGGCAGGCTCAATGTGGCTTACATGGGGCAATGGAGGGTTAAGTGACTTGCTCAGAGTCACAAGGAGCTGCCTGTGCCTGAAGTGGCAATTGAACTCAGTTCCCCAGGACCAAAGTCCACCACCCTAACCACTAGGCCACTCCTCCACTCCACTATAAAATGGTCAGTGGTCTTTGTCATAAAGCGTATGGGGACAGACTTAAAGATCTCAATATGTATACTCTGGAAGAAAGGTAGGCAGGGGAGATATGATTGAGACATTAAAATACTTATGTGGCATAAATGCACAAGAGGCAAGTCTCTTTCAACAGAAAGGAAGCTCTGGAACAAGGGGGCATAGGATGAAGGTGAAAGGGGATAGACTCAAAGGTAACCTGAGAAAATACTTTCTTCATGAAAAGGGTGGTGAATTCGTGGAACGGCCTTCCAGTGGAAGTGGTGGAGACAAAAACTGTATCTGAATTCAAGAAAGGCTGGGCAAGTACATAGGACTTCTAAGGGAGTGACATGGAAAACAGATGGCATAGATGGGCAGACTAGATAGGCCATATGGTTTTTATCTACCCACATTTTTCTCTATTTCTATGTTTCACACCAGACAGCAAACCCATTTGAAATTATAAGACCCGTTAGTGGAATCTTTCCTGGAAGCAAGCAGGACCCAGGAGATACCCTCATGTAGATGGAAGTTCTAAGCTCTCATCCAAGCCATGAGGACTAGGCATTGGAGGCTGGGGTATAGAAGAGAGCCCTAGTTCTGAGTAATGAGAACTGGAAAGCACTCCAGTCTCTATGGATCTTCAGAGGCTAACTCCAGACGTAGAGGGGGCCATATCTGCCTCAGTCAGTAGGGCATGATGAGAATCATAGTCCTATGATCCTGCTTGAGTTTCAGCAAAGTCTTCTCCACAAAGAGGTGTAGGAGGATACACATATAGAAGGACTGTTCCCCAATTGAGGAGAAAGGCATCCGAGGCTAGTCTGCCCTGTGATCACAGTCTAGAGAAACTTGAGATGCACTGACCTGCATGTTTCAATTTCTACTTCTACGACCTGTTTAAAATGGGGCAGTCAAAAGACTTCCGGTGACGTAATGAGCTAGGGAGCAACGTGCTGCTGAAGCTCCGAGACCCTAGGCTCCGCTAACAAGTATAACGCCGAGAGAAAGTCCCTGCAGATCACTGTCGTTGTATGGAAAGGTACCTTAAACCTGTACCAACAGAAATGGCACAAAAACCCGCAAAAAAAGACAAGAACAAAGCGAATAGCGGCGATGTAAAGATGGCGGAAGAATCCATGGCGTCTGGACCCGCGTTCACAGAGACTCAACTGCTTCAACTTACTCGGGCAATTGAGAAGGCCTGGGAGCCTAAATGGGCCGCATTAAACGACAAACTAGAGGCCTATCAGACCTCGCTGGACGGGATGGGAATCCGAGTGAGAGATCTGGAGACGCGAGTATCAGCAGTAGAAGACGACTCCCGCGGATTTGGTCCAGATATTGCAGCACTGCGCTGCCAACTCACAGAGCAGCGGAGCCTGCTGGATGACTACGAAAACCGAGCTCGTAGAAACAACATCAGGATCGTCGGCCTAGACGAAGCATTACCTGAAAGAAACTTGGAAATATGGCTGGAAAATTGGCTATCCAAAGAGCTTGCCCTTACGAACACGATGGGCCCCGTTGTGATCGAACGAGCGCACCGCGTGGGCCAGAAGAAAGAAGGCCACGTACGCCTGCGTGTGGTCATTGCAAAGATCTTAAACTATCGCCACAAAATCGAAATTCTTCAGGGGTTCAAACTTAAGCGAGACTTGCTGAAGTACAACAATAGAAGTATCTTGATATTTCAAGATTACTCCACCATTGTACAAGAGAAACGGAGGCAATATCACCTGCTTTGATCTGCCCTGGTGCAAAAGAATATTCGTTTTGTGCTACAATACCCTGCCCAATTGAAAGTTCACATAAGAGACAAGTGGCAGACATTTTCTACAATGGCAGACGCAAAGAAATGTTTAATTGAAAACAAAGTTATTGACGCTGTTTGATAAGGTACTATCTGATGTGTAGGGGAGTGCTCTGTGGGGGCTAAATTGCCTAAATATTTTGTGAGTGAAATACATGTATTTAAACTGTCTGGTTAACTGTGGGGTCTGGGGTCTCTAGTAGCCACGGGGTCTCAATTTCAACACCTGACTAGATTGGGTGGATGAAAAAGGGTATAGATTCGGTTTGGGGAGTACAGGGATGGGAGGGGGGATGGGGGGTAAGGGTGGGGAAGAGCCTCGTACAAAAGATTAAGGCGTGGATTTGGGAAGAGGTTTTGCAAAGGGAAGGGGGAAATATACATCCCGTGGAGGTTCAAATGGGACATTTGATGTGCCAAGCTATACAGCGATATCTCTTGAACTATGGAGGTTCTAGGAAAATCCAGCTAATCAGGGGGGAATGCCGATCAGAGTAATATCATGGAATGTGGGGGGAATAACCTCCCCCATAAAGCGAAATAAAATATTGACGGCACTTAAAAGACATAAAGCAGACATTGCTTGTCTGCAGGAAACACGTCTTAGTGACGTGGAGCATGCAAAACTACAGCGTTCCTGGGTGGGAGAGTGTCATGCGGTTGCTGCTGCGGGACATAGGGGTGGTGTAGCAATACTCTTTTGCAAAGGGCTAGCATGTAAAGTGACAGTAGTGGAGAGGAGAAATCACGGTCGCTCTCTCACCTTAAGGGTATGGGTTCAAGGCTTTGAAGTTTTATTGGTAGGAGTCTATGGCCCCAATGATTACGATCGAGAATTTCTCCAGTCCCTGGGTAGTAGATGCCTACAGCATAAACTAGATAAATTATTAGTACTCGGTGACTTTAACTTAGTCCTGGACCCGCAGTTGGATTCCTCAAATCCGACATCATCACATTATTCTGGGAAGAAAGCGAGAGAGTTGCGAATGTTTACAAGAACATTAAATTTAATAGATACATGGAGGGCGCTACACCCTGGGGAAAAAGATTACACACACAGATCCAGGGCTCATGGAATGCTAGCAAGGCTAGATTACATTTTTGTAGAACGGTCTATGTTCCCACAGGTACAAGCCGCCCAAATTGGCCCGGAGGAGATATCTGACCACGCCATGGTGTGGTTAGACTTGACTGCCCCAAATGATGGTAATGGGGGGGGGGGGGGGGGGGGGGGGGCTGGAGGTACCCCGCTTACCTTAGTGGTGAGTCTTCCTTTCAGGATTATCTATTAAGTAAATGGGGTGACTATCCAGCTTATAATTGAAAAAGAAAAACGCCTATATTGCGACCCAAATCGGGAGATAGATGTTTATCTCACAAAAACGAATAAAGCGGTATAATCGAAAGCCGAATTTGGACGTTTTAACTGCACTCCGTCGCGGATGCGGACAAAGTTGATGGGGGCGTGTCGAAGGCGTGGTGAAGGCGGAACTGGGGCGTGGTTATCGGGCGATCAGAGATGGGCGCCTTTCGCCGATAATGGAAGAAAAATATGTGTTTTTAGCGAGAATTTACGGCACTTTTCCTGGACCCTGTTTTTCCACGAATAAGGCCCCAAAAAGTGCCCTAAATGACCAGATCACCACTGGAGGGAGTCGGGGATGACCTCCCCTGACTCCCCCAGTGGTCACAAACCCCCTCCCACCACAAAAATATGCCGTTTCACAACTTTTTATGTTCACCCTCAAATGTCATACCCACCTTCCTGGCAGCAGTATGCAGGTCACTGGAGCAGTTATTAGGGGGTGCAGTGGACGTCAGGCAGGTAGACCCAGGCCCATCCCCCCCCACCTGTTACACTTGTGCTGGTAAATGGGAGCCCTCCACACCGCCCCCCAAACCCACTGTACCCACATGTAGGTGCCCCCCTTCACCCCTTAGGGCTATAGTAATGGTGTAGACTTGTGGGCGGTGGGTTTTGAGGGGGATTTGGGGGGCTCAACACCCAAGGGAAGGGTGCTATGCACCTGGGAGCTCTTTTACCTTTTTTTTGGTTTTTGTAAAAGTGCCCCCTAGGGTGCCCGGTTGGTGTCCTGGCATGTGAGGGGGACCAGTGCACTACGACTCCTGGCCCCTCCCACGAACAAATGCCTTGGATTTATTCGTTTTTGAGCTGGGCGCTTTCATTTTCCATTATCGCTGAAAAACAAAAACGCCCAGCTCACAAATTGTCGAATAAAACATGGACGTCTATTTTTTTTAGAAAATACGGTTCGGTCCGCCCCTTCACGGACCCGTTCTCGGAGATAAACGCCCATGGAGATAGACGTTTTTGTTCAATTATGCCCCTCCACGCGTTTTACAATAAGGAACACGCACAAGATGATCCTGCTCTGTTTTGGTCGGCCTCTAAGGCAGTACTTAGAGGGGACATTATAGCATACTGTAGTCAAAGGAAAAAGTGCCGAGCTGCGAATATCTTGAATTTAGAAAAGCAATTAGTGAGAGCTAAAAGGATCCACATGCACAGACCCATGCCCACTACCCTAGAGAACTTAAGAGCCATACAAATTACACTGAATACTATGTTAGAAGAACATGAGACTAGGTCTTCAATTTACTATAAGTTGCAGCGTTTCGGCAATAAAGCGGGGAGGCTGCTAACCAGAGTAATAAAAAACTGGGGGGGGGGGGGGGGGGTCCCGAGTAGTAACCGCATTGCAAGACGAACGGGGGAAGCTTATAGCTACACAGAAGGAAATAGGGCGTACTATCACCAAATATTTTGCAACACTCTATTCATCTACCTCAGTGCCCAACGAGAAGCTAGTACAAAGCTATTTAGACAAGGCAGGGCTTTCAACCTTGTCTAGCGAAGAGCTAGCTACACTTAATGCCCCCCTGACCTTAAATGAATTACAACAAGCAATTAAAAGATTAAAACCACGTACCTCCCCAGGCCCCGACGGGTTCTCGGGGGAATACTATAAAGTCTTGCTCCTGGAGGCTCAGGTAGCTCTCTTAGATTATTATGATGGGGTGATAGATGGAGGAGGCTTCCCTCGGCACGCCAACACTGCTTTAATTACGCTGATACCAAAACCTGGAAAACCCCTAAATAAGGCAGAACATTTCCGACCGATATCACTGCTAAATGTTGATACAAAGCTATTGGCGGGAGTATTGGCCGAAAGACTTGCAAAATACTTACCTAAACTGATTGGAGATGAACAAGTAGGATTTATACGAAATAGACAAGCAACACATAATGTCCGCCGCCTCTTGTTAGCTGTGGCATCCTGCCAGGCAAAAGGGGATCCATCTGTAGTGGTGAGCCTCGACGCCAAAAAGGCGTTTGATAGAGTGGGATGGGAATACTTGTTTACTACTATGAAAGCTATGGGGATCTCAGGTTGGTTTTTGCAGGCAACTAGGGCTCTTTACTTTAAACCGGGAGCAAGGGTCCTGGTTAACGGGATAAGGGAAAGCGAGTTTGAGATCAGAAGAGGAACCAGGCAGGGTTGCCCTCTCTCTCCCTCACTATTTGTGATATCCCTGGAACCGTTCCTACGTACGCTCATGGGCCACAGAGATATTGCAGGAGTCAAGATGGAAGCCGGTAAGTGAAAGTGTTGGCTTTTGCCGACGATCTACTAATAACTTTAACAGACCCGTCTAAATCCTTATTGCAAGAAATAGACATCTTTGGGCAGCTCTCTGGGTTTAAGTTAAATTTGTCTAAGTCATCAGCTATGGAAGTGGTGGAGGGCGGTCGCCCTGGTTGGAAGTCTAGATTCCCCCTTAGTTGGGAGAAAGATTTTCTCAAATATTTGGGGGTCCGCATACCTGTAGACTTGTCACGCATATATGACCTTAACCTGCAAACTCTGCTGGCCGATACCAAAACCAGCTTACAGGCCTGGAGTACACTCCCTGTGTCTTTGCTAGGGAGAATTGCACTCTTTAATATGATTATTGCCCCCAAATGGATATATGTTTTTCAAACTATTCCCTTATATTTAAGAAAGAAGGATGAGCAGATATAGCGAATGCTACATACCTGTAGAAGGTATTCTCCGAGGACAGCAGGCTGATTGTTCTCACTGATGGGTGACGTCCACGGCAGCCCCTCCAATCGGAATCTTCACTAGAAAAGTCCTTTGCTAGCCCTCACGCGCCCGCGCGCACCGCGCATGCGCGGCCGTCTTCCCGCCCGAAACCGGCTCGAGCCGGCCAGTCCAGTATGTAGCAAGACAATACAAGGGAAGACACAACTCCAAAGGGGAGGCGGGCGGGTTTGTGAGAACAATCAGCCTGCTGTCCTCGGAGAATACCTTCTACAGGTATGTAGCATTCGCTTTCTCCGAGGACAAGCAGGCTGCTTGTTCTCACTGATGGGGTATCCCTAGCCCCCAGGCTCACTCAAAACAACAACCATGGTCAATTGGGCCTCGCAACGGCGAGGACATAACTGAGATTGACCTAAAAAATTTACCAACTAACTGAGAATGCAGCCTGGAACAGAACAAACAGGGCCCTCGGGGGGTGGAGTTGGATCCTAAAGCCCAAACAAGTTCTGAAGAACTGACTGCCCGAACCGACTGTCGCGTCGGGTATCCTGCTGCAGGCAGTAATGAGATGTGAATGTGTGGACAGATGACCACGTCGCAGCTTTGCAAATTTCTTCAATGGAGGCTGACTTCAAGTGGGCTACCGACGCAGCCATGGCTCTAACATTATGAGCCGTGACATGACCCTCAAGAGCCAGCCCCGCCTGGGCGTAAGTGAAGGAAATGCAATCTGCTAGCCAATTGGATATGGTGCGTTTCCCTACAGCCACTCCCCTCCTATTGGGATCAAAAGAAACAAACAATTGGGCGGACTGTCTGTGGGGCTGTGTCCGCTCCAGATAGAAGGCCAATGCTCTCTTGCAGTCCAATGTGTGCAGCTGACGTTCAGCAGGGCAGGAATGAGGACGGGGAAAAAATGTTGGCAAGACAATTGACTGGTTCAGATGGAACTCCGACACCACCTTTGGCAAGAACTTAGGGTGAGTGCGGAGGACTACTCTGTTATGATGAAATTTGGTGTAAGGGGCCTGGGCTACCAGGGCCTGAAGCTCACTGACTCTACGAGCTGAAGTAACTGCCACCAAGAAAATGACCTTCCAGGTCAAGTACTTCAGATGGCAGGAATTCAGTGGCTCAAAAGGAGGTTTCATCAACTGGGTGAGAACGACATTGAGATCCCATGACACTGTAGGAGGCTTGACTGGGGGCTTTGACAAAAGCAAACCTCTCATGAAGCGAACAACTAAAGGCTGTCCTGAGATCGGCTTACCTTCCACATGGTAATGGTATGCACTGATTGCGCTAAGGTGAACTCTTACAGAGTTGGTCTTGAGACCAGACTCAGACAAGTGCAGAAGGTATTCAAGCAGGGTCTGTGTAGGACAAGAGCGAGGAGCTAGGGCCTTGCTGTCACACCAGACGGCAAACCTCCTCCACAGAAAGAAGTAACTCCTCTTAGTGGAATCTTTCCTGGAAGCAAGCAAGACGCGGGAGACACCCTCTGACAGACCCAAAGAGGCAAAGTCTACGCTCTCAACATCCAGGCCGTGAGAGCCAGGGACCGGAGGCTGGGATGCAGAAGAGCCCCTTCGTCCTGCGTGATGAGGGTCGGAAAACACTCCAATCTCCACGGTTCTTCGGAGGATAACTCCAGAAGAAGAGGGAACCAGATCTGACGCGGCCAAAAAGGAGCAATCAGAATCATGGTGCCTCGGTCTTGTTTGAGTTTCTACAAAGTCTTCCCCACCAGAGGAATGGGAGGATAAGCATACAGCAGGCCCTCCCCCCAATCCAGGAGGAAGGCATCCGATGCCAGTCTGCCGGGGGCCTGAAGCCTGGAACAGAACTGAGGGACTTTGTGGTTCACTCGAGATGCGAAGAGATCCACCAAGGGGGTGCCCCACGCTTGGAAGATCTGGCGCACCACTCTGGAGTTGAGCGACCACTCGTGAGGTTGCATAATCCGGCTCAGTCTGTCGGCCAAACTGTTGTTTATGCCTGCCAGATATGTGGCTTGGAGCACCATGCCGAGACGGTGAGCCCAGAGCCACATGCTGACGGCTTCCTGACACAGGGGGCGAGATCCGGTGCCCCCCTGCTTGTTGACATAGTACATGGCAACCTGGTTGTCTGTCTGAATTTGGATAATTTGATGGGACAGCCGATCTCTGAAAGCCTTCAGAGCGTTCCAGATCGCTCGCAACTCCAGATTGATCTGTAGACCGCGTTCCTGGAGGGACCAGCTTCCTTGGGTGTGAAGCCCATCGACATGAGCTCCCCATCCCAGGAGAGACGCATCCGTTGTCAGCACTTTTTGTGGCTGAGGAATTTGGAAAGGACGTCCCAGAGTCAAATTGGACCACCAATACAGGGATTCGAGAAAACTCGTGGACAGGTGGATCACGTCTTCTAGACCCCCAGCAGCCTGATACCACTGGGAGGCTAGGGTCCATTGAGCAGATCTCATGTGAAGACGGGCCATGGGAGTCACATGAACTGTGGAGGCCATGTGGCCCAGCAATCTCAACATCTGCCGAGCTGTGATCTGCTGGGACGCTCGTACCCGCGAGACGAGGGACAACAAGTTGTTGGCCCTCGTCTCTGGGAGATAGGCGCGAGCCGTCCGAGAATCCAGCAGTGCTCCTATGAATTCGAGTTTCTGCACTGGGAGAAGATGGGACTTTGGATAATTTATCACAAACCCCAGTAGCTCCAGGAGGCGAATAGTCATCTGCATGGACTGCAGGGCTCCTGCCTCGGATGTGTTCTTCACCAGCCAATCGTCGAGATATGGGAACACGTGCACCCCCAGCCTGCGAAGTGCCGCTGCTACCACAGCTAGGCACTTTGTGAACACCCTGGGCGCAGAGGCGAGCCAAAAGGGTAGCACACAGTACTGGAAGTGGCGTGTGCCCAACTGAAATCGCAGATACTGTCTGTGAGCTGGCAGTATCGGGATGTGTGTGTAGGCATCCTTCAAGTCCAGAGAGCATAGCCAATCGTTTTGCTGAATCATGGGGAGAAGGGTGCCCAGGGAAAGCATCCTGAACTTTTCTTTTACGAGATATTTGTTCAGGGCCCTTAGGTCTAGGATGGGACGCATCCCCCCTGTTTTCTTTTCCACAAGGAAGTACCTGGAATAGAATCCCAGCCCTTCTTGCCCGGATGGCACGGGCTCGACCGCATTGGCGCTGAGAAGGGCGGAGAGTTCCTCTGCAAGTACCTGCTTGTGCTGGAAGCTGTAAGACTGAGCTCCCGGTGGGCAATTTGGAGGTTTTGAGGCCAAATTGAGGGTGTATCCCTGCCGGACTATTTGAAGAACCCACTGGTCGGAGGTTATGAGAGGCCACCTTTGGTGAAAAACTTTCAACCTCCCCCCGACTGGTAGGTCGCCCGGCACTGACACTTGGATGTCGCTATGCTCTGCTGGAGCCAGTCAAAAGCTCGCCCCTTGCTTTTGCTGGGGAGCCGAGGGGCCTGGCTGAGGCGCACGCTGCTGACGAGAGCGCGCGCGCTGGGGCTTAGCCTGGGCCGCAGGCTGTCGAGAAGGAGGATTGTACCTACGCTTACCAGAAGAGTAGGGAACAGTCTTCCTTCCCCCGAAAAATCTTCTACCTGTAGAGGTAGATGCTGAAGGCTGCCGGCGGGAGAACTTGTCGAATGCGGTGTCCCGCTGGTGGAGAGACTCTACCACCTGTTCGACTTTCTCTCCAAAAATGTTGTCCGCACGGCAAGGCGAGTCCGCAATCCGCTGCTGGAGTCTATTCTCCAGGTCGGCGGCACGCAGCCATGAGAGCCTGCGTATCACCACACCTTGAGCAGCGGCCCTGGACGCAACATCAAAGGTGTCATACACCCCTCTGGCCAGGAATTTTCTGCATGCCTTCAGCTGCCTGACCACCTCCTGAAAAGGCTTGGCCTGCTCGGGGGGGAGAGCATCAACCAAGCCCGCCAACTGCCGCACATTGTTCCGCATGTGTATGCTCGTGTAGAGCTGGTAAGACTGGATTTTGGCCACGAGCATAGAGGAATGGTAGGCCTTCCTCCCAAAGGAGTCTAAGGTTCTAGAGTCTTTGCCCGGGGGCGCCGAAGCATGCTCCCTAGAACTCTTAGCCTTCTTTAGGGCCAGATCCACAACTCCAGAATCATGAGGCAACTGGGTGCGCATCAGATCTGGGTCCCCATGGATCCGGTACTGGGACTCGATCTTCTTGGGGATGTGGGGATTAGTTAGAGGTTTTGTCCAGTTTGCAAGCAATGTCTTTTTGAGGACATGATGCAAGGGAACAGTGGACGCTTCCTTAGGTGGAGAAGGATAGTCCAGGAGCTCAAACATTTCAGCCCTGGGCTCGTCCTCCACAACCACTGGGAAGGGGATGGCCGTAGACATCTCCCGGACAAAGGAAGCGAAAGACAGACTCTCAGGAGGAGAAAGCTGTCTTTCAGGAGAGGGAGTGGGATCAGAAGGAAGACCCTCAGACTCCTCGTCAGAGAAATATCTGGGGTCTTCCTCTTCCTCCCACGAGGCCTCACCCTCGGTGTCAGACACAAGTTCACGCACCTGTGTCTGCAACCTCGCCCGGCTCGACTCGGTGGAGCCACGTCCACGATGGGGGCGTCGAGAGGTAGACTCCCTCGCCCGCATCGGCGAAGCTCCCTCCGCCGACGTAGTCGGGGAGCCCTCCTGGGAGGTGGCCGCAGTCGGCACCGCACGCGGTACCGACGTCGGGGACCTCACCCCGGGCGATGGGCCAGCCGGCGCCACGCTCGACGGTACCGGGGGCGCAAGCACCGCCGGTACCGGAGGGGTAGGGCGCAACAGCTCTCCCAGAATCTCTGGGAGAACGGCCCGGAGGCTCTCGTTCAGAGCGGCTGCAGAGAAAGGCAAAGAGGTCGATGCAGGCGTCGACGTCAGAACCTGTTCCGGGCGAGGAGGCTGTTCCAGGCTGTCCAGAGTGGAGCGCATCGACACCTCCTGAACAGAGGGTGAGCGGTCCTCTCGGTGCCGATGCCTGCTGGGTGCCGACTCCCTCGGCGACCCAGAGCTCTCGGTGCCGACGCGGGGAGGCGACCGGTGTCGATGCTTCTTCGATTTCTTCCGAAGCATGTCACCAGAGCTCCCCGGCACCGACGAGGAGGACGTAGAATCCAGCCGTCGCTTCCTCGGGGCCGAGGCCGAAGGAGGTCGGTCTCGGGGGGGCTGTACCGCAGGAGCCCTCAGGGTAGGAGGAGACCCACCCGAAGGCTCACCGCCACCAGCAGGGGAATGGACAGCCCTCACCTGCACTCCTGACGATGCACCACCGTCCGACGACATCAGCAGACGAGGTCCCGGTACCACCGACGTCGATGCAGCTATCCGATGTCTCGGCGCCGATGCAGAGGCCCGATGCCTCGATGCACTCGATGCAGGGGCGGCCGAGGAAGATGGTCTGGACGCTGACGACGTCGATGCACTCGAAGATCCCGGTGCCGATGCCGACGAAGAGCCCGAGAACAACACGTTCCACTGGGCTAATCTCGCTACCTGAGTCCGCCTTTGAAGCAGGGAACACAGACTACAGTTCTGAGGGCGGTGCTCGGCCCCCAGACACTGAAGACACGACGAGTGTCGATCAGTGAGCGAGATAACCCGGGCGCACTGGGTGCACTTCTTGAAGCCGCTGGAAGGCTTTGATGTCATGGGCGGAAAAATCACGCTGGCGAAATCAAAGTCCGAAATGACGGAAAAAGAGCACCAAAAGATTTAAAGGGAGAAAATCTTGACCGAGGCCGAAAGAGGCCTACCCCGACGACGAAAGAAAACTTATCGGGGCAAAAAGCTGGAAGTACGGGAAGGGTACCACGAAAACCGGAGCACTTCCCGACACTTTTAAAAGACTTTTCCGAAGAAAAAACACGTCAAAAATAACTTTGGACGCGCGAGGTCGACTTTCCGGGGCTCGACACGGCGAAACACGACCGTACCGAGTGCGGACAAAAGAAGACTGGCCGGCTCGAGCCGGTTTCGGGCGGGAAGACGGCCGCGCATGCGCGGTGCGCGCGGGCGCGCGAGGGCTAGCAAAGGACTTTGCTAGTGAAGATTCCGATTGGAGGGGCTGCCGTGGACGTCACCCATCAGTGAGAACAAGCAGCCTGCTTGTCCTCGGAGAATAAATAGTCAACTACAAAAGTTTTTATGGAAAGGGAAAAAAGCCCGCCTTCCGGTTTCCGTCTTAAGTGTACCAGTGGAATATGGAGGGCTGGGGCTTCTAAACTTAAAATTTCTTAACATTGCCAGTGGAATGCGGCACATAAATGATTGGTATAGGAACACAAGTGACTATACTAATACATCTTTGGAGTTGAGCTTATCCTCAAAGGTGCATTTCAGTAATTACTTACATGGTACGGGCGCGACCATGCCACAGGTTTTACAGTATTCGGGGATTATGACTACAGCAAGGGCAATTTGGAGATGGATATGCCGATTACATCAGTTCTCTCCGAAAATAACGCCATATTTAACCATATGTGATAACTGTATGTTTGCTCCTGGTCAACTATATCCCTTGTTTCAGAAGTGGAAACACAGGGGCATTATATACTTGTTACAGGTGGTGACTAGGGAAGGACATATTCGCTCCTTTTCAGACTTACAAAATGAATACACCATGCTGGAAAGTGACAGATTTCACTATGGACAGCTAAGCCATTACATCTCATCCCTCCCATGGACTTCGCTGACCGAGGACGTGCAAGAAGAACTATCGTCTGCTTTTTCTCTAGAATCGCAACAAAGAGTACCGATGTCATACCACCACAGAAACATACGGGACACGGCGCCAGAACTGGAATATCATAAACTGGCACACATGTGGACAGTAGACTTACAGGTGACAGTCACGACACATCAGATAAAATCCCACATCTTGCAAATACGGCGAGTCACAGCTTTTGCCATACACTGGGAACTACAATATAGGATGGTCTTACGTCTGCACATACCACCAAAGAGAGCCTTTTATATGGGACTTTCGCCCTGGGGGGACTGTGCAAAGTGTGGTACTTCTGGAGCAACTGTAGGCCACATGTTTTGGACTTGCATTGGAATTCAGAAATTTTGGAAACTGATCATAGCCTATGCTGTCAAATTGTGGGGTCAACCGTGGCACTATGACCCGTCATTACTTTTTGGACACCCTAAATTGGGGGCGAAACCTAGGAAAGGATACACAGCATTCATACTACGAGCTATAATTGTGGGTAAACAAACGATTTTGGCTGAGTGGTTATCCTATAAATACCCCACATGGCAGCAGTGGCGCACCCGTATGGTACTACTGATGTGTATGGAACGCATGGCTATAATGGACTTTGACTCTAAGCCTGGTGAGAGATTCCAACGGAGATGGAACCCATTCTGGGACACTATGACCCCTGCAGCCCGTAGTTATATGCTGAACTTCTGAGTCCCGTTGCTCCATAGGACATAAAGGAGAGCAAATAAGGAAAATTGAGAGGGGGGGGGGGGGGGGAGGGAGGGGGAGGGGGGGAAAGGAGGGGGAAAATTAATAAAAATGGTACGGAATGATGTGTCATAAAGTCAGTAGAAACTTTATATTGAACAATGTTTGGATATCCTAGTTATTGTTCTAACTTGTTTATATATTTTCTGATGCCGTTAATAAAAATTATTGAAACATAAAAAAAAAATGGGGCAGTCAACTGTAAAATGTTATTACATAACACAACTCTCTCTATATATATTTTTATTATGTTATGATTATTGTTTTTAAATTGTGGCTCACCTCAAGTTTACTGGTGAGGCACGTCATTAAATAAACTTTAAAGTAAAGTAAACTCTTTGTATAATATTTTAGAATTCTGCAGGATTTATTTGCCTTCATAACAAATACAATCACTGACTGAATAAAAACTCATTGAAGATGCAATATAGAAAAATGTTATTACCCAAAGATGCAGAATGTTTTAAAATATTTGTGCAGAATTCCCCCATTGTAAGTCCTGACCCTGTGCCTTTGCCTTCACCACTCCATCTCTATCCTTCCTTTGGCTTGATGATCCTGGGGTCAGGTCTATAGGTCAGAAGGAATCTAATGGCCACATACACAAGCAGAGTTTTTCTCTCTCTCTTTCTCTTAACGCCTCCAAATTTAAAAGCCTCTATCCCAGCTTTCTCTCCCCAATACTCTTCCAGCAAGACCATCAGTTCTTTCTCTCTGTACCTTCCCCCTCCGAGGCTTGAACCCCCCCAGTCCCCATTTTATTTATTATAACACCTTTTCTCTAGCTCCAAACAAGACTCACAACTTGGAGGGGATGTGTCAAGATGGCGGTGCAGTTTGAGCAATTTTACTTGAAGCAAATCCCTGTATATGGGGCCCCATGGGGTTCCTGGACACACACCTGGGTAGCAGATATCATGAATCCATTTCTTAAGCACATTATCCAGTTATGGAGACGAATTACCAATATCTTTTGGGGGAAGGAGTGGAGATATTGGTTCACATCTTTAGCTATGATTATGGGAGAGATACACTGGAATTGGGCCCTAAGCTACATAAGCAGGCTCAGTTGGGTCTCTGAAGACCTGTACAGTTGTACTCAGTAGGGCATGTACAGTTTTTTCTTCCTTACAAACTGAATTTCAGTTTAAAAATTCATGCCTATGTTTACTAAGCGGCGCTATGGGCACGTTAGCTTTTTAAACGCACGTAAATGGTTTAAGCACGTTAAACGCTAACATGCCCATAGAAATGTATAGGCGCATTAGCGTTTAACATGCCTTAAATTTACAGGCGCATTAAAAACGCTAGTGCACCTTAGTAAACATCCCCTCAGATTTTAATGCATTAGTTTATCTGACTTTTTGAACAGTCACTCAATACAAGCCAAATCCATTGGAGAAGCTGTGGATGCAACCCACTATGACCAGAGGTCTGATCTCTGCCCTTTATAAAATCATTAAGCAATATGGTTTTAATAAGCTTAAGTATATGTGCTCTTGGGAAAAAGATTTAGGAATAGAATTACTGGATAAACAACGGGAAGACATGATACAAAATACTAACACATTTTTTATTTTGGCTTGACTAAAAGAAAACAGTCTGAAAATGTTAATGCTCTGGTATATAACATCACAGCTTTTAAATACGTTTTCTGTAAAAGCTGATCCTCTCTGTTGGAGAAACGGACAGTTTATTGCATCTGTGCCCTGAAGTACCTCAGTTCTGAGATAGATACAGAAAGCTATTCGTAAAACAACAGGGATACCCATTCAACTTACTGTCTTAATTTGTCTATTTACTGAGTTTTTGAAAAACCTTGAGTTATTGCATTTATATTGCAAGATGTTATAGTTTCAGAATGGAAAATTAATAATTCTTTCAGTCAC
Organism: Microcaecilia unicolor; assembly: GCF_901765095.1. Classification (NCBI taxonomy): domain Eukaryota; kingdom Metazoa; phylum Chordata; class Amphibia; order Gymnophiona; family Siphonopidae; genus Microcaecilia; species Microcaecilia unicolor. The sequence goes on from NC_044033.1 coordinate 101,065,066, forward strand.
TAGATGGCACCAAAGACTCAGTTATGTGTGCTGATGACAAAACTAACAGTTCTGAAAGCAGATAGAATGGGCAATTACGAGCGAGTATGGGAATTATTACAGAACTACTTGGACCATGCTAAACAATTGGGAAGGGGGTTGGGGGGGGGAGGGTAATGTTTTGTTCTAGAACGATGGTTCTATCTTCAACCTTTTGTGCTATAGAACACAACCAGCTTAATGGGTAGATGATATGTTAATTGTTTTCAATAAAAATTCAAGTTAAAAAAAAAAAAAGCTTAGAGAATAAAACTCCTAGGGAAGGTGGAAGGGTATGTGAGAATATATGTCCTGCTGTCCTTGGAGAACACACCACGTTCTCCTAGGACAAGCAGGACAATATTTGCACACAATTGGGAATCCCTAGCTAGCAGGCTCATCGAAACCAATAAACAATGGTCAATAGGGACTTGCAACAGACAAGACCAGCTAGCAATCAATGAAACTAAAACTTATATATATTCTCATAGTGTAGGTGCAGCCTGGAACAGAATAAAAATGGGGCTAGGAGGGTGAAGTTAGATTCTAGATCCCAAAGTCTGCAGAACTGACCTGGCTGTCGCATTGGGAATCCTGATCAAGGCAGTAGTAAAATGTGAATGTGTGGACTGAAGACCACATTGCAGCCTTGAAAATCACAATGGAGGCTGACTTGAAGTGGGCTATTGATGCAGTCATGGCTCTGACATTGTGAGCCATGACATGACCCTCCAGAGTTAGTCAACCTGGCTATAAGCAAAGGAGATGTCTGCTGTGCAATCAGATAAAGTGTGTTTACTTATGGCTGCCCCCATTCTTTTAGAGTCAAAAGAAACAAAAAGCTGGGTAGACTGTCTATGGGCTTTAGTCCACTCCAGATAGAAGGTCATGCTCGCTTGTAGAACAAGGATGCAGTGCACTTTCACCAGGATGGGCATGAGGTTTTGAGAAAAGAGTTGGCAGAACAATTGACTGGTTAAGATGGAACTTCAACACTACTCTTGGGAAGGGTCTTAGAATGGGTGCAGAGAACCACTCTGTTATGATGAAATCGTATGTAAGACGGATTCATTAAGGCCTGAAGCTTGCTGACTTTGCATGCTGAAGAGACTGCCAGCAACAACAGAACCTTTCAGATCAAGAATTTCAGGTGGCAGGTGTCAAACGGCTCAAAGGGAGCGTTCATCAGCTGGGTGAGGATAACGTTGACATAGTCATAGGTTTGAGCTGGGGCTTGGTCAAAAGTAAACCTCATATAAACTGAAAAACTAGATGCTGTACAGAGATGGGCTTGCCTTCTACATTGTGATGGTAGGCGCCAGTAAAGTGTGAACCCTTACAGAGTGGGTTCTAAGACCAGACCCAGAAAGGTGTAAAAGGTATTCAAGAAGTTTATATGTGGGGCAGGAAAAAGAATCTAAGGCTTTGCCCTCACACCAGATGGCAAACATCTTCCATTTAAAATTATACAACCTCTTAGTGGAGAATTTTCTGGAAGAAGCAGGACTTGCAAGACACCTTCATGCAGTTGGAGAGAATGAATTTCTAACCTCTCAACCTCCAAGTCATGAGGGTCAGGGATTGAAGGTTAGGGTACAGAAGAGAGACCTCTCATTTTCTGAATGAGGAGGATCAGAAAGCACTCCAGTCTCCACGGGTCTTCGGAGGTTAACTCCAGAAGTAGAGAGAACCACATCTGCCTCAGCCAGTAGGGCGCGATGAGGATCATGGACCCTTGACCTGCTTGAGTTTCAGTAAAGTCTTCCCTATAAGAGATATGGAAAGATACACATACAGCAGGCCCTGCTCCTAATCTAAGAGAAAAACATCTGATGCTAGTCTGCCATGTGAACCCAGCCTGGAGCACAACTGAGGGACTTGAGTGGCAAAAAGAAGATCTTCCCAGCAATGCTAATGTTGAGAGACCACTCATGTGGTGCATCACTCTGCTCAGTCTGTTTGCCAGGCTGCTGTTCTTCCCTACCAGGTATGTGGCCCTGAGAACCACGGCTGGAAGCCCAGTGCCATATCCTGACTGCTTTAAACAAGAGGTATGAGCCCTTGACACCCTGCTTGTTCATGTAATTCTACGCAACTTGGTTGTCTGTTTGAATGAGAACAATTTTGTGTATCAGCTGATCTCTGAAAGTCTTTAGCGTGTTCCAAATGGCTCATAGCTCCAGGAGGTTGATGTAACACTGAGTCTCCAGAGCAGAGCAATGACACTGAGTGTGGAGCCCATCTCAGAAGCCCCCTCCCCAGCCCATATTGGACGCAACTGTCATCAGAATCTTGTGTGGAGGCGGCATTTGAAATGGAAGTACCAAGATCAAATTGGGTCAAACAGTCCACCACAGGAGCAACTCCGCAACTTCTGGAGAGAAGATAAAGATGTCTGATAGGTTCTCCTGTGGCCTGGCACACTGAAAGCTAGGGACCACTGTGTCTGTCTCAAATGGAGACGTGTCATGGATGTGATATAGATGGTGGAGGCCATTGGGCTCTTTTTCGAAAGAGAAGGGCGCCCATCTTTCGACACAAATCGGGAGATGGGCGTCCTTCTCCCGGGGTCGCCCAAATCGGCATAATTGAAAGCCGATTTTGGGCGTCCTCAATGCTTTCCGTCGCGGGGACAACCAAAGTTCCCGGGGGGGGGGGGGGGGGGGGTGTCGGAAGCATAGCAAAGGCGGGACTGGGGCGTGCTTAGGAGATGGACGTCCTTGGACGATAATGGTAAAAAGAAGGGCGTTCCTGACGAGCACCTGGCCGACTTTACTTGGTCCATTTTTTCTTGCGACCAAGCCCCAAAACGGTGCCCGAACTGATCAGATGACCACCAGAGGGAATCGGGGATGACCTCCCCTTACTCCCCCAGTGGTCACTAACCCACTCCCACCCTAAAAAAAACTTTAAAAATACTTTTTGCCAGCCTCAAATGTCATACCCAGATTTAACTATTGAATCTGATTCAGAATGAAAAAGTTTATAGGGGGGTTAAAAGAGGTAGATAGGAATGAAAGTGGGGGAGTGTTATGGATAAATTATGTATTGTCTTTGGTATAGGGAAATGTTCCTCCTGAAGAAGGTGTATTCGAAATGCGGTCTCGCATCGAGGAACAAAAGAGAGAAGTGTGTGAAGAGTTAGAAGGTGATTAAAGACTGGAAACAGTATGTAAATTCCAGGAAGCCCTTGACACACCGCACTGATTCACTCTGATGAAATAACAATACTCCGAGAAGAGAGCTGGAGAGACTTTGTTGTGAACATTGTGCTCCCGTTTGATGTGATTCATGAGATTTTCAAGATCTATAAGGACTATAATTTAAATCTTTAAGGACAATAACTAAGATACAAGTGGAAGATTTGAAACTGAGGAAGTAACATCAATGTGTAAAATAAGTGGAGAGAATGTACACAGTTTGTGGATATATAGAAATGTTCCTACATAAGGTTTATGTGAGTGGGTGGTGAAGTGAAAGGTGTGACTGGATGAGTTCCGGAACTTGCATAATATAAGTTGATTTATATGATATATATATGGCATAAATATTTGTAATAAAAGAAATGAAATATTCTAAAGGAAGAACGTTTTTTCTGATATACCCAGCTCCCTGTCAGCAGTATGCAGGTCCCAGGAGCAGCTTTAGTGGGTGCACCTCACTTCAGGCAGGCGGACCCAGGCACACCCCCCCCTACCTGTTACACTTGTGGTGGTAAATCTGAGCCCTTCAAAACCCACCAGAAACCCACTGTACCCACATGTAGGTGCCCCCCTTCACCCTGTAGGCCTATGGTAGTGTTGTACAGTTGTGGGGAGTGGGCTTTGGGGGCATTTTGGGGGGGCTCAGCACACAAGGTAAGGGAGCTATGCACCTTGGAGCAATTTCTGAAGTCCACTGCAGTGCCCCCTAGGGTGCCCGGTTGGTGTCCTGGCATATCAGGGGGACCAGTGCAATACGAATGCTGGCTCCTCCCACGACCAAAGGGCTTGGATTTGGTCGTTTCTGAGATGGGCGTCCTCGGTTTCCATTATCGCCGAAAACTGGGGATGACCATCTCTAAGGATGACCTAAATGTGGAGATTTGGGCGTCCCCGACCGTATTATCGAAATGAAAGATGGACACCCATCTTGTTTCAATAATACGGGTTTCCCCGCCCCTTCGCCAGAATGTCCTGCGAGGACATCCTCAGGAAAACTTGAGCGTCCCGTTCGATTATGCCCCTCTATATGGCCCAGCAACTTCAACATCTGCCAAGCTGAGACCTGCTGACTCTGCCAAACTCAGAGAGTAATATCGATCATGGCATCCACTCTGGGGTCTTGAAGGAAGGCTCAGGACTGAACTTTTGTCTAGTAAGGCTCCAATGAACTCAAATCTCTGAACTGGAAGGAGATAAGACTTTGGGTAGTTGATAACAAACCATAGTAACTCCAGCACCCAAATGGTTCTTCACATTGATTCTTGAGCCTTTTCCTGCGACCTGATAGAGAAACACCTGCACCCTCAGTCTGTTTAGCAATGCTATGACTATGGCAAGATACTCTGTGGAAACTCTGGGTATGGAAGGAAGCCCAAAGGGCATAACATAGTACTGGTAGTGTGGTTCCCGACTCGAAACCCGAGATACTTCCAGTGACAAGGATGTATCTGTATGTGGGTGAAAAAACTCTTTAAATCCTAAGAGAATAGCCAATCGTTTGCCTGAGTCCTGAGAAGGAGGGTGCCCAGGAAAACCACCCTGAACTTTTCTTGGACCAGATAATTGTTCCGGGTCCTTAGGTCTAGGATGGGACAAAATCCCCGACTTTTTGACCATGAGGAAGTACTTGGAACAGAATCCCTTTCCTTCTTACCCTGATGGCACAGGTTCGGCTGCTTGGGCCTGTAGAACGGATGTGAGTTCCTCTGTGAGCATCTCCCGATGCTGAGAGCTGAAGCTGGATGTTGTCAGTGGACAATTTGGAGAAAGTTTTCACCAATGAAGGGTGTAACTCTCCCAGATTACTTTGTAAACCTACCAGTCTGAGGTTACAAGGGGCCACCTTTCTTGAAAAAATATTCCTCCTCCTTTCCAATGGTAGGCCATCAGGGAGTCACTTTTATGATGGCTATGCTCTCTTGGAGCCAGTGAAAAGCTCGCCCCCCTGCTTCAACTGGGGAGCTGGCTGGGGCTTCTGTGTTTGCTGCTGCTGAGGCAGGAGCAAGAAACCTGGGATTGCTGGGAAGGGCGGGCAGGAAGAGTGAGCGAAATTTAGCTGCCAGCTCTGGAGGTAGAGTGCCCGCAAACTCTGCCACACTGCACATCAAGTTCTTCACGTAAAGGCTCATGTGGAGCTCATAGGACAGTATGTGGGCCTGAGGGAGTGAGTGGTATAGTGGCAAGTGACCCTAAGAACACTCCCTCAATAAGGTTGCAAGTTAGCCACCTTATGGCAGGTGGCACTAAACCTTCCATGTCAGAGGCTGAGTCAGAGGGGCAGGGAGGTGGTTAAATGCCCTGCAGGGATAACGAGAGGCCCTGAGGCAAGAGGTCTCCAAGGGCAAGGCCCGAAACAGAGGTCTTCAGGAGAGAGAGAGAGAGAGAGAGAGATCCTGGAGGGAGGCTCCAAGAGAAGGAACCCACCCCTAAAGTGTAGCTGGGCTGCACTATCTGTGGGGTAGAGTCCCAGGAAACTGGCCCTAGCTCAGAGGTTTGCTCTCTGCAGAACCAGGGACTACATGAAAGAGGAACTGAAGATGCAAAAGGTAAAAGTGTGTCTTTATTTGCTATGAAGACCCTGGGTCCTGAGCATCCAAGATGAAGCCAGGCCTGAACCTACGGATGAGTAGTTAGAACTGTATTGAAGAAGCTAAAAGTGTTAAGACAGAAGGGAGTAATTGTGATTGTTGCCAAGGAGAGAGTGAACCTGTGGAAAGAACAGACTGTCTTGTTTTAATTATTTTCCACCAATAAAGTTTTCTTTTGACTTTATACTAAACCCTGCCTGTAAGGTTTCCATGCCTATCCATCGATCACGTTATCACAGCAGGATATGATAGAGCCCTGATAAACTTTCCTCCCAAAAGACGTCACGGTTTGAACATCCTTCCCCAAGGGCACCGAGGCATGGGACCTGGAAATCCTGGCCCTTCTGAGGACAGATATGACCACTATAGAATGGTGAGGAAGCTGCTGCTGCTTCTCGAATCTGGGAGCATTCTGGACTCTATGTATATACAATCCACCTTCTTAGAAACAGGCAGCATAGAGAGAGGGGTCTCCTAGGTCTTCATCTGGGCAGCCTTAAGGATGCTGTGTATGGGCACTGTCACAGCCTCCTTGGAAGATGAATCATAATTGAGCAAGTACAACAACTCGGCCCTGGGCTCATCCTATCTCCAACTTAAATGGGATGGACTCAGTCATCTCCTGAAACAGATAAAGGAGAGCTCCTCTGGGGGAAACTTTCTCTTTTCCTGAGGTTGGGAGGAGTATGGCAGTAGGTCAAAGGATCCCTTCTTCGAGAGGTCCTCTGGCTTCAAGTTAGACACCTGAGTGGTCCATATCAGAATACTCTTCATGAGTTTCTGGGTCTGTGCCAATCTTGGACAACAGGACACATGGCCAGACTCTGGGTGAGAGCACCTTGGGACAGGTCCACTACTAGACACTGGGGGAACTTCCTCCCCCTGAAGTGTTGGACAGGAGCATCAGCTCAGCTAGTACCAGCTTCAATATCTGACAGGGCACCAGTGTCGACAAACAATGGGCAGGGCATGGGCCTCCAGAATCGGCTGGTGTGGCACCGGTGCCCTCGATGCCACGGCATCTGCCTTGTCAAGATGCACTGCCGCCTGTAATAAAGCCTGGAGCCACTCCTCGGAGGCTGACATTGGTAAAGGCTGGGCCAGTGTGGTAACAGTCTGAGAAGATGTGGGGGCAGAATCAGAAGACTGGAGTGGAGGAGTGGCCTAGTGGTTAGGGTGGTGGACTTTGGTCCTGGGGAACTGAGGAACTGAGTTTGATTCCCACTTCAGGCACAGGCAGCTCCTTGTGACTCTGGGCAAGTCACTTAACCCTCCATTGCCCCATGTAAGCTGCATTGAGCCTGCCATGAGTGGGAAAGCACGGGTTACAAATGTAACATAATAAATAAATTAGTCCTGCCTCTGAGGAGGCTGCAGCAGTGGCTTCAACTCCACGAAGGGAGAGTGGTCCTCACGGCGCCAATACTTCTTGGGAACCAGTGATGTTGGTGTCCCAGCACTGGAACCATGCTTTGAAGCCTGATATTGGTGCTATTCTGCCTCCGCTCAAGGTCCAAACATGGGCCCTCTCGGTGCCAATAATGTTGAATCCTTACATGTCCTCAGTGTTGGGTCCAAGGATGCTCAGCCTGCAGGGGTGTAATGGAAAAGTTTGTGCTTGACATTGAGTTCTGCCTAAGTATTGTTATCATATGTTTCCCTAAAAGTACATAATGATATCATAGTTAATGCTCTAAGTACATAATGGACTCCCATATGGATATTTAATGCTCTCTTGAAAGTACATAATGAAATCTCAGGACAGGAATTGATAGCATTATCATATTAAATGATGAAGTAATTTGTACTAAATGGAATGACAACTTGCTTAGGGCTAAGGATGATGTTTCACATGAATCTCTGGAAGCCTGGCCAGTTCCTGGGGATGCATTAAGAAACTGTCACATCCTTAACTACACGTCAGCCTTATTCAATTAAATGAGATCATGTTTATTGGTCAGTATAAAAGCTGGGAACTAAGGGCAGACAGATGAAGGTTAATTTTCAAAACGGGAGCAAATGTGCTACTCAGGCCCCTTGTGTCCGCTGAGACTCTCTGCCTGGCTGCAACCCAAAAACCTCCCAGTCACTGGCGGAAGATGTAGTCTGCAACTCAAGTGGTGATGTATGATTTATAATTTACTTATTTGAATAAGGTTTATGTAATAACCTATGACCGCCTCTATAGTCTATGTCTGAAAAAGATATACTCGAAAGAATCTAAAGCAGAATATTTGGTACCAGAAGCTGGGGTATATCGTTGTCAGCATATAGGGGTGTTCAATGTTTTGTAAGAAAAAGGAACAAGAGAGGTCTTCTAATATGACCTCACTTGCTCCAATTCAGATTCCGGGATGGGATGAAGTCCCATACCGGATGATAGCAACAGAATGGTCCTGTTGTACCGATTTATGTGAAACTTGGGTGTTAGTATTGAAAGATGCTGAGCCAATAGAGCTACTGGACTGTTTGCAGAAAGTGCAAGTAGAGAGAGGAAAGGAAATTAGTGCCATATGAAGACGAGGCTGGATTTTGCTGCATTCCTACAGAAAAATGCATGAATGTAATGCAGAGCTACATGAAAAATTGGCTAAACAGGCTCAACAAATAACTGAGTTACAAAGTGGGTTTACATTAGCACAGATACAGCTGAAATTGATGCATGATAAATTACAATGAACACAAGCTAATTCAGAAAAAAAGCTGTTGTGAAAATTGCTCGTCCACATGAAATTACTATTGTTCCAATAGGGTTGGGTATTATCTTACCACCGGGACATGTTGGTCACATCACTCCTCGCTCATCTTTAGCTTTGCGAGGTTTACTAATTATGGGTGGTATTATTGATGCTGATTATTGATGGGAAATTAAAATTTTGTTACATAATATTGCTGACCATTCGTTCCAGTTCAATGATAGTGATCGTGTTGCTCAATTGCTTGTGTTTCCCATTTGGACTGGAGCCCCTACTACTTTTTCTGATCCCCCCCCCCCCCCCCCCCACTGTGATTACTAGTCGTGGCACAGCCAGTTTTGGTTCTAATGGCTTAGCAGCTGGTGCTAAACTGTGGCTTCAACAGCCTACAGGTCCTCCTGTCCCTGCTGATCTTATTGCTAGTGGCACTGATAATGTAGTCCTTGTCATGCAACCAGGACATGAGAAATGGGAATATGTGCCACGAGAGCGATGTTATGCCCGAGAATGAGTCACAGAATGAGTTACCATTTTCAAGAATGAGTAACCCTTTTCTTTCCTTTTCCTAGCAAATGACTGCTGGTGTAATAATTGCAGCTATTCTACTTAGTATGGCCGTCGGAGGTACTCTATTCCAGTGGGACCTTGTTCGCGACATACGCTCTACTCATCTGTTGGAGCACGGACAAAATGTTTGGGAATATCTGGCTCGTGATGTGTTTAATACCTCACATTTTTGTCTTGCTAACATGAAAGATACATCAGACTTATTGCAGACATGCCTGATTGTAGTTCCGATGCCTACATTTCTTTTAAGAACTTTATTTGCAATCACGTATAATGACTCTGATGTGAACGATGTACATGTACACACTCATATTTCTTTATATGAGTACTGTAAAGGTTGCACAGAAACATCCGTGGAATCTTGGGCAAATATTACCGAGATTTTAGTGCATAATATTACTTTAGCTGACACATGCTACAACTTTACATGTGATAAAGCAGAGATTGGAAAATGCCTACAAATACAGAAAAATACTTATATTGCAACTAATGATTCAATTATATTATGTAATCGTACTGTGCAACATTGTTGTGATGTATCAAATTCTATGATTTGTAATCATACTGTGGTATCTCCTAGCCATATTATGCATGTTAAGTTGCCAAAAAGATGGTTGTTTTCATGTGGAAATATAACTTTCACCTATATCCCAGCTAATATTACAGGAGGGCCTTGTGCTCTAACCCGGTTAGGATTAATTATGTTTCCATTACAGCCTGAACATAGGAAGTGTCAAATTAGAGCCGTACTGCCTTCTGATTGTAATTATAATGTTAATTTACTTTCTGAAGCTGAAATAATTAGTCTTGGTAGTACTACTACTACTATTAAACATTTCTATAGCGCTACTAGACTTACGCAGTGCTGTACAAATCAACAAGTAGCATACTTGTGGTACTTGGATTGTCCATTTATAATGGTTGGCAACTCAGGCGACTTGCCTGGTCAATGGTGTGTAATATCAATCTTACTAGCCAAATCCTAAGTGAGCTACTATTGGATATTCAAGGAACTTGCAAGGCAGTACTCCAGAATAGAGTAGGTATTGATTATTTATTATTATTGCATAATCACGGGTGTCAAGAATTTGAAGGATTATGTTGCTTTAATTTATCTGATCACTCAAAGAGTACTGCTTAACATATTGATGATTTAAATGAATTAATAAAACATGTACAGGAAAATGTTAATAATTCATAGTGGAATTGGCTGTTTAGCTGTACTCCAAACTGGGGACAACTTAAATATGGTATTGGGATTGCTTTTCTAATTATGGTAAAATTAAGCCTTACCTGCTGATAATTTTCTTTTCTTTAGCAGCAGCAGATGAATCTAAGAACTGGTGGGTTGTGTCCATCTACCAAAAGGAGATAGAGAATACAAAGCTGAAGGCATTGATACCAGACGGCCAGCTCCTCCTTCACCTCAGTACATGTCTCATCACCGAGCAGAATCAGACAAGAAACCAGGAAGCCTTTCTCACCAAACATACAAAACAGTCTGACTTAAGAGAAACCACAACTGCGATGGAGTCCTCTTCAGTGGTTTCTGTTCTCTTTCCTCTTCTTCTTTTTTTTTTTTGGAAACTAAAGACCAGGACAAGAACAGATAGGCAGAACAAGCGCGGCTGACAAAGGGCGGGATCTTGGATTCATCTGCTGCTACTAAAAGAAAGAAAATTATCAGTAGGTAAGGCATAATTTTACCTTCCTTAGCGTATGCAGCAGATGAATCCAAGAACTGGTGGGATGTACCAAAGCAATCCCTAAGTAGGATGGGAAGTCGCCGCTCGCAGAGACAGAACTGCCGCTGCAAAGGCAGCATCTGAATAGTGAAAGCACATCCGTTCCACCCAAGAAGTAGATAGCAAACTCGTGAAACAAGCCTGGAATGCTACCGGCGGGATGCAACCTTTCCAAAAAATCCACAAAGTATCTGCAATCCAACTAGAAAAAAAATCAGATCAGACCAGAGGCTGCCGTCCCACATCAAGAACCAGCAACAAAGAGAAGATCTGAATGCTGAAAAACATGCAACATCTGCAAATACTGGAGAGAATTCTGAACATCCAGAAGATGAAGTGCCGTGTACTCTGTGTGAAAATCCCCCTCCCAAAAGGAGAGAAGAAAGAGAGGATGAAAAAGAAAAGCCAAACCACAACCAGAAAAGAAAAAAGGAACTGAAAGGTCACTCCAGACTCAGCAAATTGCAGAAAAAACAGCTCGGCATGGCTGTGCTAAAAATTCAGACACTCCTCGTGCCAAAGAATTGGCGACCAAGAACACTGCTTGTAAGTTCCTAAGCGAAGCATTCTGCAAAGGAACAAAAGGAGTCCGAAGCAATGCTCAGTAGACAAGGAGCCCCAAGCTAGACTCGGAGAATACGAATGAGGTTTCATGGAGAAGAGGGTTGCAGCAGTGGAGGAGCAAAGCACTCTGCAAGACATGCACCACCTCCGAGTGTAAGGCCAGGCCCTTCTGCAACCCATCCTGCAGAAAGAACTCAATCGCTGAGGAACGGACACCTGCAATGAAGGCCAAGCGTAGGCCGCAACCAGCTTCAAAAAATCCTCAACACCTGAGAATATGCGGTTGCAGTGGACTGTGGACCACATACAAGATTGCAACAGAACAGTAACCATAGCGTTCAAAGAACTCTGTTCCTCAGAGTAGGCCCCTCAAAAAACCAGGCCATAAGACCAAAGTGAGAGGGATAATCCACTCAGCAACGGACCCAGAAGGAAGAGCCCGGAGTCAAGCGGATCCAAAACGAAGGCACCACCAGGAGCCTCACTATATCTGCATACCAAGGGTGTCGTGGTTAATCTGGAGCTACCAGAATGACTAGACCCTAGTGGAGAGCGATCTGAAAAAAACTTGGCTGCAGAGAGGCCACGGAGGAAACACTATCAAAGAACGTCCTCTGGCTAAGGAAGCAATAGAACAACCAGCCCTGCCGAATCACCCTCTCTCCGATGACAGAAGAAAGGCACCTGGGTGTCCAGCCAGGACGCCATCGGATCTACCTACAGAGCTCTCTACCTGAGGCCATGTTGGAGAAGCACTGGTGCGGAATAACCATTCTGCCGAGACCAGAAGATGGCAGAAAAGAGAACTCACCGTAGGAAAAGCCCGCAAAGTGAGCCGCATAGAAACAGAACACGAGGTCCTCTGTCCAACTCCATTGGGGCGACACACCCTGATCACCACAGTCTGACTCCGAATCCCACTCTGTCGAAGAAGCAGCCACCACCTCATCTTCTCCGACGGCAGAAGCACCGCCTAGCCCACAACGTGTCCTGAAGTGCTAGAAGACTAACAGCACCAAAAGCAGGTCCAGGTGGGGGAGAGAGCACAAGAACCACCTGGCCTGCAATGTGTCCTGAAAGGCTAGAAGAACAGCACCAAAAGCAGATGCAGGTGGGAGATCGGCTACACCATCCTCTGTGCCATCTACCACCCCGGAGACGGAAGGAGGAGGCAAAGGGCTCTCCTGTAATCCATTGGGTTGGTCGTGAGCCCTTGGGCCCTGGCCGAGGCCAAGGGGAGACCGACCCACCACCACACACCCCAGCTATCCAATACCCCTAAGCTACCCCTCCCCGCAGTCCCTCAGGAAGAAGGGAAATAGGCATACAGGCGGGCCTCGCGGCCGAACCGGAACCCACGCACACAGAGCCACTCGTGCGAGCCTCACGGATGAACTGGAACCCAATCACACACAGGGAGGGGTGACAGAACCCAGAGGGCCCCCCGGGCCCCAAGATGCCAGACACGCGCTGAACACCAGCAATAGGGCAGAGGGAGAAACAAAGGACCAGAGCGGGCCACGCCCACCCAGGGGACTAGCGCAGGACAGGGGAACTAACACAGCAACCCCCCCCCCCCCCACCAGGGTAGGAAGCCCCAGGCAGAAGCCAGAGGAACCAGACACAAAAGGAAGGCAGAAAGCCTTTGCCTCAAACCCACTGTAGACAGAGGCAAACAGAACACAAAGGGTTAAGCTTGTAGAGCCAGCAGAGAGAGAGAGTTCCATAAATCAACAAACAATCAGAGAGAACGCTTCCCTTCCCCGAGAGGGAGCAGGGCCGATAGAACAAACACACTGGCAGAGAAGGAACACCATACACACAGTACACAAAGGGTTAAACTCACTGAGCCAGCAGGCCGGGACACTGGGAAGAGAAATCCTTAAAACAAACAAACAAAGGAGAACGCTCTCACTCAGCCCGGAGCCCCGGAGGCTGAGCAATGCCCAGCCCCTGTCAGAATCTAGAGCACGTTCTGAGAGAAAACTATCAGGCTTTCCAGTTACCACCAAGCGTAAGTAACGCAAAAGCAGAGAAACTCTTCAGCTGCAGGCTAAAGTACTATCCCCTGACGTCAGCACAACCCCTGGCAGCCAATCAGAAGAGACGCCCCCCCTCCCCCTCAGCCAAACCGGCAGAATCATAACATCTCCGGTCCGAGAGACTCGCATCTGTGACCACCACCATCCACTGCGGAGGCGCCAAGGCATCCCTTCCACAGGGAGGAATTGCGAAGCCACCAGTTCATGCGCAGGTGAACGAAGAACAGCCACGGAAGACACTGCTGACACTCCTGGAACACAGGAGACCACCCATCGAGAAGCAAGAGCTGTAGAAGATGTCGTCTATGAGCACCACCCACGGAACTACCTCCAAAGTGTCCGCCCCAGAGCCCAAGACATGAATGCATAGCCAGGCCTGAGGACTCAGCACCCAGAGCAGACTGTGCACCCAAGTTTGAACCTAGATCCTCCAGTCCTCGGTCAAGAAAAAAATCATACCAGAGCTGTCTGGGATGGGACGAATTGGCTCATTTGAAGGGTGACCAACCAGCTCAAGGATTCCAGGAAGACGCAGGAAGATAAACTCTCGGATCTCGTCTACTGCGAGGTGCACTATGAAGCTGTCCTTGCGGAGAATGCCGCAAAACTCCCAAACCTAGGAAAAGGTGAATGGAGCCATAGCCATGCTGACAGGCAAAGCCTGGAACCAGGGCCAGTCTTAGCAAGTGTGGGGCCCTATGCAGACCAATTTGGTGGGGCCCCATCCTAGCCCCGCCTACCCTAGCCCCGCCCCCACCCTAGCTCCACCCCATTGATAAGATTATTCCATTTTTAGAACTTTTTTTATTTACGAAATTTCAAATAAAGACAAATGAAGCTAAACTTGTACAAAAAAAAACTGATTGAAATAATAAGCACAATGCTATCATGAAACCTCCCCTCCCCAGAAATTATTCAATTCTAGTCCACTACAATTAGTAGCGGGCCCAAGCCGGGGGTGGATGCCGCGCCGGTGGTGGTGGGAGCAGAGTGGCCGATCATCTCAGGCAACTAAGGCGAGCAGCGGCGGAGGTCAGAGCAGAGGCACGAGCGAGGCAGAGTTGAGGCGCTGCGCGCGGGGCCCCCTAAGGCGCGGGGCCCTATGCGGTCGCCTTAGTCGCCTCTGCCTAAGACTGGCCCTGCCTGGAACTGAACATGAAGGCTCAGAATGGCCAAACAGAGAAACCGCAGATGAGGGGGGCCAAAGAGGAAAGAAAAGAAATGCTTCCTAAGGGACAAGTGCAGGGAAAATTGAAGTGCAGGCTAAATTGAAGCAGCTCTGAATATAGCTAGCTGTCCAATATAAAGAAAAAGTGCAAAAGTGAAATAAAAGCCTTAGAGACACTGCAACAAACAGCTAGCTAGAGGTGCCACAGATACAGTGGCAGCTGGAATGCAATAGTTTGATCAGTGTCAGAGAGCAAAAGTAGAAGAGCAGAGCTGCTGTGGGAAACCACCACAGCTAACCACTGGCACTGTAGCCTAATGTAAACTGTCCCAGCTATGAAAAGAACTACTACTACTACTTATTACTTCTATGGCACTACAAGGCACATGCAGCGCTGTACACCATACATGAAAAGACAGTCCCTGCTCAAAGAGCTTACAATCTAAATAGGACAGACAGACAGAACAACTAAGAGGTAAGGGAATTAAAGAGGTGGGGATAAAAGGGTACAGGGCAAGTGAGTAGTGGTTAGGGGTCAAAAGCAGCGTTAAAGAGGTGGGCTTTTAGCCTGGATTTGAAAACGGCCAAAGATGGGGCTACAGGTACAGGCTCGGGAAGTCTATTCCAGGCGTGAGGTGCAGCGAGATAAAAGGAACGGAGTCTGGAATTAGCAGTAGAGGAGAAGGAGACAGACAAGAGAGATTTATCCACAGAACGGAGTACCCGAGGGGGGGCGTAGGGAGAGACAAGAGTGGAGAGGTACTGGGGAGCAGTAGAGTGAATGCACTTATAGATCAGTAAGAGAAGTTTGAATTGAATGCGGAAACGGATAGGGAGCCAGTGAAGTGAATTGAGGAGAGGGCTAATGTGAGCATAGCGACTGGTGGAAAATGAGTTGCGCAGCAGAGTTTTGGACTGATTGAAGAGCAGAGAGATGGCTAAGTGGGAGGCCGGTGAGAAGCAGGTTGCAATAATCTAGGTGAGAGGTGATAAGAGTGTGGATAAGGGTTCTGGTAGAGTGCTCAGAGAGGAAGGGATGGATTTTGCTGATGTTATAGAGAAAGAAACGACAGGTTTTGGCAATCTGCTGAATGTGAGCAGAGAAGGAGAGAGAGGAGTCGAAGATGACCCCAAGGTTACGAGCTGATGAGACAGGGAGAATGAGAGTGTCATCCACAGAAATAGAGAAAGGGGCGAGAGGAGAGGTGGGTTTAGTGGGAAAGATGAGAAGCTCGGTTTTGGCCATGTTAAGTTTCAGATGACGCTGAGACATCCAGGCAGGGATATCAAATAGGCAGGCTGATACATTGGTCTGGATGCTGGTTGAGATGTCGGGGGTAGAGAGGTAGATCTGGGAGTCGTCAGCGTAGAGATGGTATTGAAAGCCATGGGATGAACTGCTTGTCAAGGCAAGCAATATGAGAGAGGGAAGTAAAATATGCCCCACAGAAAAGGCGCTGAGGGTCACAACTTCTAGTATGATGCACAACCCAGCCTTAAACCTGTGATCTTCAGGCTGAAAGCCAACCGTGTTCCAAAGGCTGAAACTACTGCACCTGGAGCAAATGCCCCCATGACACAGCACTGAGGTTCCATGGTTACCATGGAGACCAGAGCACTAGCCCCAGAAAATAACAATATGTAACATTTCCCACAGAAAGGTGGAGCCAAAGGCACTAAGCCTAGAAACTCCCATTTGTAAAGGAGCAAAAGGTGCAGAAAAAAAAAGAAAACCTACTGCACCTGGTATTCCCAGGCAGTCTCCCATCCAAGTAGAAACCAGCTAGGCCCAACCCTGCTGAGGTGGTGTGCTCATAGGCAAAGCCTGTACTGCCAGTATAAAAAGAGTTTCACAAAGGAAAGAGGGAAATTTCCAAGCTGTTCAAGCAACTTCCCTCATAGAAAAACTGAGGGGACAAAAAAGTCTGAAAATAAAAACACTAAATAGGACTTTTCAGCGGCCCAACATACAAGCAGCCCTCCTCCGATGCTGTTCACTGTTTCCCACACCAGGAACAGCCTTAGCCAACACAGGAACTCTTAAGAAAATCTAAACTCACCACAGACAGCGAGGCCTATTGCTATAGGCAAACATGGCTTTCCAGTTCAGGTGATTCTTGCTGCCTTTGTGCAGAAAGGGACTGCCCTGAAAAGACTCCCTCCGAATAGAGGAAGACGGGAGAAAAGGACCCTACTGCTGAGCTGGAGGAAAAACATCCCCTCTTCGGGGCAGGGTCCATCAGAGAGACTGAGACAGGGAACAAGCCAGAAAACTCCAAAGGCTGAACTAAAAAGGAGCTGTTAGTTCCCCTACCAGACTTCTGCAACATATAGGCATACAGAGCAGCAGAATGGGCTTGGAGGAGGGAGGGGAGGGGGGGGTCAGAAGTCCCCTGCCCCAGAGAAGCCCCCAGTGGCTGACGTACATCCTGGAAAAAAACAAGGCACATCCATCGTAGGACCATCAGATTCCTTCGGGAAAAAACTTAGTCCTCTAGAACCCATCTGCACAAGATGGAAATAAAAACTCCCCCAATCACGAAAAGGGCTACTGAGGCCAAGCTCTCTTAAGAAGAAAGGTTCAAATTAAGGGTCCCAGATCAGAGGAGATCCTGCTCAGATTCAGAAGATATAGAAACAGCTTAAAGTAGCTCTGTTCTTCCCTTGGATCCCCTTGCATAATGGGGGCAGTTTGAGAAGAATTTGTGCCATTGCCCCAGCTACATACAAACTGTTTCTAACTCAACAGTGATTTTGGTAAAGGAAACCAAAGGCTGGAGGAAATAAAGGGGAATCTCCTGTACCAGCAGTCTCTAATGGAACACAAGGTCCTTTAGGAGAAGCTTCCTCTCCCCCCCACCCACATCAAGGCTGCAGGGTGGGAAAAGACCAGAGCTGATAGGAGAAAAGAAAGGGCCGCGCCAGCAAAAAGGTGCACGTTCCCGCCATTTTAGCACGGGAAAAGGCTGCTCGAGGAAGGGGAACTTCAGCACTTACCTCCCCAGCATTCAAACACCACCACCACACAGAGTCCCACTGCAGAGCATCTGCTACCGCAGCGGGAACAGCTTTCAAATACCAGCGTTGCCCACATTAAAGCATGAAAAGAGAAAGGCAGGGACTCACCGAACAGCAGGTGTCTCCAGAGGAGAAGCAGAGTCCCACAAATACAGCAGCCTGCTGCCTAACTGGCACACAGACTGAAAGCACAACACTAAGACAGGGAAACTCTGTACTGCCCGGTCCTGTCAGAAATCTTGTTTCTTCTGGGTTTTTTTTGGTTTGTTTGTTTTTTAAACACTGAATGAAGGCACAGGAGCTCTCTCTTTTTTTTTAACTGGTGAGGAAGGCTAGCGCTTTAAAGACCAGGAGGCCAGGGGGGGAAAGGGTGAAGCAGGGACCCAGAAGACTGAATATGTCTCCAAAGTCGGCACCACCTGCCAGACACCCCTAAATTCAACTGGCACACAGGACCTAGGAGTATCCCCAACAGACAAATCGAGGAGATGCTGAAGCGCCGTCCACCACCTGCTGGAGATAGAGATGTACTGAGGTGAAGGAGGAGCTGGCTGTCTGGTATCACTGCCTTCAGCTTTGTATTCTCTATCTCCACCTGCTGGTAGATGGACACAACCCACCAGTTCTTGGATTCATCTGCTGCATACGCTAAGGAATGGAGGTTTAATTGGCCTCTGTTGTTGCATTCAATGTGTCCCTGGATTATTGACCGTGTGCAGACAAAGGTATCAAACTAAACCCAAATTTATGCGAATCTGTTATGGTGGTCAAAACTCAATATCAACGGATGGAATGTAATGGAAAAGTTTTGTGCTTGACATTGAGTTCTGCCTAAGTATTGTTGTCATATTTAATGTTTCCTTAAAAGTACATAATGATTTCATAGTTAATGCTCTCTTGGAAGTACATAATGGACTCCCATATAAATATTTAATGCTCTCTTGAAAGTACATAATGGACTCTCAGGACAGGAATTATAGCATTATCATATTAAATGATGAAGTAATTTGTACTAAATGGAATGACAACATGCTTAGGGCTAAGGATGATGGTTCACATGAATCTCTGGAAACCTGGCCAGTTCCTGGGGATGCATTAAGAAACTGTCACATCCTTAACTACACGTCAGCCTTATTCAATTAAATGAGATCATGTTTATTGGTCAGTATAAAAGCTGGGAGCTAAAGACAGACAGATGAAGGTTAATTTTCAGAACGGGAGCAGATGTGCTACTCAGGCCCCTTGTGTCCGCTGAGACTCTCTGCCTGGCTGCAACCCAAAAACCTCCCAGTCGCTGGTGGAAGATGTTGTCTGCAACTCAAGCAGTGATGTATGATTCATGATTTACTTATTTGAATAAAGTTTATGTCATAACTTTTGACCGCCTCTATGTCTGACAGAGATATACTCGAAAGAACCTAACGCAGAACAAGGGGCACTAATGACACTTGACTTCAAGGCAAGTGGAGAACTCCTCAGTGCTGGAGCGTCCCCAGTGTCTGTCGCAGGAGTCATTGAGACTGATGCCTCCGATTTCAATGTCGATGGACTGGACTTAGATGCAGGAAAAAGTCTTTCCTGCAAGGCCTCTTGACTCTTCTACATATCAGAACACAGCTTAGAGCTACAGGCTCGCTGGTCAGGTCACAGGCACGGTAAGCACCAGTTGTGCGGCTCAGTCACAGACATGACCTTTGCTGAATCGGAAACACTTCTTAAAACCACTGGGATTTTTTTGTGACATGGGAAAAATAGCCAAAGCAAAATATGGCTCAATGATGTCTTTATTTTAAAAAAAAAAAAAAAAAGAGAGAGAAAGTCCTTACCAGGAGCTCACAGCTAACTAGCTGTGAGCCGTGGAAAAATAAAGGAAATCTTAAAATGTTGAAAATAATAAAACTAATAAGAGAATTAAAGGAAAACAAAATGAGAAACAATCTTTAAAATGATCCCATGCTACTGACAGCAAAAGCAGAGAAGTCAGGGAAGGCTGCACAGAAAAAAAACAGCTATGGAGAGAACGTAAAGCATCCTCTCAGCCCCACGGGAAAAAAGACAACTGCTGGTCCAGCATGAATGAGACTGGTGGGAAGGCACATGCGTGACTGATGCCAGCAAAAGCTTCTATAAATAGTACACTGGATAGCATCCGTGCCGGGCTTCATCAGATTACATCACCCACATGTGAAAATACAATGTTCTTCTTGTCCTTGGAGAAATTCCAGTCCAGTCTTAAAATGCACTTATTCACTTTAGCATACCCAGAGTAAGGACTGTTCTCATTGATTTAGTGGACTAAGAAACTGTGCCCGTTTTGTCTGTTTACTTATTTTTTTCTTGATGCTGCCCTTATAGCTCCTCTTCTGCTATCTCCTGACTGATGAAGTCTTTATCATTTCTATACTAAGGCCTCTGTTTCTGTCCTATTAAATTAGAGTTCCTTTCTGCTTTTTCTGAGTTATGTTAAGTAAACAACTTTGTTGTAATTGCTACAAAAGACAGTAAAATAAGTTCTAACAGACATAAACATCTGCAAATAGCAGGTGTGATGTTACTTCTAGATCTTTACTATCTTTAGGATTAAGGCTAAATCCATAGCCTAAAGAATAAGAATACTCAATAAGTTAAGGTGGTGCTTCCTTTTAGGACCCTGACATCACACAGTGAAAACGTATTCAATAATGGCATCTGGGTGCACCCAGAATCCATGATAGAATAATAGCATAATCAAGCACTGACACACCTTACATTTAGGAAGGCTCAGTTACACTAGCTATACACCTGGAGCATTTAGACTTACAAAGCTACATAGAGGCGTATTTTCAAAGCATTTAGACTTACAAAGTTACACTGAGGGGCATTTTCGATAGTGCATCTAAGTTGGACTTTGGACCATTTGTGTTAAACGTATCAAATCCGAATAGGAAATATACCCATTTTTGAAAAAAGAAAAACGTCTTTTTTTTTTTCAAAAATACTGTTTCAAACAAGGTTTTGTGCTTTCTGCATTTATCTTTTTAGGCCTTTTTTGGAAAAAAAACCCCACACAATTTAAAAATGCACAAAATCAAGTCATTGGGATGTAGGAGGGGCCAGCATTTTTAGCAGACTGGTTCCCCAGACATCCCAGGAGAGCAATAGTGCACCCGTGGGCACTGCTATGGACTTCATATAAATGTTTTAAAAGTATTTTCATGTAACTTCCTCGAGTGTCCCCTAGTCTTTGTACTTTTGGAATGAGTAAAAAATCAATTTACTTCTACTCGTTCTACACCACTCAGGATTTTGTAGACCTAAAACATATCTCCCCTCAGCCATCTCTTTTTCCAAGCTGAAGAGCCCTAACCTCTTTAGCATTTCCTCATATGAGAGTAGCTCCATCTTTTATATCATTTTGGTCACTCTTCTATGAACCTTTTCTAGTTTTGCTATATCTTTTTTGAGGTACGGTGACCAGAACTGAATGCAATACTTAAGGTGAGGTTGCAACAAGGAAAAATACAAAGGCATTATAGTATTTTGGTCTTATTTATCATCCCTTTCCTAATAATTCCTAGCATCTTGTTTGCTTTTTTGGCTGCTGCCGCACACTGGGCAGAAGATTTCAGCATATTGTCTACGACACCTAGATCTTTTTCTTGGGTGCTGACTCCCAAGGTGAGGACCCTAGCATCAGGTAACTATGATTTGGATTATTCTTCTCAATGTGCATCACTTTGCATTTGTCCATGTTAAATTTCATCTGCCATTTGGATGCCCAGTCTTCCAGTTTCTTAAGGTGTTCATGCAATTTTTCAGTACACATATGTTTAGACAACTTTGAATAGTTTTGTGTCATCTGCAAATTTAATCACCTCACTCGTTATTCCAATTTCAAGATCATTTATAAATATACTAAAAAGCACCTGTCCCAGTATAGATCCCTGTGGCACTCCACAATTCACCCTCCTCCATTGAGAAAAATGGCCATTTAACCCTACTCTCTATTTTCTAATCCACAAAAGGACATTGACTCCTATCTCATGACTTTTTAATTTTCTCAGAAGTTTCTCATGCAAAGAAAAATAGAATGTTTTATTATTGTGCATGTTCTAACAACAGTTTTGATGATAATGCAAATTTAACAGAACCCAATTACACATATAAATAATTTCAATCTAAATGTAGTACCTGATGATAATATTGCAGTTTTTTCCATTTCTTCAAATGACATATTTTTTGGAGCTTCACTTAAATATCCTGAAGATTCTTCTCTTGAAGTTTCTGATGAATCCAATATTTTACTACAAGACTAAAATAAGAAAATAATTTTTGTTATGCATTATTTTAGAAATAAATGTATAACACGATAAAATTATCTCAAAATATAAATTCAATTAAATAATAATTAACAATTGAAGCAATCACTGTAATTTTGTATCCCGCTGATAAGAGTCTTTAAAGTAGGGGTCTCAAACTCCAGTACTTTAAGATCGCAAACCAACTGGTTTTCAGGATATCCATAATGAATATTTATTATACTAAATCCTGAGTTCCAACTCCTATACTGGTTACTTGTATAGATATATCATTTGCCCTTTAGTAACCACCATAATTTTCTCATATATTTCTCTGTGTATTTATTTTACTCAAATTTCAAATCTTTGTATATAACCTAATAATATCCTCATATCAATATCATATACTAATTGTCCTTACCACCCAATCAAACCATTCATTCATACATTCATACTATTACATTCTA